>NC_085065.1:11615344-11965344 GCF_963662255.1 Cinclus cinclus
TCTGTCCCCTCTCTGTCCCCCCTCTCTGTCCCCTCTCTGTCCCCTCTCTGTCCCCCCTCTCTCTCCCCCCTCTCTGTCCCCTCTCTGTCCCCTCTCTGTCCCTCTGTCCCCTCGGTGTCGCTCGCTCTGTCGCGACGCGGCCGCCAGGGGGCAGCACGGACCCGCGCGAGGGCTCGGCCCCGCCCACAGCGCCCCCTGGCGGCCGGGGGTGGGGTCTGCCGGCGCGCGCCGGGGCCGAGAACAAAAGCGTGCCCCGACAGCCAATGGGAGCGCGGCTGCGGGCTCGGCCCCCGCTGATTGGCGGAGGCTCGACCAATGAGGAGGGAGCTCTGCCCGTCTGTCTGAGCCCACGTGGGGAGGGGGGAAACAGGCCCTGAGTGATCCACACCCGATCCATCCCTGATCCATCCCTGATCCATCCCTGATCCAAACCCGATCCACCCCTGATCCATCCCTGATCCACCCCTGATCCAAACCCGATCCACACCCGATCCATCCCTGATCCATCCCTGATCCACCCCTGATCCAAACCCGATCCACACCCGATCCATCCCTGATCCACACCCGATCCATCCCTGATCCAAACCCGATCCACACCCTATCCATCCCTGATCCATCCCTGATCCATCCCTGATCCAAACCCGATCCATCCCTGATCCACCCCTGATCCAAACCCGATCCACACCCGATCCATCCCTGATCCATCCCTGATCCACCCCTGATCCAAACCCGATCCACACCCGATCCATCCCTGATCCATCCCTGATCCATCCCTGATCCAAACCCGATCCATCCCTGATCCACCCCTGATCCAAACCCGATCCACACCCGATCCATCCCTGATCCATCCCTGATCCACCCCTGATCCAAACCCGATCCACACCCGATCCATCCCTGATCCATCCCTGATCCAAACCCAATCCATCCCTGATCCATCCCTGATCCACCCCTGATCCAAACCCGATCCACACCCGATCCATCCCTGATCCATCCCTGATCCACCCCTGATCCAAACCTGATCCACACCCGATCCATCCCTGATCCATCCCTGATCCATCCCTGATCCAAACCCGATCCATCCCTGATCCATCCCTGATCCACCCCGATCCAAACCCGATCCATCCCTGATCCATCCCTGATCCAAACCCGATCCATCCCTCATCCATCCCTGATCCATCCCTGATCCAAACCCGATCCATCCCTCATCCATCCCTGATCCATCCCTGATCCAAACCCGATCCATCCCTCATCCATCCCTGATCCATCCCTGATCCAAACCCGATCCATCCCTGATACATCCCTGATCCATCCCTGATCCATCCCTGATCCAAACCTGATCCACACCCGATCCATCCATGATCCATCCCTGATCCAAACCCGATCCATCCCTCATCCAAACCCGATCCATCCCTGATCCATCCCTGATCCAAACCCGATCC
This sequence comes from Cinclus cinclus, assembly GCF_963662255.1. Lineage (NCBI taxonomy): Eukaryota > Metazoa > Chordata > Aves > Passeriformes > Cinclidae > Cinclus > Cinclus cinclus. The sequence goes on from NC_085065.1 coordinate 11,616,784, forward strand.
ATCCCTCATCCAAACCCGATCCATCCCTGATCCATCCCTCATCCACACCCGATCCATCCCTGATCCATCCCTGATCCAAACCCGATCCATCCCTGATCCAAACCCAATCCATCCCTGATCCACCCCTGATCCAAACCTGATCCATCCCTGATCCATCCCTCATCCAAACCCGATCCATCCCTGATCCATCCCTGATCCACCCCTGATCCAAACCAGATCCATCCCTGATCCATCCCTGATCCAAACCCGATCCATCCCTGATCCAAACCTGATCCAAACCCGATCCATCCCTGATCCAAACCCGATCCAAACCCAATCCATCCCTGATCCAAACCCAATCCATCCCTGATCCCCCCGATCTGAACTGGGGGTTCCAGGGGTGGTCACAGCATGAGGGAAACTGAGGCCGGCGCCAGCAACGGTTCATATATTTATTCATAAGCCAAGTTATCCATAAAAAAGTTCCATAGTAAAAGGCCTTTACAGGAATGGCGGCTCATAAAACCTTTGTTTAACCCTTTGCTCCTTTTTTTTTTGTCCTTTTGGGTTATTTTTTTTAATCCTGTTTTGGTTTTTTTATTATTTTTTTTGTTTTGTTTTGTTTTTTTTTTTTTGTTTTTTAGTGTTTACACTGGAAAAGCCCCTGTACATTATTTTCCAGGCAGCGGCGGCGGGACGGGCCAGCGTCCGCCGGCCCCGCGGGGTCCCCGTGGTCCCCCCGGGGTGTGTTTCCCCCCGCGGTCACCCCACTATTGCACTGGGGACGGCGGCGCTGGGCCCCCCGCCCGGGGCCGAGCCCCCCGCCCTGGCCCCCTCTGTACAGCGCTCCCTGCTGTCCCCGTCCCCCCAGGCTGGGGGACACAGTGCACTGAAACGAGCCCCCCCACCACCCCCTTCCCCGAGGATTATTATTATTTTTTTTTTGTGATTTTTTTTTTCCCCCCATCATTTTTTGTCTTTTTTTTTTTTGTCGTTGTTGTCGTCGTTATTTTTTTTTTTTCCTTTCTCGCTTTTCCATAAAACTTCCCAGAAGAAATACAATATTTACAGGCAAAATAAATAGAACAACACACCTGATTTCTGCTTCACCTGCTGGCAAACAGTCAGAGGTACTAGGGAAAGTTATGGCTTGTAGGGGAGCCCTCCCCCCACGTCCCCCCGATGTGCCCCCCAGTGTTCCCCCATGCCACCCTTTTTCAGAAGAGCCGGGCGGGGTCAGCACGGGGGTGGTCACCCCGGAGGTCGGCGGGGGCCGGGCACCCCGGGGGTCAGCACAGGATGGGCACCCCGTCGGCGGTCACCAGGCGCCCCGTGGTGGGGTCGTAGGTGCCCGCCAGGTAATAGAGGTCCTGGCGGTCCTGGCAGCGGCGGCCGCGCGTCAGCTGCTCGTAGTGCTCCCGCCCCACCACCTGGCACTTGTGCGAGATGGTCTGCACGTCGTTCTCGTCCTCGTGGCACGACTGGTACAGCGCGTTCTGCGGGGACAAGGCGCCGTCACTGCCGCTGCCTGGGCTGGCACGTGGCTACCTGCTGTGGGACATGGCTACCTGCTGTGGGACATGGCTACCTGCTGTGGGACATGGCTACCTGGCCAGTGACTGGGCCACCAGGTCCCGCACATGGCCACCAGGTCTGGGACATGGCCACCTGATGTAGGTATGTGGCTACTAGACACTGTACATGGCTACCTGATGTGCAGCATGGTCATGTGTGGCTGCATGACACGCGACAGGGCTACCTGACACCACATACCTACCGGACATGGCATATGGCTACTTGCCCTGGTACTTGGCTATCTCGTGTGGTATACAGCTCCCTGGCACGACACATGGCTTGACATGACGTGTGGCTACCTGATGTGTTGTGTGGCTACTTGACATGCTGCATGACCACACGACATGGCACGTGGCTACCCGAGCTGGCACGTGGCTCCCTGCCCCTGGAGCCAGCCCTGCCCTCACCTTGCCGTCGCTCTGGCGCTTGCCCAGCTTGGTCTCCTCGGGGTGGTAGAACCACTTGACCTTGACCACCATGTTGCTGGCCCAGGACTCCCACATGCTCTCGATGCGGCCGATGTAGGGCAGGTTGGGCCGCCCGGCTGACAGGAACACGGCGCAGTCGCCCACGCGCAGCGTCTCCTTGCCCCGCACGATGGCCTTGTAGAACAACTTCCGTGCCTTGCCCTTCATGCCGCGCCGCTGGGGAGGGGACACGGCCTCAGGGCTGGCACAGGGACCCCCAAACTTGCCCTGCTGGCGTGGGCACACCGCGGGAGGATGTGGAGAGCGGTGCCAGGGCAGGGTCTCACAGAACTAGGGGCACAGCTGCTGTCACCAGCACTGCCAGCTCAAGGGACACAGCTGGTCCCATCAACTCCCTGTGCTGGCATTCACAGTTGGTGTCACCAGCTCCCTGCCCTGGCTGCCCATGTGCCACCAGCACTGGTGCCCACGTGTCACAGCTGGTATCCCTTGAGCATTCAGAACTCTGCCTTGAGCATGTGGCACCTGACACGTCCCTGGGCACCTGCACCTCGTCCCTTGCAAACAAACAGCAAACTGTGTCCCCTGCCCCGAGCTGTGCCTTCTCCTTCCCTCCCAATCTGTGCCGAGGTGGGTGCTGTCTGTGCCAAGGGCTGGGTGCCGGCTGTGCCACGGCAGCTGCCCACGGCGTTCCTTACCTGCGTGGGGTTCCCCGACCACCTCCAGAGCTGGCGCGCAGGCAGGAAGGCGGAGATCTTTGGCCGGTTTTCCACCGAGGGCAGGCGCTGCCGCCGGGAGAACTCTTTGGCTTTGGCGAAGCTGAGGGGATCCTTGCGCTTGAGCTTGGCCTTGGGGCCGGAGGTGGCCGCCTTGGACAGGAAACAGCGCTGGGGCGCGGCGCCCTTGGGGCGCAGAGCGTCCGGCTGTGCCAGCAGCGCCGGCACCGGGTGCGACAGGCAGGTCTGCAGCAGCAGCGCCGAGTCCTCGTCCTCCGAGCTGTAGGAGGAATCCTCATTGTCCGAGGAGCACAGGCTGGACGTGGAGATGGAGCCAGAGCTGGACGAGGTGGAGGAGCCCGAGGAAGAGGAGGACACAGAGAGGCGCGTCATGAAGCGCGAGGGGACGTCGGCACCGAGCCCACCCGCGTCCTCGTCCTCGTCCATGTCCGAGTAGGAGCTGTGGCAGTCGCTGTCACAGTTCAGGGTGAAGTCCCCGTGTCCCGAGTACTTGCGCAGCGCCAGCCCCACGGGCAGCGGGTGCGTGGCCGCGCGGCCCCTGCGCTCCCGGCCGCCCAGCCCGGCGTGTCCGTAGCCGTGGCTGCCCAGCGGCCGCTCCAGCCTGGCCCCAAAGTCCTTCTCGGCCAACAGCAGCGCCTTGCACGTCTTGTTCTTGGGGGACGTCACCCCTTCGTGGTCCAGCTTGACCAGGAACTCGCTGCCCGCCGCCTTCCTGCGCCCGCTCCTGCCCACCTCGGCCTCCAGCCGCTCGGCTTTCTTGGAGCGTAGCAGCTTCTGGGCCGCCGGCAGCACCAGCCCGGCGCCGGCACCGAAGGAGCCGTAGGAGCTGGCGATGCGGCCGAAGGAGTCGGCACCGAAGGTGTTGCCAAAGACAGGGGCGGTGAGGTGGTGGTGATGGTGGTGCAGAGGGAAGAGGGTCTCCTTCGCCCGCAGCTTCTTGGTGCTGCCGTTGACCTGGAAGAGGTTCTGGAGCACGGCCGAGCCCTTGTTTGCCGCCTTCCGCTTAGTTTGTGCCACGGCAGCCCAGCTGATCAGGGACCCTCCGCGCCGCCCAGCCGTGCTGTCACCCAGCGCCGGCCCCCGGCCCCCCGACAGCCCCTCCACGGCTTTGCCTGCAGAACACAGGGGTCAGGGGTCAAGGGAGCAAGGAGGGATGCTCTGGGGTTGATCTCCATCCCCATTATTCCACCCCTTCCTCCAACCCCAGCTCCTCACCTTACTCTGCATCCCAATATTCCCTCCTTAACCCCCATGTTTGCATCCCAGCACCCTTCCATACATCCCTGCATCCCTCCATGAATCTGTTCCCCTGCCTACATCCCAGCACCCTTTCCTGCATCCCAACAGCCTTCCCCACATCCCAGCGCACTTCCCTGCATTCCAGTATCCTCCCCTCATCCCAAAAACTCTCACATCCCAACTCCATTCCCTTCATCCCAGCCCAGCAGGGGAATCCCGCTCCTTCCCCTCCATACCACTTTTCTCCTTGCTGGCCGCCTTCCTGCCTGAATTCCGGGGGGGCTGGGGGCTGTGGTCAGGGCAGAGCGTGGGGGGCAGCGCCCCAGGGGTGCCCACATCGCCACACGCCCGCTTCGCCCGCCGGCAGGAGCTGGACACCAGCAGTGCTGGGGAGGGCTCGGTGCCTGTGGGGATTGGGGGGTCAGGATGGTCCTGTGCTCCCCCCACACCCCCTCAAATCCCACGATCCCACCCCAGCCCCTCACATTGGATCTTGAAGTCGGGGGGCAGCAGGCGGATGTTGGACACGGCGATGTGTCCTGTGTCCCCATCATCGAACTCCACCAGCACGGCCTCGGCATCCTCCTCCTCCTCATCGCTGGAGGAGCCTGCAGCACAGGGGGGCTGTTGGGATGGGCAGCGATCCCGGACACTGCCCACGCCACCGGCTGACCCCACCCAGCCTCACCTCGCACCACGTTCCCCGGGTACAGGCACCGGGATTTCTGGCTCCAGTAGGCGCAGACGCGGGTGCCGGGTGGAAGGCTCCGGCGCGACTGCGGCCGAATGTCAAGGACCTGTGGGAAGCACGTCAGGGTTTGTGGGGTCCAGGACCCTCTCCTGATCCCTCACCCTGATCCCCACCCCACTCACCGCCTCCTGCAGCAGCTGCTCCTGTGAGTAGATGTGCTGCCTGTTCCCCCGTTCACCCTCGATGATGATGCTGTAGCTGAGGACGGGGCACAGAAGGGGTTCAGCACCCATCTTGGTGCGCCCCCCGAATATCTGGGGACCCCCCCCGAGCCTCCACTCACATGTCGGGAGGCTGGATGGTGCGCACGCTGCCGGCATAGAGCAGGCTGTCCTCCTTGGGGATCAGGATGTGCAGTCCATCCCTCAGATCCTCCTTCTGGATGGAGCAGGCGTGGGGCACCCCCCCGCGTGCCCCCCCTGCCAGGCAGCCTCCCAGCTCCTCCTCCTCCTCTGAGAAACTGCTGTTGTCATCGAAGTCGAAGTCGTCCTCCACGGTGAAGCTCTCCAGGAGTTTGCTGACAGCCCGGCCCTTGCACTGCAGGAGGAGGAGGCGTGGGGTGGGTGGGGGGCAAAGGGGGCCGTGCCACGGTGGGGTGCACCCCCAAGGGTCTCACCTGTTTGGTGGCCACTTTGGTCTTGACCTTGGCCAGTTTCTTGCCCTTGCTCAGGATGGTCTTGGCGTTCCGGGGGGAGAGGGCCAGTGAGAGTGCCCCGTTCTTGCGCTGCACGGGCAGGTCAGGACCAGCCAATGACCCCTCTGTGTGACCCCAGCCTCCCCCGGGGCTCACCAGTGCCTCCCACCACCCCAATCCCTCCACTGGTGCCCCCTCAGTTCCACCAACACCCGCAGCCTGTGCAAAACCTGCCCCCATCCCTCTGCACCCCACGGTTCCCTCAGTGCTCCACAACCACTCCCAAAAACCTGCACCCAGATCTCACTGGAACACCCCAGTAATCCCAGCCCCTGCATGCCCTGGCCCCATTGGTGGCCCAAACCCATGCAGATGCCAAATCTTCCTGCCCCCGACCCCAGGGGTGCCCCCACCCCAGTCCCCACTCACCCTGAGGGCTGCCTGCAGCCCTTTGCTCTTGTGGGTGCCCTTCTTGCCCCTCTCTCCCAGCCGAGCCCCCTCGTCCCGTGGCCCCAGCAGCCGGGGGTCGGTGCCCCCAAAAAGGCTGCTGGGGGGTCCCGGGGGACTGAGGCCACCGGGGGCTGGGGGCCGCAGGCTCTCCTTGGCCTTGGCTTTCAGCTTCTTCTTGCTGCCCTCGGGGCAGCCCCCGGCTTTCCGCCGGCCCGGCACCTTCTCCAGCTTCCCGGCTCCCCCGGCCTTAACCGGCCGCCGCTTGATCTTCACCTCCCCCTCGGGGCTCCCCAGGTGGCAGGGACCTGGTAGGGAGAGGGGTCAGGGCTTCCCATAGGGTGACAGGGCTCTGGGGACCCCATGGAGGTCCAGGCTTGGAGCACCTCAGAGCTGCCCACCCAGTCCCAGCCTGTGCCCCATGGGGTTCTTGTCCCCACTCCCTGTGTCCTGGGGTGAATCCCATTACCTAGCAGCCCCTGCCTTTCCTTTTTCTTCTTGGCCTTCTCGTTTGCCTCCATCTTCACCACAGAGGATGGGGAGGGCCCCAGCACAGCCATTGGCCCCGAGGGCAGCGACAGCCCCGGCTCCTCATCCCCCTCCTCACTGTCCGTGTCACCCTCAGGCTCATCTGCAAGGGGAGAGGACAGCAGTGAGAGACTCCTGCACACAGGGGTGACCCCTGCAACCCCAGTGAAGAATGGGGTGAGTTGAGGCCATGTGTGACCCCTGGAATTACCCACCCCCACAACTATCCTGCCTCCCCCAGACCCATGGCCGTACTCTGCACCCCCAGCTTCAACCCCGAACCTCATGCCAGACCCCAGAACCCCAATCCCAACCTCATGTCCCTATCCCCATGCCAGATACCACATCCCCATCCCCCATCCCCCATCCCACACCACCTCACAACCAGACCCGCATCCCACCCCTGTACCCCATTCTGAACCTCATCCCTTCACCTCCATCCCAATCCCGCACCCCTATCCCAATCCCACATGCCATCCCTGTGCCAGCCTTGCCTCTGAAGTGGAGGGGCTGCCGGGGACCGGGGTCCTGCCCCTGGTACTTGGAGCCCTTGGAGCCCTTGGGCCGGTTCAGCTTCTTCTGGATGCGGGCACCAGGGTTGGGGTCCCTCCGGCGGAAGGGGCTGAGCCCGGGGGGCAACCCCTTGCCCTTCACCTTCTGCTTCAGCTGTGACACCCCATGAGTCACCACACAGGGCAGAGGATCCCACACTGGGGGGACTCGGGGAGAGTTAGGGGTAGAACACACCCCCCGGACCCCGTGGGACTCACCGGGGAGCCCTGAAGGCTGCTGAAGGTCCCCCCTGCCAGTTTGCTCCTCTTCTTCTGGGGCTCAGAGTCCCCTCGCAGCTCAGCACACAGCAGGGACAGGCTGGTCTTCACCGCCCTGGGGGGGACACGGTGTGGGCACGGTGCCCGTGGGACCCCCAGGGGGACCCTGCACCCCTGGATGGAATCTGCACCCCTCAGCTTCATCCTGCATCCCCCAGAAGGATCCAGACCCGACCCTGGCTGGCTCCTGCACGCCCCAGCTGCTGTCTCCCTCCCTCCCTCCCTCCCCTCTCTCACTAACGTTTTGTGACATAAAACCTGCAGATTAATTTTTTTTCCCCTGGGCCGAGAGGGGGACACGAGGCACCAGTCACTCACTTGACCTTGCGGCTCTCAGCCCTGCCCAGGGCACTGGAGTGTTTCCTCTTCCTCGGCCGCCCCGGCCCGCGCCGTGCGGGGCTGCGGGAGCTCTCGTCACGCCTGCAGAACGGGGACACCATCAGCACAGCCCCCAGGGCTGCCGGGCCAAGGCGAGCCCAGCCTCATCGCGCAGACGACTATCAGTGCTGCACCTATTCCCAGGGACAGGGATGGGGACAGGGACGTACTCGTGGTCGTGGCGTCGCTGCAGCCTCACCAGCTCCCGCTGCTTCTCCTTGTAGCGGCGCTGGAGCTCGGCCAGGCGCATCCTCACCTCCACCTCCTGCGTGTTCAGCTGCTCCATGGCTGCCTTCAGCGGGCACACCTGGGGGCCAGGGGGGGTTTGGGCACAGCTGGCAGTGCCAGCGCCCTCAGAGCCAGGGCTGAGGCTGGGCACAGCTCATCTCCCTTCCCACCCCCTCCAGCGGACACTCACGGCCTTGGTTTTGGGGGTCCAGGTGTACTTGCGCCGGGGGACGCGGACACGGGGCGGGGGGGACACGGGCAGGGGGCTGAGCGCAGGGGGGCTGCCCTCCCGCCCTGCTGCCTCCACCAGTGACCAGGCGGCCGCCACCGTGGCCAGGTTCTGCAGGTTGAAGGCCAGCAGCTCCTCATCCTCACCTGTGGGGACGGCAGGAGGTCAGCAAGGATGGACATCCCAGAGCCCTGCGCCGTTTCCTGAGGGGCTGGGGGGCACAGGAGCAGGCCCCCAGCTGGAAGGGCCATGGTGATGTGCCTCATCTGACCCCACGCCCATCCCAGCACCCCATCCATGGGGAATGGGATTCCACAGCCACCCCCTCACTTCACAGTGTCCCCACCTGAACCTAGCACGGGTCCCCCCACCCAGGCTCCCTCCTTCCCTCCAGCAGGGCTGGGGATGTGCCAGGTTGTTCGGCCATCCCTGCTGGGGCCTCCAGGATTCCTTGGGGAAGCCCAGCTGGGAGGGAATCCCAGCAACTGCCTGGAGCCAGCGCTGGAGCCGAGCCCTGGCTGTGAGCATGGCACGGCATGGCACGGCATGGCACGGCATGGCACGGCATGGCACGGCCTGCAGCCCCACAGCACAAAGGGCACTGGAGGCACCGGGGGTGCAGGGAGTCACCAGGGCACGCTGGGGACACTTGGGGGCACTGGGTGTCACCCACCTTCCCTGGCCAGGTCACAGCGGCGCCGGCGCAGCTCCAGGTCAGCGAGTTCACTGAGCAGGGCGATGCCGGGGATCCCTGAGGGGTGGGGGGCAGGAGAAGGGGGGGCCGGGGGTGGCTCCTCGGGTTCCTCCAGCGCCGGCAGCTCCCCCAGGTCGATGCCAGCAGCGATCAGTGCCTCCAGACCACCCGAGCAGCCCTGGTGCCCGCTGGGGACATCACCATCCTCATCCTCCTCCTCCTCCTCATCACAGCTGCCCTCTGGCTCTGAGCCATCACTGTCGCCTTCCTCCTCCTCCTCCTCCTCTTCCTCCTCCTCCTCCTCTTCCTCTGCAGTGGGGAGCAGCGGGGAGCCCCCCTCCTCGGGCAGGGGGTGCTGCTGCTCCGGCTGCTCCAGCGCTCCCTGAGCCACCTCGCGGTGCCCCCCGAAGGGCTCCTCGGTGCCGCCTGCGGTCGGCGCTGCCCCCCTCTCCCCGCAGAGCGGTCCCGGGGGCAGCAGCAGGTGGTGGCGGTGCAGCACCACCCCGGGACCCTCGGTCGGGGGGTCCCGCGGGGGGCCCGGCTCTCGCAGCGCCTCGGCCGTGGGGCTGAAGGTCCGGGACTGCTCGGGCTCGGCGGGCGGGGAGCCGGCGTGCACGGGGTCGGGGTCCGCCGGCTCGGCCGAGTGTGCCGCGGGGTAGCCCATGGCGGCGGTGGGGTAGCCATACCCGGGGGGCAGGTCTGCGGAGAGAGGGCGATGATCAACGGGGATGCCCCGGTTATCCCCGGCCGCCCTCCTCCTGTTCCCCATCCCCGCGGTCCTACCTGGCTCCAGGGGTTTGGGGTAGCGGCGTGGGGGCTGCCCCTCGCCCCGCGCGTCCTCGCCGTCGCTGCCCTTGCTGGGGGCGGGCAGGGGGCTGGCGGCCGGCGAGCGGGGGGCCACGGCGGGGCTGGCGGCGGGGCAGGCGGGTAAAGTGCAGGGGGCCGTGGGCAGCGTCACGGGGCACTTGGCCGGGTGCCGCAGGGCCGGCGAGTGGCAGCACGGGGACAGCTTGGAGGGTGTGGGGGCCACCGAGGTCAGGCCCTTGGCCGGGGGGTTTAAGGCAACTGCTTTGTGGGAGGGTTTGAAGGGCTTCTCGGGACCCCTCTCCTCCAGTTCCAGGGGCTGCTCCTCCGGTTTCCGCTGCACGGTACAAGGAGGTGACACGTGTCAGATCCCACCCCACATCTCAGCCTTGCATCCCACTTCACCATCCAGCCCCATAGTCCAGTCCCTGACCTACTGCCTGTCCCCACTCCCTCAGTCCTGCCCCATCCCATCCCATCCCATCCCATCCCATCCCATCCCATCCCATCCCATCCCATCCCATCCCATCCCATCCCATCCCATCCCATCCCATCCCATCCCATCCCATCCCATCCCATCCCCCAGCCCCTGGCCGTGCACCTGGCGCTGGATCTCGAGGGCCTGGGCAGCCCGTTGCTGCTGCTGCTGTTGCTGCTGCTGCTGCTGTTGCTGCTGCTGCTGCTGCAGGGCATAGAGCTCCTGCTGCCGCAGGAACTGCGACCGTGGGTACACGGGGAGCTGCCCCGTGTGCTGCAGGTGGCCACCAGGACCCCGGCCCGGGTACATGGGGGGCCACAGCGACGCCTGGTCCATCACGTCAGCTGCCAGCAGAGTGGGGGACAATTGGAGGCCCTTGTCAAGGTCACCCCACAGAGCCCAGCAGTGCCCAACCCCAGTCCTGCCACCCTGGCAGAACTCTCAGAGACTTCCATCTCCCACCCCTGAATTCCAAAAGCACCTGCAGGGACACCGTACCCTTCATCTGCACCCCCAAAAGTACCCCCAGTGACCCTCCCATCTCCTACCTCGCACCCCCCTCTCCTCTCTCTCAATCCCCTTCAACCTCCAGGAACCCCTTCCCCAGCACAAGGTGGGGGTCTCAGGCTCACCCAGTGTGTGGGGGGTGCCGTGGGTGGGGGGCTCCGTGGGGAGGATGACGAGCTGGGCAGGGGGGTCCTGGGCGAGGGGAAACACAGGCTGCATGGTGCTGGGCATGGAGGCAGGGAAGGCAGGGGGTAGGTTCTGGTGCAGAGCGGGGTGCCCGATGCCTGTGGGGACAGGAGGGGTCTGTCAGCACCCCAACGCTGAGGTTCAGCACCCACCCAAATCCCCCCAAACCCAGCACTGACCGTAGGAGTGTCCCCCCATCCAGATGGAGGGGCTGCGAGTGCGGGGCAGCCAGTGCGTGTGCGCAGGGTGGGCGTGGGCAGCAGGGTCCCCCCCGAGCTGCCCCGCCGGCAGCGACGAGCCCCCCGTCATCATCAGGTGAGGGGTCAGCTCCCCGGGACACCCCCCCGATGGGTGCATCCGGGCAAACTCCACCAGGTCCTTGTTGTCCCTGAGGGAAAAGGGGGTACACAGAGTGTGGGGGCAGCACTGGCATCACCCTCCCCTGCACACCCTCCAAGGACCCCCATCTTCCACCCCTGCACCCCAAAAAACACACACACAGCATATTTTCCACCCTTTACACCCTTCCCCATGTCCCCCAGCAGCACCCCTGGCTCCCCATCACTCACTGGAGGAGGATGTCCCTCCCAGGCAGCCCCAGGCGCTCCTCGCACAGCCGGCCCCGCTCCTCCTCAGCCTCCAGCTCCATCAGGTGCACGGGGCGCGCCGTGCCTGCTGCCACGGGGACACCACAGTGGCATCAGCGTGGCACTGCCAGCCCCCCTGCCACCCCGGGCCCCTCCCCAGCCCTTACCTTTGACTCCAGCAGCTGCCCGCTGCCGCCCGGTGCTGCCGGCGCCGCCGGTGCCGTACGGCTCGTGGCGGCCCAGAGTGTCCTTCTGCCGTGCCACGGCCACCGCGATGCCCACAGGCGGCTGCCGCACCTCACCCTCGGTGCCACCAGGGCCCAACGCCTCGTGCTCCCGGCCTCGGGCGCAGTCCGGCCGCTCCAGCTCTGGCTGACCCTTTCCCGATGGGAATTTGGCATCCTGGTGGGCACAGCTGCCCTTGGCGCTGCCCAGCCCCATGAAGGGGGGGCCCTTCTGCCCCCCCAGCAGCGCCCCGTTGCTGTACTTGAGCAGGTTCTTCATGGCCGACACCTCGTCAGGGGCATTGGGCACCTCCTGTGCCCGCACCAGCCCCGTGCCAAAGGGGTCCAGGTAGGGCCCCCCCTTCCGCTCCTCTGCCACAGCCAGGGGTGGCCCCTGGCCCTGCACCCCCCAGGGGGGCAGGGGGTGCCCGCCGTACCCCAGGCCACCCAACTCCAGGGGCTTGCGCTTGCCCTCGGTCGCCTCCGCCTCGGGGTGCTGCTGGTGCCGGATCCGAGCCACCTTCTGGGCCGGGGGGTCCTTGGGGGGGCCCTTCTCTAAAGTGCAGCAGGAGGGGCCGACGCGGACGCCCAGAGGGTCGGGCCGGGGAGCACGGGAGCAGTCAGGTGCAGGTGGCACCTCGAAGTAGCCTTTCTCCAAACCCGCCTTGGGCGCCGGGCACCGGCCGGAGAACGGAGGTCCTTCGGCTGCGCCCCCTCCCAGGTACTCCAGCCCCTTCAGCCGGGTGCCCGGAGGCCCCCACTCCAGCCGCCGCTCCGCCGACCCCTCAGCCTTCAGCGGGTGATGGAAGGAGGCACCGTAGGGCTCAGCGCCCGCCTCGGCGTGCCGCTCCTTGCCGTCCCCGCGCTCCATCCCGCCGGATTCCGCCTGGAAGGAGCGGCTCTTGTCCGTCGGGGGTCCCACCGAGGGCACCAACGTAGCTCCGCTGAGCTTCAGCTCCCGGGCGGGGGGCTCTGGCAGCGGGCACAGCACCTCGGGGCCGGCGTGCAGCGGGAGGCAGGGGAAGGAGCCGGCGGCGGGCACGGCGTAGGATACGGCATGGTGCAGCATCTGCCTCCGCTCCACTGCCTCACCGTAGGGCTGGGGGGTCTCGGGGACCCCCGGCTCCCGCTCCTTGGGGGCGCAGCGGGCGGCGCGGGGCAGGGCGCTCCCGGCACAGCTAGGCAGCGCGGCGCGGGCACCGTCCTCGTCCAGCCCCTTGGCCCCCAGCAGGCACGAGGCCAGGGGTTTGGGGCGCCCGTCGCCAGACCCCCGTGGCGGCACCCCCTCCTTGCAGTGCCCTTCGGGCGGCACCGGCAGCACCGCCTTGTGCCGCTCCTTGGGATCCTCCTCGGGCAGCCGCTCCTTGGGGTCCCCCTTGCCCCCTTTCTCCTTGGTTGCCAGGAAGCGCTCGTAGTCCTTGGGGGTCTTGGGGAGGGGGCCGGCGTCCCGCTCCCGGCTGCAGGAGCCGGCGGGGGGCCCAGGGGCAGCGCGGGCGATGCCGGGGAAGCCGTGGCTGGCAGGGAGCAGGGGAGGCTGTGCCGGAAGGTTCCGCAGGTAGAAGTTATCTGGAGGGGAGGGCGATGGGTGAGACCCCCACACAGGCCCCCCAAAGAACCGGTGGCCGTGCCAATGAAGGGAGGAGGGGGATGAAGGGTCGGTACCCATTGTTAGCACCTGCCACAACCCTGTGAAAACCAGGAGCAGGGATGGGACTGGTACCCACCACCCCAGCACCACATGCTTTGGCACCGAGCCCCCCACCCCTGCCTGGCTGGGGACACACGCACCCCCATGGCGGTCCCTGCTGGCCCCGGTACCTGCCTTTCTGGCTCTCGTAGAAACGGTGCTGGCCATAGAGCACGTTGCCATTGCCGTGGTGGTCAAGGTGGCCCATGGGCAGGAAGGTGGAGGCCAAGCTCCCGGAGAAGCGGGGGTACCCCGGGGCTGGGGACATCGAGTGAGCGGGGCTGGGGTGGCACCTGCCCCCAGCATCCCAACCCGCACCGCTCCAGTTGGGAGCTCTCTGCAGAGCCCGTGATCCCCTCCAGGTTGGGACCCCTCTCACACTCTGGGAGCCGGGGGGGAGTTCAGACCCTCCCAGCCTCGTGTCAGCAGCGGCCGTACTTGGCTCAGCTCGGCACGGCTCGGGCAGGCTGTCCATCAGCCGCGTGCGCTGCCCGTCCCCGTCCCCCCGGAACGCCGGGAGCCAGCTGGCAGCCGGTCAAACTACCAGCTGGGCCGGCTGCCAGGGCCCCGCGCCAGCACCGCCGCCCCGCTCCCGCTCCCGCTCCTCTGCTGGGACGGAGACAGCAGCGCATGGTGGGGCACAGGGACTCGGTTTAACCAATGCTGGCCCAGGGGTCCTCACACTGTCACCTGCCCCAACATGGGCGTCCCTGTCTGGGTTCATCATCACCAGTGACATCAGGTGGCCCGGCCTCAGCTGGAGCTCTGCAGCCCAGCACGAACCTCTCTGACCACCCTGAACCCCAGCTGTGGGGTCTAAGCCCAGTACCTGTGGATGCCCAGGGTGTTTCGGGACACGATGGTGGCCAAACCCACCCTCATCAAACAGAAGCTGCTGATGCAGGGGGTCTGGATCCCATACACCTGGGCACAGGTAGGCCATGACCACTGGCACTGGGCAGAGCCATGACTGCCTCTGGCCACCCGGGACCCACAGCCCAGCCCCACCCCAGTGCTCACTCACCTTCGTGGGAATGGGAGAACCAGATCTGGGAGGTGCCGGAGTGGGGCCCGCAGAACGCTGGTTCTGGAGGGGAGGCAGCAGGACCGGCAGGGTGGCTGGGCCCCCCCGAGCCCAGGCTGCCACTCAGGAAGCCCCCCATGAAGGAGGAGGGGGGGGCACTCCCCATCAGGCTGCTGCCGGCTGCAGGAAGAGGGCACAGTCAGGGGGGCTGAGAACAGTCAGGGGTGCTGAGAACATTATGGGGGTGCTGAGGGCAGTCAGGGGGAGCTGTGCAGGCCCTGCTTTCATGACCCAACACACCACATGCCCTTGTGCACATGCGTGTGCGCACAGCTGCCACGGGGCTGTGCAGCCCACGCTGCACTGGTGCATCCCCTGGGCACACACAGCCCTCATGGCGCTTGTGTCCATCTTGTGACTCCGTCCCTTGTGCACACCCAGCCTCTGTGCACACAGGTCCCTCATCCTCACACCCTTCACGTTACCATGTCCCTCACGTCACCCTGACCCTTGCGCACACGCCGCCTGTGCACATCCCCCTGTGAGCCCCCGCGATCCCTGTGCAGTCACACCCCTCATGCACTCATGTCCCTCACACCCACAGCCCCACGGGGCTCAGACGTGCCCCAGAGCGTGCGAGGCACAGCAGAGCCATGCAAGGGGCACCAGAGCCCTGCCCTGTGCGTGCCCTAAGCACACACACAGGTGTGCCAGCACACGGGAGGCTCTGCCCGTGCGTGTGGCTCTCCACGCTGCTGCTCCCAAGCTCCAGGGACATGGGCTGTGCTGGGCCATGAGGGTGCACGTGTGTGATGTGTGTGTGCACGCACGTGTGCGAGTGCAAGGAGGGGGAACAGCCCTGGCCCTGACCCTGCTGCCTCCCCTGCAGCCTGGGGGGGCCCCCAGCACCCTTGGGGAGGCCCATGGCCGGCGCTCCCCATCCCGCCCCCATCCCGTTCCCATCCCGGCCAACCCGTGAGATCATGGTGGAAACTTTGGAGCTGGTGGCCAGCGGCCGGGTGGGGGGAGCCGGAATGGGGGGGAGCCAGAACGGGGGGAGCCAGGATGGGGGAGCAGCTGCCCTGACCATGTGGCCCCGCTCCCCATGTCCATGTGTGCTGGAACGGCCACGGCACAGCTGGGCACGGCTGGGCACGGCTCAGCACGGCTCGGCACGCGTGGCGTGGCGTGGAGCGCGGGCTGGCTGCCCGCCCAGCCGGGGCAGGAAGCGATGCTTTGCTCTCTAAGCCGGCCCACGCTCCCCGGCTAATCCCACCGGGATGCCTCTGGGATGAGTGTCGGGATGTGGTTTCAGGCAGCTTCGCTCCTTCCTCCGTGGCGAGACCGAGTCGGGCAGGGCCGCGTGGGCCGGGGGCAGGGCCGCATCCCACCCACAGCCCTGGGAACCGGACACGCACCGGGATGGGTGGGCACATGCAGCTGTGCCAAGGCGTCCCGGGGGATCCCTGCCCGGTGCTGCCCGTGCCAAACCCACCCAGTGCACCACAGCTCCGGCCGTGCCGGGGGACCCCGCGCAGGCGTGGAGCCAGCAGCGTGCCGGGCGGGAAGCCGAGGTTTCCAGAATGAGACTTTTCTGGAAGCTGTGAAACGGGCTGAAAAAAAAAAATAACCCCTCACCCCACCCTGATGGCGGCAGGGCCAGGGTGTCCCGGGGGGGGCTGTGGGGCTGCCGCTCCCCACCGCCCACCCGCTGACTCACTGGCCCCTGGCGCACACTGGCCCCCTGGCCAGCACTGCTGATCCCACATTCCCACTCGCCATGGCCTCCTGCACACTCACGCTCTGCCACGCTCACCACTGAGCAGGGGCAGGGAGCAGCCCCCTGGTTCTGCCCCTCCGGTCACGGCGATGGCGAGGACAGGACAGGGATGGGTCACTGAGGACGTGCACAACTCGTGTCGCTGATAAGCCACTGGTGTTGGAGCAGCCCATGCTGCCGGTCCCTGAGACCGGGCACAACTCGTGTCACTGATGAGCCGGCAGTGCTGGTAGATCCCCTCGCCAGGACGGGCACAGCACCGTGGGGCTGGCTGCCAGCAGGGGACAGATGGGCTGTGGGGTCCCAGCCTGGCCCCCCGCCACCCCCCGGCGGCGTCACCCTGGGAACTCCCTGGCTGGGCTCCCCGAGGCCGGTGCCATGACTCAGCCCTGCCGGCATCGCTCCCGGCTCCGGCACGAAATTTCCCTTGGCCCCAAATCCACAGAGAGTCACACGTGTAACAAGTGTGCCAGGTCTCAGCACAGCCACACTGACAGCGCTGAGAGAGGCGGGGGGGCATTGGGGAGACTCAGGAGGGGGCAACAAGAGGTGCTCCCTTCCCTCCAGCTGCTCCTCGCCCCCACTCCAAATGCAGCACAGATGGGAATGTGTTGGGAAGGCAGAAAGTTTCAGGGCCAGTGTGTGGAGGTGGGGGTTGTGGTCCCGGAGGGGTTCAGCCCACGGCTGCTCTGGGATCCCCAAGGCGGTGACAGACCCAGGACCGTGGTGGTGGCAGGGGGGACGTGCGCAGGGTTGGGTTTCTCCCTTGGCTATTTTGGGGCTGGAACATTCCTAATGGAGCTGGGGATGCGGGCGGAGGGCTGGGAGCTGGCAGGGGCAACCCAGGCCTCCCCCCAACTGGGCAGGGGGTGGTGGGCAGCCCCCCATGTGCTTCACAACCCACACGGTCCCTTTAAAAATTTGGCACACAGGGAATAAACAGCCTCTGGCTCCCTCGGTGCTGTAATTCCAACTGAATCCATATTGTTCTAAATGAACGGCACTAAATGAACGCTGCAATGGTGAAATGCTGCCGGAACGTGCCCGACGGGGCCAGGAGGGTGATCCCAGAGCTGTGCCACGGGTTATCCCCTCCAGAATGCTGTGCTGGCCACAGCCACTCCACACTCAGCACTTGCACACTCACTGGGGCCGCATGTGCAAAGGGCTCACGAGGGTGGTGGACAATCCTGGCACAGCTGGAAAAAGCTGCTGGCACAGCTGGAAAAATATGCTGGCAAGGCTGGTACATAGCACTGGCACAGCTAGCACACGTGTGTACTCAGTGGATGCTCCCTTCACGCAGGACTTTCACACTCAGAGCACAATTTGCACACCCAGAACACAACCCAACATCCACGTGCCTTGGAAGACCATTTCTGGAGCACAGGGAAGCCAGGAAGTCCAGTCCCAGGGGTCCTGATGTCCCACCCCACTCCTGATATTACATGGATGCCATGCACATGCACCCTTCCCAGGAACCCTCCAAAATGTGGGCCCATGGGCACCCTGTGCAGTTCCTGTGAATGTCACACATGTGGGTCTTGGTGGAGGGAGGACTCATCTACCCCCGCTCCCCCCAGGGGCTGGGGGACCCCAGCATGAGGCAGGGTCAGAACCTGCCCTGGGGTGATGCTGTGGGGCAGTCAGGGCACAGGCAGGGCAGGGGATCCCGAGGAGCTGGGGATACCCAAAGTAGCCCCAAAATTCTCTGTGGAGGCCATCCATTCCCATTGTTCCCTGGGCAGTGCCAGGAGCCGGTGGCAGCTGCCCGTCCCCCAGGGCTTGGCACGTGGCAACATCTCTGCCTGGATCCAGCTCATGACTAAGGAACAGTGGAACCACTCGGGGATGACTCTGCGAGATCTGGGGTTCTGCACATCCCACTGCTCCCACCAGCCACATGCAGCCCCCAGTGCCTCGTGGCTACCAAGGAGCAGCCCAGTTAATCTCCAGGTCTGGTTTAACTTAGACACCTACTTTGGCAATGTGCCGCACAGGGGCTGGGGGGAGCGTGGAGCCCCCCGTGCCGGAGCTGTGCTGGAGCTGCACCGTGGCCTCCAGCCCCTCGTCAGATCCCATCTCCAGGGAGGCAGCAATGCAGAGCGGCTGCAGCGCTGGCACCCGGCCCTGTGTCACCATCCAGCCAGGGGCACCGTCCCCACCTGCCTCCCACCATCACCACCCAAATCCCCCCTCAAAGCCATGCCAGGAACTGCACAGCACCCAGCCTGCAGCACAATCCAGGGAGGGGACAGGTGTGGGAGCACATCCAGCCGCCGACTCACCACCTCTGGGATGCACCCTGGGAAGCACCGGGACCTGCACTGTCACGGCCAGGCTGCGTGCCAGCACCAGGATGCACACCAGCACTGCCACGGCCAGGCTGCAGGTCAGTACTGGGATGCAGAGCAGGACTCACAGCAGGATTCACACCGGGATTCACACCGGGATGCACACCGGCACTGGGATGTACACACACACCCCCAGGGTCAAGCCACACACCCGCACGGCCACCCTGCCCACGGTGACACACAATCCAGCACAGTCACAACTCTCCGCTAGTCCACAAAAACATCCGAAGGACAAAAATTGCGGCCAGGCCTCAGCGTGGACCTCTGCCAGAGTTTCTCACCCCCTGCTTGTGGCAGAGACACTGGGACCCCGGTCCCTGCTCAGCACGGGGTGTGCTGCGCCAGTGGGACCCACCACAATTGGGGCGCAGCCCGCTTGGGTGGGCTCTGGGGGTCTCCATCCCCCCCATCCCCAGGCAGCACCGGCACCCCAGCCCCGGTGCCATCACCCACCCGGTGCCGGTGCCAAACCCGACGCCAGCCGGAGCGCTCGGTTCCAACAACGCGCAGCCCCGAGTATACGGCTTTTATAAAAGCAAGGAAAACAGTTTTATCACCCGTTCCCAAGGCGGCCGCCGGGCCCGGCAAAGGCTCCTGGGAGGTGTAGTCCAGCCCCAGGCCGGGAGCCATTTGGGGGAGCACGGCCGGAGCCCCCCCAGCCCCACCGTGCCCCCCGGGTGCCGCGTGCGGCACCGGCATCGCCCCGCCACGGCCAACCGCGGGCTGGCTCCGTGCGCTGGGTGGGGTAATTATCAATCATCGGCGTTAATTACCGCGCCACGCTACCACGGCTGCCCTGCCGGCACCGCGGCCGGGCCGTGCCGGGGGGACACGGGGTGCTGGGGATGGGGACCCCCCTGCCGCCGGCAGCGTGCCGGCCACTGAATTATCCGGTTTATCCGCCCCAGCAGCGTTCCGGCCGCGCGGAGCCTCAGAGCGCAGCTCGCTGGGAAATGCTCCGGCTGCGGCGGCCCTGCCAAAGCCGGAATATTTTTAGCTCGTTCTGTTGTTGGGTTTGGCTTCTCTGTTTTTTTGTTGGTTTCTTTTTTTTTTTTTTTCTGGTGGTTTTTTTTTTTATGCTACTTTTTTTTTTTTCGGCGCGTTTCTGCCGGGGTATTTTTAGCCGGATCCATGTTATTTTAACAACCTCCGGTGCGTTCGGGCTCCCATGTGTCGCCCAGGCCCCGGCGGGTGTGAGGGTCCTGCACGGGGACGCCACCGCGGCGGGAAGCCGGAGGGAAGCCGGAGGAAAGGCAGCAGCACCCCGGTGCTGGCGTCCCTCCGGGATCCCCCGAGCCGGAGAGCAGCCGAACGCCCACCCTTATCCCCCATGCCGGGGCCAGGATCCAAGCCCCCATCCGCACTCCTCACCCAACAAAGCTGGGGGAAGCCAGGGTGGCTCCCCCAAGCCCGGCGGTGGTCCCGGCAGCGGGGCCGCCGGCACAAAGCGAAACCGCCCCGGCCGCGGGCTCGATCCGGCGCCGCCTCCCCGGCACCCCCCGGTGCCCCCCGCTTTCCACCTCCTTCCAAGAACCCCCCACGGCTGCTACCACCCCCCCCACCCCCCCCCGCGACGGCCCGGCCGTGCCCCCCGCCCTAATCCACGCACTAATTGTAATCCCATTAAAGCAGATATAATTTTATTAGTATTCACAGCTCATCAAGGCGGCGACAATAACCGGCGCTGCCGCCGTGCCGCGGCCAGACAACCGCCCGCGCCGGCGGGAAGCGGGGGGCCCCCGGTGCTGCACCGGCACACGGCTCCCGCTCCGGCCCTGCTCCCGCTCCGGCTCCATCCCGGAGCTCGGCAGCGGCGGGGGGCTCCCCGTGCAGCGAACCCCGGTTTAGGCGCTGCGCGCCCCGGCTCAGCCCTGCCCGGCCGCAGCCGAGCACATGCCGCAAGACAAAGCCGCGCGGGCAGCTCGCCGTGGCCACCGGATCCGGTGACCCCGCGCCGGGGCTGGCTGGCCGCGCCGAGCTCGGCCGTGTGCCGCGCTTTGTCCAGCCCCGGCAGCTGCCGGACGAACACGCGCCGTGAACCCCTTCGCACCCTGACACTTCGGCGCTGAATACCGAGCCCGGGCTCGGTGACCTTCCACCGCCGCCCCACGCATAACGGCCTCCTTGTTCGCCCCGAACGCGCCTCCTCGTCCCAGCACCGGCACAGCCCGGGGTCACGCTCCTTCCGTGCCGGCGGAGCGGCTGGGTGGGGGGGGGGGAATGTCCCCCCGCGGGTGCGAATCCTCGCTCCGTAAGCAGCGGGCGCGGTGACAGCGAGGTCGGCACAAAGGGAGGCCGAGCTCCCGGGGACCGTGCCGAGCCTCTCAACCCTTCCCGGTCTCCCACACCGCGGGTGCCCCCGACCCCTCTGACCTGTGTGCGTGGCCATGGAGATGGGCGCCGGGAAGTACTTGGTGGGCTGGAAGTGTCCGGGGGGCTGCACGGCCCCGTGTGCCGACCCCGCCACGCGCCCCGTGCCGTGCCGGTGGCCCAGGCTGCCCCGCTCCGACAGCAGCCTCGGCGGGGGCGCGAAGTCACGGCCGTCCATGCCGGGGGCACCCACCCGCGGGGGGCTCGGCGGGACCCCGACACGGCTCGTGGGCGATGCTCAGCGCCGCGCCGGGCCGGCTCGGCGGGCGTCGTGCCGCGCTCCGCGCCGGGGCTGTCGGTTCATCCTCCGCTCCTGGCACGGGGAGAGAAAGGAGAGAGAGTGAGAGCACAGCCCGGGGTGGGGGTACGGCCATCACTGCACCCCAGAGCCCCCGCGCCCCAGCACTCCGCTCCCCGTTTCCCCGGTACGCAGCCCCGTTTTCTCGGCCGTTCGCAGGGCCCCGCGTTCCCCAGTACCGCCGGCGCACGGTCCCCGCTCTCTGCTATCCCCGGAGCGCGGCCCCCCCCTTTTCCCAGTGCTCCCAGTTCATGAGCCCCAGTTTCCTCAGCGCACAGCCCCCACCCCCCACCTCCTTTCCATGTTCCCGGTGCTCCCGGAGCGAAGCTCCCCCTCTTTCCAGCGCTCCCGGGTGCCCGGAGCTCGGGCCCGGTTCTCCGTGCTCCGACCCTTTCTGGCCGCTGCTCGGGTTCCGGTTTCCCGGCGCTCGGTTCTTTTATCTCTCCCCGTTCACCGACCGTATCTCCCTGGGGCTCGGCCCCGCTCGCCCTCGGTTTCCCCGCTTCCCGTTGTCTCCCCGGTACTCGCCGCCTCCCTCGCCGCGGTTCCCCGGTTTCCTTCCTTCCCCAGCCCCGGTTCCTCGGTGTTTCCCCGGTATCACCCGCTATCCTGACCCTCCTCTCCCCGGTTCCCCAGCGCCCTTCCCCGCTTTCCCGATATTTCCCCGATCTCCCGGCCGCTGTTCCCGGTCTCTGCCGGTGCCCGGTCGCGGCTCCCGCCCGCCGGGTCATTGTTCTGGCAGCGCCGGGGCTCGGGGGGCCCGATCCGGCGGGGGGAGCCGGGCACGGGCCGGGCGGCGGCGAACAAAGGGGAGCGGGGCGGCGAGCGCGGCCGGAGCCGCGGGGAACGGGGGAAGAAGAACCGGGGTGAGCCCCGGAGGGGGCAGAAATACGGGCCGGGAACAAAACGTGTGTATTTCCTTAAATAAAGCTGAGGAAAATACGTGAATAAAAGGATTGTTTTGCTTGTTTTGTTTTGGTTTTTTTTTTTTTTGAAATTGAGGTTAAAACAAACAAACGACAACAAAAAAACCCCACAAATGTAGAGCGAAAAAAATTAATGGGGAATAATTGAAAGGGAAAAATATTGAAAGCAAAAAATTGAAGGCAAAAAGGGCTCGATGCGAAAATGTTTGAAGGCGCAAACGGTTTACTGAAGCAGCGTTTGATGAGCAAATGATTTAATGAACAAATGTTTTCACGCACAAAATTTTAATGAACAAAATTTTAAGGCGAAACATTTTGAAGCGACGTTTTAAGGGGAAAATGTTTTAATATAAAGAGATGAAAGGGAAAATATGAAGGGGAAAATATTTTGGTGGAAAGACATACAGCGAAAAATATTTGGGGGGAAAAAAGATGAAGAGAAAAAATATTTTGTAGGAAATAGACGAATGTGTAAAATATTTTGATGCCGGAAAGATGCGAATAAATATTTAGCTACAAACAAATAAAGCGAAAAACTAAATAAGGTAAAAATGAAAAAAAAATTAACAAAAAATAAATAGAAAAAAAATGCAAAATAATTAGCGCCCAAAAATTCCCAACGTAATAAATCCAACCAGGCAAAGAGAAAAAAAAATACCCAAAACACAAATAAGAATAATGCCCGAAACGCGATTAAAAAAAAAATTAACGCCCAAAAACCCAAAATAAATATCGCCAAAAAAATTGCTAAGGCGTAAAAAAAAAAAAAAAACAAACACAACACAACACAACAAAACAAAACAAAAAAAACAATAACCCCGAAGCGCCCGAAATTAAAATAACCCCCAAACAACAACAACAACAACAACAACAACAAAAATCAAAAAAAAAAAAACAAAACCAAAAAACAACAAAACCCACCCGCGGATCGCAGTTACTTACCGGAGGGGCGTTCCGCGCGCGGGGCGAGTGCGGTCCCGTGGCGGGGGTGCGCAGCGTGCTCCTGCCGGTGCCCGTGCACTGCCCATGCACCGGCTGCTCCTGCAGCAAAGGGAACCGGGGGTGTGTGGTTGGGGGGGGGGGGGGTGGGGGGGGGGGAGGGAAAGGGGGGGTGGGAAAAGGCGGAGGGGGGGGGGGAGGTGGGGGGGGGGGACCCCGCCGCGCCTCCCGCTCACGCCGCGCGTTCTCCGCCGGGGCGGGCGCGCCCCGCATGCTAATGAGCGCGTGCCCCGCGCGCGCGCCCCCTCGCTGATTGGCCGCCGCGCGGCGCTCGCGCCCCGCCGGCCATTGATTCCCCCCCCCCCCCCCCCCCGTCTCCCAACACCCGGTTCCATTCTTCCTCCGGCGCGCGCGCCGCGCGTCAAGCGAGCGCCGCTCCCCATTGGCCGGCGGGCGGCCAGCGCTCCTGCCAATCAGCGCGTCGGCGAGCGGCGCGGAGCGGCGGCGCCTAATTCAAGCCCGGCGGATGAATGGGGAGGAGGGAGCGGCGCGCAGGCGCGGTGCGTGCTCGGGGCGGAGGGGTGGGGGGGGTGGGGGGGAGTGGGAATTGCGTTGATGCGCGCCCCCCCTCCGCAGCGCGCGGGGCCCCCCCCCACCCGCTCGGCGATTGGCTGGCGCTGCGCCAGAGAGCTGTCAATCATGCAGTGTAAACAAGGCGCTGATTGGTCGGAGCCGCGGGCGGTTTCAAGGCGCCCCCCTTGGGGGGAGGGGGGGGCACGCGCGCGGCGGGGGCGGTTTCGAGGCCCCCCCCCGCTCAGAGCCCGGAGCGCTCCGGGCCGGAGCGAGCGCGATCAAAGAGCGGCGAGAGGGGAACGGGCCGCGGGCAGCGCCCGCCGCAGGTCCGGGACGGGCCGCGGGCACTGCCGGGGAGGGCCGGCCGCAGGGCCTAGGGGCCCTGCGAGGAGGGGAGAGAAGTATTGGGGGGCGTGCGATGGATGGGAGTGTGTAGTAAGGGGGGGGTGGTTGGGGGATGTGAAGGGTGCAGTAATGGGGGTCCATGCGGGGCTCGGGGGGCTGTGCAGTGATGGGGGGCTGCGCAGTGATGGGGGGCTGTGCAGTGATGGGGGGGCTGTGCAGTGTTGGGGGGCTGTGCAGTGATGGGGGGCTGCGCAGTGATGTGGAGCTGTGCAATTTGGGGCTCATGCAGAGCAGGCTGCAGGGTGTACAGTGCTGGGGGGCTACACTGGAGGGGTTTTGGAATGGTTGGGAGCCGTGCGAGGTGGGGGTGTAAGTGTTGGGGGATGCTCAGTGAAATGTCGCTGGCCTGTGCAAGGACGGGCTGTGTAATGTGGGGGGGCCATGCACAGCAAAATGCGTGGGGCTGTGTGTTGTTGGGGGGCTGTGTGCAATGCTGGGAGGGGACAGAGCCCTGTGATGTGGGGGGGCTGCGCAGGGCAAGCGGATCCTGGACGGTACCAGGGACCACACAGTGGGAACGGCAGCGGGAGCAGCACCGGGAGGTACCGGGAGGTGAGGCCTGGCAGCGGCTGCCACCGGGGTTCCTGTCAGGGCACTGCGGGATATTGGCTTTTTTTTTCTTTTTTTTTTTATTTTTTTTTTTTTTTGCAATAAAAGGGTGTAATTGATTAAAAACGCTGAAATAAATCCCAATCGCTCGTAACCACGATTAGATTACGGCGGGCGATTCATTACGCGGGATGGCAATCGAGTTAGGAGGGAGCGGCCCCGGGGCCGTGGGGACCCTCCAGCACCGCACGGACGGAGCTGCACACGCCGGGACGCAGGGACACGGCACGGGGACAGACGGACAAGGACAGCCGGGAGCAGGCGGCCGCACCGCGGGACACAGCCCGGCACAGGCGCTGCTGCAGCGGGACGTGCGGCTGCGGCACGGAGCCGTGCTTGGGGACACGCCGAGGGACACACGGACACCGAAGGGCACGGCGTGGCACCGCACACCCAGCTTTTGCATCCTCCTCCACGGCTGCCGTGCGAAGGCCTGTGGGATCCGTGTCCACGTGGGAAAGGCCAGGAAAGGGCCACTACGGATTATCCGAGCGTGTGGAATTGGTGCCGAACGGGAGCGCGGTGCGGACCCCCGTGTGCGGCCACTGGTGGTCTGGGAGTGCTGGGAAAGAGTTTCCTGACTGGAAAAGAAAACCAAAAAAACTCACAAAAAGCTTCTCTCCGGCTATTCCTTCCCACAGTGACGCTGGCAGGACTGGGAAGGGGCCGGGGGAACCCCTGGTGCGGGTGGGAAGAGGTTGGGTCCAGGGGTTGTGGAGCACCACAACTCCAGGCTGTGTCTCTGGGTACAGTGAGCAGATCCCAAGTGGGTAAACATCAAACCTGGGCAAGCCTCTGCTGTGGGCAGATCCCCCTCCTTGGGTACATTCCCTGTGGGTAGACAGACGCCTGCTGTGGGTGTCTAAACCCTGTGGGCTGCCCCCCTACCCTGTGGGGGATAACTCTGCTGTGTGAGGTTGATCAATGAAGTGAAGGCTAAATGAGCACAATTAAAGTAAATTTAATGAGGATCCCCCCACATCCACCCGCCCCAGCCCTGCAGCTGCCTTTGTCCACTGCTGCTGCTGCTCTCACGGTGTCTGTCCCCCCTCTCAAATGGGGCTGGGCCACCATAGAGCCCCCTGAGCAAGAGGGGACCCCAAGGATGGGGGTGTGGTGGCAGAGGGCATGGCCTGTCCTTTCACAGGCGAAATGTTTGGGGGTGTAGTGAAGGGGCTGTAGCTCCAGCAGTTTCCCCCCTCTTCAGCTGTTTTCCTGAGCTTTTTTCCTGCTGGGAGCTGCTGAACCCCCTCAGAAGGGAAAGGAGGCTTGAGGGTCCCCTGACACTCCTGAGGCAGGAGCTGGGAAGAACCCCTTGGCTGTCCCTGGATCTCCAGCACCGCAGTGGTGGGGACCCTGGGTTAGTGTGTCCCCCTCTGCTGTCCTTCACGGCTCATGCCAGGGCTGCCCACGGCTCAGAACGGAACAGCACAGCGCGGCTCCGGGGACAGGCTGCTTTCCAGCTGGCCACAGCGTTCCTGGAGTGTCTCAAGGCCGTCTGTGTCCAAGGGTCATGTTTGTCTGTGCGGAGGGACGAGGTGGCTCCGCAGCGCTGTCCCCTCCGCTCCCAGCTCGGGGACCTCGCCCCCTGCCCCGCGCCCCCCGCGGGTGGGGACAGTGGGGGGCACGGAGTCGCAGCCACTCAGGGGTCCGAGGAAAAAGGCAGGAACTTAACTCCCATTAACCATCCCATTGTACCGGCCGTGGGAATAATCGGGTTTGCTAATGCAATTGCTGCCGCGATGCGAAAATCCGACTGGAAAATGTATTAGAGCAATTATCCGCCTCCCTCCGCAGCCGGCGGAGCATTAATATTCAATTTTGATGTGGAAGCCCTATTATGTTAATGACTTTGGTGACAAAAGTCATTAATGTAAGTCGGTTCCTTTATGGCGCGGCATTAGCCAGGGCGAGCGCGTCCGCGGCCACGGGGCGGGATGGGACGAGGGACACGGTGCGAGGATCCGGGATGGAGCCGTGTGGGGAGCTGGGAGGAGCCCCCTCCCCGCTCGGCACAGCCCTCACACCTCAGGCCGAGCGGCCGCTCCCCGCACCCGCGCTGCCGGTGCTCCGGAGGCTGTGCCGGGGTGGATTATCCGCGCTGCAGCGCATCCGGCAGCGCCGCTCCCTCCGCCGCAGCTGCCCTCCTTTGTTCTCTCCCCGGGCCCCGGGAGATGCACCGATGCTTCCCTGGCTGCCGGAGAGCGCGGCGGGGCCGGCCCAGGCTGGCCGCTGTCCCGGCCATCAGGGGACACCGGGGCTGTGCCCCTGCCCCGGTGCTCGGTGCTGCTGCCGTGGTTTGGCAGCGCCGTAGGCAGGCCTGGCTGGATGGGGGGAAATGGAGCCAGAGCTGTGGGCTGGTGATGGGAGATGTGAGGAGGAAGATGAGGAGCAAGCCAGCAGCACACTCAGCACCCCCTGGCCTGGCCATCAGCAGCACCACCACGGCTCCCAGCCGGGAATTTCAGTGCCATGGCCAGTGTGACGCTGAGCTGTGCTGTGCTGGTGTCCTGGAGCACCGGAGGGACAGGAACGGACAAACATGGAGCTGGGAGCTGCCTGTGACAGAGACAGCGACCATGACCTTCACCTTTCCAGCACAGAGCTCATCCTCCTGCCGCTGGGCTGGGAGTGCCACGGCTTTGCCGTGAGTGTGGCCACGGCACGGGCATGGGGCTGGCCTGGCACTGGGAACAAGGATATTTCCCGCAGCCAAGGAGAGGACAGCAGATCCCATACATAACCCGGCACAGGATGGGATTTCCCGGTGTCCTTTCCGGGATCCCTTGGGAGGCTCCTGCCCCGTGCAGTCCTGGGCACAGCCCTGTCCCAGTACACAGATCTGCCCGTGGCTCTGTCCCAGCGCTGAGGTTTTGTGTGTGCTGCAGCTCCATCTGCATGGGGGCTGCAGCAGTTGGGATTTGCTGGCCAGAGCCCCCAGGACGATGCCCCGCACCCAGTCCCGGCAAAAACGGGCCAGTGGGTCCAGATATCCAAGTACAAAATAACCCTGCTGCCACCTCTGGCTGTCGGGGCCAGCCCCGACCCACAACACGCCCCGGACAGCGCCCGGGGTTTGCAGCCGGGTCTGGGACCCCTCCACGGTGGTCCCCGGGGGTCTACCGGAGCAGAAAGGCGCCGAGACGATGGTGGCACCCGGACCCGGCAGTGACAGCGTATGGACAGGCACGCGTCCTTGGCACTGCTGGGGACTCAACCGGGTGGCGCGGGGCCCCGCACGGGCGCTCCTGGGTCCCCCCGGACCCCTCGCTGTCCCCGGCTCCGCGCGCACGTGGCCGGGCCGGGCCGGGCCCCGCGCTCCACCCCGCGCTTCCATTGGCCCAGCGCCCCCGATGCCGTGCTCCCATTGGCCCAGCGCCCACCGTCCCGCGTTCCCATTGGCCCAACGCCCCCCGTCCCGCGCTCCCATTGGCCCCGGAGCCCTCCACAAACAAAGGCCGGAGCCCGGCGGGGGGCCCGGCGCGCTGCTCTGATTGGCGGGGCTAGGGGGCGGAGCTACCCGTTCAGCCCCCGCCCCAAGTGCCGGCGGGTGCCCTAATATGGAGATGGGCGGGGCGCGTTCATTCATGCTCGCGGGGAGGGGCGGGGCCACCGCGGGGCTGCGCTTCTCGCCCGCGGCGCGCGCGGCTCGTTCCCACGGCGCGCGTGGGTGAATGAGCGGGAGCGCGCGTGGGCAGCGCACCGGACCCGTGCGGTTCGGTAAGGTCCGGTAAGGCTCCGTGCGGTTCGGTAAGGTCGGTGCCTGTGCTAGGCGTAGGTACGTGCGGGTGGGGAGCGTGTCGGTGTGTGACGGGCGCGATCGTGTCCTGAGTGTGCGTGGCCGCGCGTGGATCCCCCGTGGTTGTGTCCCCGGTGCTATGTCCACCTGCATGCCCCTCTGTGCTCTGCACACCCACGCGTGCTTTGTTCTGGGGGCAAAGGGGGCTTCTCTCCCCCCTCCCCGGCCTTGGCTCTGCATCGCCCCTGCCCAGCCCTTGGGGCAGCACCAGCATCCCGAACGCTTGGGGTGCCCCATCCCAAAATTCATCCTGTGGTGAGTACCCACTGTGGAGCCCCATGGCTGACACTGGGGTGACACCGTGGAGGGGGCACCATGGCCTCATGCCTTCCTCCAGCACAGTCTGTGCTGTTTGTCCCACTCTGCTTTAACCCTCCAAGATGGGCTCGGCCCCTTGCCTCCATCCTCCTTATCGTGCCCATAAATTCATTCCCGATCCCATTCCCAACCTGCTAGGCCCTCGAGGGACACGCGGCAGCTCGCAGCCTGTGCTGGCGATACGAACTGAACTTTGGTCCCTAAGCAATTAAGGTGCCTGAAACTGCACTTCATTAATGGTTGTTCTGCAATAAAACCCATCAAACTGCCCTTATTTGCAATATAAAACTGCAATTTGTTTTAATTTATGTTTTTCAATCCCTGCTGGGTGGTTCCCAAGATCTGCCAGACATCTGTCACTGCGACGAGCTGTCAGGAGCAGGGTGGTGGGTGCTGCTCCCTGGGTGAAGGGGAGACGTGGGGGGGTGGGTGGGCTTGCCCCAGGTCTGGGGAGGGGGTTCTTATTCCTTCCCATTCCCCATGGAGCCTGTGCTGTGTCCCCCAAGAGGGCAGGGCAGGGATGCTCCCATGGTTCCAGGGAAGATCATCCCCGTGCTATGGGAGGTTCATGGGAGACCCCTGGCATGGAACTGCCCCTGAGGCGAATTCCTGAAGGAGAGTGGGATGGGTGGGAGCAGAGATGGACACAGCTGTTTTCCTGGGACAGATCCCCCGTGGGAGCTGGGAATCTGGCTCAGCTCAGCTCAGTGTGTGCCAGCACACATGTGCACATCCCTGCGGATCAGCATTGGACACAGCAGCAGCTCCTGGACTTCCCGAGTGATTTGTACTTCCATAAAGCAGCGCAGGATCCCTGCGGGATCAGCCAGCCCTGAGCCCCCATTTCTAATTACACTAATTGTGGCTTTGGCATCCTCTGGGGCTGGCTGTTCTCCGTGGCTCCAAATCTGGTGGGAGGAATCTGGACCATAGGGCAGGACTGGGAAGGACTCTGAGCCACCTGGGATTCCCAGTGGATGCTGTGGTGGGACTCCTGAACCCAGCAGGGCCCTTTGTCGGCTCCCAGTGTCCCCGGCCGGCAGAGCGGGGTCGGGGTCCTTCGTGCTGCTGCCCAGCCGTTCAGAGTGGTTGGGGCTTTCCAGAGAATTCTCCTTGCTCTCGGCAGGTTTACGATGGGCGCTGCTGGGACAGAGCTCGGCTCCTGCTGGAGGCAGAATTGGGGATGTTCGGAGCTGCCGAGCTGCTGACGGTACCTGAGGAGCTGCAGCAAACCCCATTCCCTGGGGATGGGCACGGACGAGCCCCGGGGCTGTGGCGCAGGAGGGTGGCAGAGCTGGGGCGGCTCCCCTGGTGTCCCCATCCCGCGTCACAGGGACTCCTGGCTGGCTCTGCACACTTCCCAAGCCCCCGGCTCCCACTCGGACACGGAGAAGCCACCAGAGCCCTTTTGCTGACCGTGGACAGCATTCCCGGGGGGATCCGTCATCCCACCCCGAGGACACACACGGACACAGGAGCCACCGCTCCAGCACAGGAGCCAGGAAAACGCAGCCCGAGCTACCGATCCCGTGCCGCACCTGGAGGGAATTAGGCCGCCTGTTCACCTCCCTGCAAACCTTTTGTAGAGCGAATTCCTGCGGTTTCCCATCGCAATTGCTGCAAATTATACGAGCACCGCGTTTCGTTCCCGTCCCGATAGGAACGTGCCCTTGGCGTGTGCCACTCCGAGCTGGCGCCGCGCCTGGCCTCGGGGGACCCTTCCAGAGGCACCCCCCCCCCATCTTTCCTTCTTTTTCCCTTATCCTGCGGGATGTGGGGGGTACGTCAGCGCCAGAGCTGGGGGTGGCTCCGGTTGGGATGGGGAGCAGATGTGTGCGCACAGCTGGATGCGTGCCCAGATGTGCAGGCAGGAGGGGATGCCGGGGGTGATGGGCTGCCCTCGAGGGGCCTTTCCGAAGCCGCCATCAGGCCGGGGACCCCCGCTGGGATGCCAGCGCTGCCGCAAGTTGTGTGGTCATGTATGTGTATGCACACACGCATGTAAAGGCACGCGCACGCCCATCTCCGTGCCTTTCCACGCATGAATCTGCATGGATGCGTGTCCTCGTGCATTTCCGTACCTTCCCGGCCGTGCTCAGCTCTCCGGGGATGTCCCCAGCCATGGGACCCCCCCACTTTATCCTCCACCACCAGCGAGTCCAGGCCTCCAAGGCGACAGGAGCGTCCCCGCTCCGCCGCGCGGACACGTCACTTCCTGCGGCGGCGGCGGAAGCCGGAAGTGCCGCTGTGGCCGGTGCCGGGTCGGGGCGGGCCCGGTGGGGCCATGGCGGGCACGGCCGGTTGAGGGGGACCGGGGGCACCGGGCGCTCCGAACCGGCCGTGGGGCTCGGGGAGCGGCCACAAACCGCGGGCCATGGCGGCGGCGGCGGGTTCCAACTGGGGCCTGATCATGAACGTGGTGAACAGCATCGTGGGGGTGAGCGTGCTCACCGTGCCCTTCTGCTTCCGACAGGTGAGGGGCCGCCCGCCGGGGCGCTGTGTCCGAGCGGGGTCCTGCCGGTGTCCCCCGGGCTAGGGCGGGGGTCCGTGCCCTTGGCAATCTGAACCCCCTGCGAGCTCCTCCGCGCCCGGGGGAGGCGGGCAGGGGCCACCTCTGCCCTTCTGGTCCGGGTCTGGGGGGTGGTTCCCTGGTTGGAAAGGAAAGACAGCAAGAGAAACACTTGAGACCCAGATCGGGCATCTCGTGTTCCAAACCCTGGAAGTTTTGGAACTGGTTTTTCTTAGTCATCAAGTGTCCAACTCAAAACTTGTGCACCAGACTCTGGGTTTTTCCCTGTCCTGTGGTCTCCGACTAATCCTTTCTGCCGGTCTTGCGAGAAGGGAAATATTAAATCAAAGGGTTTACCTATACGATTAATGGGAGTTGACTTGGAGGCTTTTCCAAACTGTCGCTGTGCCCCGACAGCCCCCCCTGGGATCTGGGCCGGTTCCAAGGCACCTGCCTGGTGCCCTGTGGTTCCCAGCCGTGGGAACAGGGAAGGCAGCGAGGCAGGAGCTGGGCGAGGAGTTTGTGAAGCCAAATGGGCATTGATAAGTTAGTTTGCAGCAGAGGTGGCACCTCGGGGTCTGTCTGTGCTCCCTGAACCCACGGGGAGCTATGGAGGAATAAGCCTGGGTGGGAATTCTACTCCACAAGCTGCTCCCAGTTCACTCCTGGTTCTTTGGACTGGTGCAGCTTGGAGCTGTGGAATGTTCCACATGTCCTTGTGCCATGGACAGAGCGAGATGGAGCTAGTAGGAAGGGAACAGAACTTCCTGAAAGAGGGAAAAAGGCAGCTGGAACACGTGGGGAGAGCTGGGGATGCTGAGGGAGGGTGGCTGGGTTCTGTGGGGGGGCCAGACCCCCCATCTCCTGCTGGTCTCTTCCCATGTGCTCCATTGCAGTGTGGGATCCTCCTGGGGGCCGTGCTGCTGATCTTCTGCTCATGGATGACTCACCAGTCCTGCATGTTCCTGGTGAAGTCGGCCAACCTCAGCAAGCGCAGGACCTACCCCGGCCTCGGTGAGATCCCAGCTCTGGGGCTGCTTCCCAGCCCTCCTGCTCTTCTAACAGCACTGTGACCTTGACCTCCCAGTCTGCATTTCCTCAGGGGTGCTGTTGGAACAACAAATGTTTTCTTGCTGCAGTTCCCAGTTCCCCTTGTTCTGCCTTGGCCTCCCCCCTGGGGCAGCACTGGGGTTGGATCCTGCTCCCCACAGCCTTCTTAGTGGGTGCTGAGTTGTTTTGACTCCGCGGGGCAGGGAAGGAGATGATCCAAACCCCAGCTCCTGGGAGCCATCTGGGATGAATTGTGGGTCTGGGATGAATTAATTATGGGTCTGGGCACGAGTTCCCCACCCAGCGCTGCCGGGACAGCGGGTCCTGCCAGCCTGGCACGGAGCTGGGCTGCTTGGATCTGAGCTGGGAGCTCCTTTATGGCTCAGCAGAGAGGAAACAGAGCAAGGTTCCAAAGGGCTGAGAAAATAAAAACATCTGGAAGATTCCTGGGTGGGTTTTGGCAGAGCCCAGCCGCCCTCAGAGCTCAGCGCTGGCGCCGGGATTGGCCTCTGCTCGTGGCCTCTCGTGGGATTCTGACTGACTTGGGGAGCAGGAGGAGGTATTTGGGTTCCAGTCCTTGCCCTTGGCATATGAAGCAGCAGGAAAACTTGCCTTTTCCTTGTTCTGCCTTACTTCTCTGTGGGGGGAGGGAGCTGGTTGGTGCTGCCCTGGCACAAGGGCTCGCACCAGCTGGTGACAGAAGGGTTTGCTCCTCCCTCAGAGTGCCCAAGGTGCTGCTCCTAGGAGGCACATCCTGGCTTCTGCCGACTTGTATCTGCTAGAAACGGACAAGATAGAGAAGCTCCATGGTCTGGGAGGTTGTTTTGGTGCCAGAGGGAAGAGGGAGCCTCCGGAGCGCCCGGCCCAGCTGCCGGTGCCGCTGCTCCCTGCCCCTCACAAGACGCCTTTGTGTGCTGCTTCCCGGAGGACACAGAGTCCCCTGCACCTTGGAGCGTGTCCCGGGAAGGAGGGATCCTCTGCACACCCCGGAGCCAAGGGGCTGCAATACAGAGAGGGCCAGTAATGCTTCCCAGCTTCCTCCTGGCAGCAGCGCCCGTGCCCGCTCCCGGTTCCCTGGGAGAGGTGCCACGGGCCAGGAGCGATCCCACGCCGCATCCCAATGCTCTGAGGTCGGGCAGCTCCACACAGACCCCTTTGTCCCCACAGGCTGGGCACGGGGACATCTGGGGGCACTTCTGGGAGGCTTTGGCAGAGCTGAGCTGTGCAGGAAAGTTGTGCACATTCCCTGCAGGCAGGCAGTGCCTTCCGGAGGAGCACGGGCAGCCACAGCTCTGGCACAAAGGGTGTCCCAGGCTGGGGCTGGCACTGGCTCGTCACCATGACAGGAAGGGGAAGGGCTGCAGGGAGATGTGGGGGTGAGGAGGGAAGCGGGAGGCAGTTCTCAGATGGATTTTAACCAGGATATGAGTGAATCCCTCTCCTTCCAGCAGCACTCGGGGTGTGCTGGGGCTATGCTGGGCAGCTCAGCCCTGCAGGGCAAGGGGCTAAAGCTCTGTCCCAGGAACCACACTGGGTTTAAAAGCTTCTCCAGGTACTGAGCAAGCTCTGCCCAGTCTGGGGGCATTCCAAGATCCCCTTCCAAGGATTTGACTGTACCATTTATTTTACAGTCATTACCTCCTGGAGAATCCCATTTTTCCATTGTCCTCAGGTGGGAACACCTGCCTGCAGTGCTCGGAGGCTTGTTCTCATTGAACATCAATTCCAAACAGCCGGGGAGATGGGCAGGTTCCAGCATCACCCAGGACCCTGTCCCTGTCCAGAGGCTGGAATGTGCTCTGCCAGGATCAGCAGCGCCATTCCTCCCAGCCCGAGCTCAGCCTGTTACTGACCCATGCCCAGGAGGGATATTTTGCTCTTGCTGGCTCCTCTTTCTCCTCACAATCCCTTTGTCTGTGGGCCTGACCCCCCCAGGGCTGTTGCCTTTTCCCTCATGGTTGTGAATTCCCAGAGGAGGCCGGAGCAGAGCGGCCGCTCCCCATGCCCGGGCACGGTGCCTGGTGGCGGCTGTCCCACTGCCCTGTCACTGATCCAGCAGCTATTTTGGGTGCTCCCCCACATCCCTGCTCCAGGCTGTGGGTCCCTGCCGTGCCTTTTGCTCATTCTGTGGGAGAACATCTCGTTTCCTGAATTTTTAGCTCGAGTAGAGTCCAAGGAAATCAAGAGTTGAAGCTAATATTTAAAATACCAGAAGAAGCTTCCAGAAGGGATTTGGGTTTGTTTTCTGGCGGGCACTGTGAGTGCTGGGCTGTGCCTTGAGGGAAGGCAGAGGGGACTCCAGGGTGGTGGGTTCATGCTGGACCTCACTGGCAGATTTGGGCACTGTGGTCTGGTTTTGGCACTGGAGCTCCCCATTCCCATTCTGCCCAGTAAGAGCTAAAAATAGAAGTAAAGTTTTCTTGGCATTGTCTTTTTGAGAGAAAACCCAATGATTTGAGGACTACTGAGCATTTTCTGCTGCAACCCAATGATGGGAGGGGGGAAGGCAAAGCCTTGGCAGCAACCCTTTGGTGTGGGTTGGGAGCACTGGGTATTCTGGGAATGGGATTGAACGTTCTGGGCACCAGCTCAGCTCTCCCAGCCAGCGATGTCGGGCTGCCCAGTTTGAGGGGGAAGATAAAAATAAAAAGGGGACTTGGACTGGAATTCTGCACCACTTTAACTTTCGCCACACACAATCTTGTACAGGAATATTTTCTCTCCCATTGCCTTTAATGGCTGCCATGTGTGGCTGCTGCTTCACACCACTCTTGGTTTTAAATAGAAAAAAAAAAAAGAACCTGCTTGCTGGCTTTCCCTCATCCCTGTTCCTGTCTTATGTGGTTTTCAGTTTCCAAAGGGAAAGGCTGAAAAAGAAAGTGGGAGGGTGAGGGAAACAGCCCCAAAATACCAGCGGTGGGTTCCTGCTGCACTGCCCTG
Source organism: Cinclus cinclus (assembly GCF_963662255.1). Taxonomy (NCBI): domain Eukaryota; kingdom Metazoa; phylum Chordata; class Aves; order Passeriformes; family Cinclidae; genus Cinclus; species Cinclus cinclus. The sequence continues at coordinate 11,651,828 of NC_085065.1, forward strand.
TGTCACTGTTAGTGTCTAATAGTGAACTGACATCTTGCCCTGTTCTGGACCTTTCTTTGACTAACTTCCACTCTTTTTTTCCCTCTTATGCCAGCATTTCATGCCTATGGAAAAGCAGGAAAAATGTTGGTGGAAACAAGGTAAATCTGCCACTGATTCAAAGTGTGAACAGTTTGGGTGTCTTTGGTGAAAACTTTTGTGAGCCTTGCTGTGCTCTCCCTTCCTTCCTTCCTTCCTTCCTTCCTTCCTTCCTTCCTTCCTTCCTGCCTGCCTGCCTTCCTTCCTGCCTTCCTTCCTGCCTTCCTTCCTGCCTCCCTGCCTCCCTGCCTCCCTTGCTGCCTCCTGGATTTCCTTGGGAGGTTAAGTGAGATGCCCTGAGCACAGCTCACAGGTGGCACCTCCATCCTGCCCGGGGACGGGAGTGCTGCCCAGGCTCTGGGAGCACAGAAGGTGCTCAGGGATGAGCTTGTCTCCTGCTCTGCTGTGAAATCACAGCCCTGTCACTCGTGGCAGCTTTCCAGGGGTGACATCCCTTCTGTTGAGTTAGTGGGAGGGAGTGTTTGGATCCCGGGATCTGCTCTGCTTCTGCCCTCTGTGCTCCCTTCCCTGTGAGATGCCTCGAGGGGGAATCCTGCTTCCATCTCTGTTTCTTCCCATGACCCAGTGCAGATGTCAGGTGATGGCACAATCCTCAGAGCCCTACTTTTTCCAGCAGGGATTCTTTTCCAGGCATGTTGAGCCCAGGGCTGGCAGTGGTGCTGGGTCCTTCACTCTTCCCAGCTGCAAACTTCTGCAAAGCACTAAAAATACACAGAATATTCCTCAGATGTTTCTTGTCCATGCAAGCAGAAGCTGTAATTGCCACAGGGATGTTCTATAATTGGAACTGGGAAGGAAAGTGGTCCAGGAGTGGGAGGAGAAGCAGTTCATGGACAATCTTTTCATTAAAGTGTGGCCCATTGTGTGGGGAGATGTTGGAGAGCCCACTGGATATTGAGACTCTCATGGCAGGGTCCTTCTGTGGGTGTGGGGCTCTGAGAGCCTTGTGCTGATTCTTTTGAATTTTTCCAGGAGTTCAAGGAGTTCTTTTCATTTCCATGATTAGTTTTCCTTGCTTGTTGTTTTTTCCCTTGGTTCTCAACAGGAGTTGCAGCCCTGCATGAGTTGGGGGTAGAGCTGTGTGTCTGAGTGTTTGGTATGGAGGGAGGTTTTCTGGTGGCTGTTTTATGGGGACGGAGTGCAGAAGGGTTGTCCTGTTCTTCCCAACTCTGAGGGTGGAAGTGTGGCCCTCCTAACCTGTCCCTGTTTGTGTTTGCAGCATGATTGGGCTGATGCTGGGCACTTGCATCGCTTTCTACGTCGTCATCGGTGATTTGGGCTCCAACTTCTTTGCCCAGATGCTCGGATTTCAGGTGAACAAATCACTCCTGCAGTGTTCCCAGACCTTACACTGAGCCTTGTGTTCCCTGGGTGCAGCAGGGCTCCTGCTTTGGAGTGTGCTCAGCACCCCCTGGGGTCCCAGGGGGCTTTGTGGGGTCCCCTCACAGAGAGGTCCTTGTGCACGGAGCCTGTGGGTCAGGGAAGTCTGGGAAGCTCAAACATATGGCAAACAATCAGCTGTGGAAAACTCCATTAAGGCATTTCCATCAAAGGAATTCTTTTTAACTTGGTCCCTTATTAATTCTGGAGCAGATTCCTGGGGGAGATAATGCTTCCTGCCTTAATTCCTGCCCCGTGGGTAGTGACAGGCAGTTCCTCTGCCTGAGCTCTTCTCCCTGAAGTTCAGGAGGGATTTTTCTCCTGTCCTTGGCTGTTTTTGTGGCCAAAGTCTCTGTGTTCCTGCCTCCTCAGCCGTGTGATGAGCCTGCTGCTGGCTCAGGATGCTCAGAGGCAAGAGGTGCTCCTTGGAGCCGGCACGAGGGCCATGCAGGGAAGCAAAAGGATTTTTGGTAGAGTGTTATCTGTGCTGCCTGATGCTCCTAAGCTCAGATTAAGGGACTGTGAAGTTAAAAAAGATGTGTTGAGGCTGCAGCCAAATTAGGTATTAAATATTTCCAAGCATTCCAGAGTGTTCTGCTATAATAAATACCAGTGTGAGGCTTTGATTAATTTTCTGGATTGGAGTTTTCAACGCTTTCAATTTCTCGTCTCCCCAAGTAAATTTAGGTTTTATTTAATTGCATGAAAATACCTAAATAGCTTGTGCTGGATTAGCATTTAACCCCCCCAGCCACCCCCCAAATTCTTCCAGCTGGGACTTGTCACACACTGCAGAGCAACAGTGGCACCCAGTGACTGTCTCAGCTCAGCACAGACAGAGCCCACAGAGCACCGAGCTTGCAGCATCTTCAAATACCTCCAGACACAGAATTTCACTGTTGAAAGTTGCTTTTCACTCTGGAAAGATGAACCATGGTGGAGTTTGTTGGTTGGGTGGGTGTGTTGAGTGTCCTGCCTGCTCCAGGTGTTTATGCAGGTCTCCTCTGCAGGTGTCGGGCGCGTTCCGGATTGTGCTGCTCATCGCTGTGTCCCTGTGCATTGTCCTTCCCCTGAGCCTCCAGAGGAACATGATGGCCTCCATTCAGTCCTTCAGTGCCATGGCTCTCATCTTCTACAGCGTGTTCATGTTTGTGGTGGGTACGGACACTGGGGATTCCATTTTCCTACTCCCTGTTCCTTTTTAATGGCTGGTTTCATCCCCCCCGATGCTTTTGTGATTCCTGCGTGGAGCCCCAGCCCAGTCTCACCCAAATTTCAGGACTGGAAGGAAAGGGAGGTGTGGGAATTCTTTCCATGTAACTTTTCTAGTAGGCTGTGCAGGGTCACACCTCAGAGCTGCCTCCTCAGGGAGGTGTGGAACCTCCCAGGAGCTGTGCCTTTAAGAAACCACAACACTCACAGGAGCTGGCTGCACTGAAACATCTCTGGGGATTAGAAACCCCATCCAAGGATATTATAAACAGACATTCAGACATATTTACCTTCTGCTTCCTGTGCAACCCAACTCCTGCCAGTTCTTGTGTCCATGGCAAGGGAGCTCCCTGGCCTCAGCTCCTCCCCTTTTCCATAAAGTTTTTCCTGTGTTGTTAAATGGCCCTGGAGCAGCAGGTGGGATCCTGGTTAAGGACCCTTTGTCTCTCTCTGCTGGACAGGATTTTCTAAGGCCAGCGGTGCTTCCTGTTTGGATTTAAAAACGCATTTTAAAAAACACATTTAAAAACTGCAAAGGAGGTTGCTTTGAGCAATAATTCTCACAGTTAATGTGTCAGTGGAAATTGTCCCACACTGGTGTCTGCTGTGATGTCTGATGGCATCAAACAAGGTAGGAGGGAGTGACATAGATCCCTTGAAATACTCCCTGGGGTCCTTGGTGGCCCTGGGAGCTGTGTGGGTGGGAAGTGGAGCTGGGGGATTGGGATAGGGCTGTGGTGGCAGCTCAAGCTGCTCCTGGCAGAGCTGTCACATGCTGCCCCTTATGCCAGCCTGGCACTGCTGCTGCTGTGGAGCTTTTTGGGGCTGGCTCCTCACCCCTGCTCTGTGTCCTGGCTGCAGGTTGTGGTGTCCTCCTTCAATCACGGGCTCTTCAGCGGGCAGTGGCTGCAGCGAGTGAGTTACATGCGCTGGGAGGGCATTTTCCGCTGCATCCCCATCTTTGGAATGTCCTTTGCCTGCCAGTCGTAAGTACCTGCCATTCCCAGCCTTGGCAGTTGCTCCTGCACTGAGTTTGTGTGAGGGCACAGGGTCAGGAGGATCTGCAAGGGATAGATACCATCTGCTTTGGTGGTTTGTTTTCATCAGAGTATTTTCCAGCTCCCTGAAGTTCAGCCTCTCATTCAGTCGTGACCCTTTTGTTACCCAGATCCTTTTGTTATTCTATTTCACCTGGGAATTCTTGTAATGGAGCAACATGAGACCACTAGAGCCAAACAACTCCTCAGGAGCTTCTGGTGCAGCTGCAGGAGGGATGAAATTCCCCTGGTTTTTGAAGGGAATACTGGTGCACCAGGAAAGGCTGTGTCACCCCACTGTGTGACCCCCACAGGGCCTTCCCTGACTAGTGAATGCTGGGGGCTGCTCTACTTCCCCAAATTTCCTGGAGGACATTCTGAAGATCACACAGTTGTTGGCTTTGGAAGGTTGTTTCTGCATTTCCAGTTCCCTGGGTTTAGTGGCACATGGAAGGAGGTGAGAGCAGACCAGGCTGTTTCCACCTTTCCAGTTCCCTGGTTTTGTGAGGGTTTCTGCTGCCAAGTGGAAGAAGGTGAGGGCAGGCCAGGCTGTTCCAGGTTGCCACCTTTCCAGTTCCCTGGTTTTGTGAGGGTTTCTGCTGCCAAGTGGAAGGAGGTGAGGGCAGGCCAGGCTGTTCCAGGTTTCCAGCAGCATTCCCTGCTGCAGCAGGACAGCACGTGAGTGCTACATGCCTGGCCAGAACTGTGACAGCTCTAACCAGTGTAGATCCAGCCCTGGACACGGGAAGGACTGGCCTCCTCTGGAAGGACCATCCTCCTCTGGAAGCCTGGCAGAGCTGGGCTTCCCCCCGTGTCGTTCCAGCACACGGGTCTCGTGCCAACAGTAAATGAATGTGACAGATAAAATTTGCTCAGACTACTGTGTTTACACCCACTCCAAGATCCAAATCATCATTTCCCACTTACTGGCTCTCTTGGCAGCTCAGATCCTACCCTAGCACACTCCAGGCTTGCTGTTTAATGTCTCCATTACAACTGGCAGAGAGAATTGTGTTTTCTTGCAGCTTCACCTTGTTAACAAATCCCTTTTATTTTTTTCTTTATGGAAGCCATGCAGTACCCAGCACCATTTTCCTAGGAGTTGGAAATGCAGGGAAATGGTTTGGTCTGGACCTGTGTATGCCTAAATATGGGCTCCATGGCAGCACTTTTGTGGCAAACCCAATCTAAAACTCTGTGTTTTTTCCAAACATCAGGAAGATACACTGTCCCCAGCCCAGGCATTATTAGATATATAAAATATATAGTATAAATATATATATTTTTTTATTTATTTACGTCTGTGTATTCTGTTCCTTTCTCTCTCTACCCGCCCTCTATATATTCTATTCTTCTCTTTATATGTAGTTTATCTATATAGTTTCAGCTGGGTAGATTTAATTTTGAGCTTCCCTGTTTCTCTTTTTTTTTCTCTTCCCAAGTCTGAATGTTTGGCTGGACTCTTCTCTTGGAGGCTGAAGGCCAGAATGTAGCTGGAGGTGGCTGTGGAGAGGGCAGGGAAGGGTCCCAAATGGAGAATCCCAGGGAATCCAGTCTCCTCATTTCCAGGAAGGAATCCCAAATGGAGAATCCCAGGGAATCCAGTCTCCTCATTCCCAGGGAGTAATCCCAAGTGGAGACTCCCAGGGAAGCCTGGTGCTCCCTGCTGGTACCTCCAGCCCCAGCACGTGTCCCAGCATGCTCAGCCTCCTTTGACGTTCAGGGATTAAGGGTTAAGGATCTTTCTGCTTGGCCTCAGCCTGACACACTTCATGGGAATGGCTTGGTGCCCACTGGAGCTGGGGATACCCCTTCCCATCTCCCTGCACACTCACCCCTTTCTCCCGAGAGTTCCAGGATGTAGCCGCTAGAATGAAAAGTAACAAGAGGTTAATGAGTTGCTAAAATATGCACCTGATGTCAAAAAGAACATTCCCCACGCTTTCCAAGGCTGTAAATACCCCAAATCCCAGGGAATTGGCGCTCCCGGCTTTCTATGAAGAGAGCTCAAGTAGGACAGGCGCTGTGCTGGGGTTTGTTTGTTTAACTTTTCTTTCAGACAGTGGGATGCTCCAACCTTCTTCCCGCTTTTCCTCTGTAAACACTGTGTTGCTTTAATTATCAGCACGGAGAGCTCCAAGAACAATAATCTGCAGCGCTGGGGCTGGCCCGGAGCCACCCGCAGTCCCGGGAACAAGCGGTCATTCATTTTGCAACCCTTTCTGAACCCAAATGTTTACATCACACGTTTCACTCCACGTGGTGGGGTGGGGAGAGCAGGAATATTTTTGCAACACTTAAAAGTTATGAGTGTTCTGAAATCTCTTGGCATTAGCAGTATAAATTGTGGAATAGCAGCAGGTGTTTATGCTCCAGAGGGGGAAGGCGTCAGGGATTCGTTGCTGCTGGGCTGAGGCAGAGAAAGGGTTGGGATTGGGGATTTTTTCCCATTTTGCTGCAGGTTTCCTTAAATATTTTACCCTTTTTACAGTCAGGTCTTGCCTACTTACGACAGCTTGGATGAGCCGTCTGTCAAAATCATGAGCTCCATATTTGCTTCTTCCCTAAACGTGGTCACCACCTTTTACATCATGGTAGGAACTTCCCCTTCTCTTCCCTTGCCAGAAATCTGGAGGGGCCACAGGGATGAGGATTTATCTGGTTCCTGGGGCTGGTTTCTGCTTATCTGTATTTATTCTAACAGATGAATCGTTGTGCTGAAAGCAGAGTTAGGTGGGAGGTGATGAACCCAAGAGCACAGGGGGCATTGGGAGAATCCAGGTTTTCAGAGTAGCACGTTTCCTTGGATGGATGCAGAATAGAGGCCCAGCTCTTCCCAGGCCCAGCCTGGAGCAGGGGCTGCTGCCCAGAGTTTGGGAGAGCTTTTTCCAGCCTGTTGTGAAGGAAGTTATGCCTCATAAGGCAGCAGTTAATAAAACTGGGTTAATAATTCCTGAGGAGAGCCTTGGCCCATGAGCCAGGCTGCTGCAGGGAACTGTGACAACCCCTCTGTTGGAGAAGGACAATCCATGGGCCTGGCAGAAAGCAGAGGAATACCCCTGGATTTGATGAGAAACTTGCTTTTAGGCAGTTCCCACTCTTGATTAATGAGCTGTCCTGGGTTTTGGGGTGCTGGGACTGCTGGCAGGTTGCCCGTGGAGGTGACCTCACGCTCCCCCTTGGCTGCTCCAACGGGACGTTGTCATCCTGCTCCCTCTGTGAGGTGTGAAGTGTTGGGGGTCCAACCCCTCTCCTCTCCTCTCCTCTCCTCAGGTGGGCTTCTTTGGCTACGTGAGTTACACCGAGGCCATTGCTGGGAACGTCCTGATGAACTTCCCTTCCAACGTGGTGACGGAGATGATCCGAGTGGGGTTCATGATGTCGGTGGCAGTGGGGTTCCCCATGATGATCCTGCCGTGCAGACAGGCACTGAACACCCTGCTCTTTGAGCAGCAGGTGAGATCCCAGGGCTGCCTCGGTGTGAAACTTGATTTTTGAAGGGTTTTTGTGACTCTTTGGTCTCTGACTGGGCCCCAAACCTGCCTTGGCTCCGTGAGACTCTGGTGAAAATGGCATGTGGCAGGTACTTGTTGTACAGAGGGACAAAACCTCAACTCCCATAAAATCCTCAGTGCAGCAGGAGCCTGTAGCCATCTCTAAATCCTGCTCTGCTCAATGGTTAATCCCTGGCACTTGGAAGTTTATGTCCTCTCTGCAGAGGAATTCCATGGTCCAAAGGGCTGCAGTTCCCAGTGTAAGGCCCATGTCCCATGGCTGCTGCTCCCTGCTTTGCTGGGGATTCCAGCTCTGGCACAGACACATTACACAGCTCAGGGCCGAGGTGGTTCTTCCTCTCAGAAAGAGGGAGAAATGGGCTTTTGGAAGCAGCGGAGCCTCCTCATTTCCTGCTGCTCCAGCTGCTCTCATTTTGCTGGCCAACTCATTGAGCTCCTGTTGCCGGCCTCGGAGCCCAGCCCAGCCCAGCCCAGCCCAGCCCAGCCCCATTTCTTCTTGCTTCCTTGTGTGCCTGCTCATTCCTGCTCCATTATTCTCACCCAGCACCTTTGTCAGCAGCCCTGGAGCAGCCCTCTCCTCTCCGGGTTCGGGTGTCCCCTTCCTCCAGCGCCTCCTGGGCTGCGGTGCCTGCCCGGTGCGGGGGCGGGCAGTGGGATACGGGATATGGGATATGGGATATGGGATACAGCCCTCTCCCACACGTTCCACCTTTCCCAGGGCCAGCTCCTCAGCCAGCCTTTGTGACTGAAGCTGGTCTGTCTGCTGGAGACTGTGAGTCCCTTGTGGCAGTGGCGTGTTCTCCTCTGTGCATTGTGCGCACAGAGCGCGCCGATGGGATTCAGCAAATAACAGTGAGAGATTGTGGGAATGTTCTGAGGCCTTTGTGTATCCGCATAAATAGAAACCTCTTAGGCAGGAAATAAAACTTGAGCAATTTATAGCTCTAAATCCTGCCACTTCTGCCTGTGAGAAGCCCCTGGCTGTTTTCTCACATTGGGAGGGCCTGAGGATGGGGGCAGACGTTTGGTGAGAGCCAGCGGGTGCAGGGGAGGAAGCACTGGAAACACTTGGGAGCACTTTGGATCTTGCCTGGGCTCAGCCCGTGCCTGGCTGGGCTCTGAAGGGGTCCCTTTGCCTTCCTCTCCCATCTGTGCAGCAGCAGAACAGGGACCTGCTGGGTCTGCAGGGCACACTGGGACCTCTGCCTTCCACACCTCCCACCCAGGAGATGGATGGGATGGGATGGGATGGGATGGGATGGGATGGGATGGGATGGGATGGGAAGCAGAGGGCCTCTGGAATTCCTCCAGAAGCTGCTCAGCAGCTCTCCCGGCGTGTCTCCCAGTTGGAGGAGCTGCTCCTGTGGCGTAGCACAGTGGGAATGGCCCTTCTTCCAGAGCTGTTGAGGAACACCTCTCCCTAGCACAGCCAGAGCTTTTCCCTTGTGACTCCTCCCTCCTTTTGCACCCCTGAGCTCCTTCCCCCTGCCTTTTGCCTTGGGCTGCTCTCTGAGTCCCTGCACAGGGACTGGGGTACAGCTGAGGGGATCACAGCTGGGATGGGCTGGAGCTGCAGGGAGCATTGCTGAGGGGATTGCTGGGGGGCTGAGGGGATTGCTGGGGTCTGGGGACTGCCATAGCAGAGCTAAACTCTCCCCTCCACCCTTGCCCTCCCAGCAGAAGGACGGCACCTTTGCTGCTGGGGGCTACATGCCCCCACTCCGGTTCAAAGCCCTGACACTGGCTGTTGTGTTTGGAACCATGGTCGGAGGCATCATGATCCCAAATGGTGAGTGAGGAGCTGGGAACAAGGGCTGGCTGCCTTCTCTGGTCTCTGTTATTTGTTTTCCTGGCTGGGGTGACCAGACTCACACCCCATCCTGCCCGGGGGCTCTGGCAGCAGTCCCATGCTGCTGCTCTGGCACTCCTGGAAAAAGCCTTTGCTGACTTTTCCTCTTCTTCCCCAGTGGAAACAGTCCTGGGCCTGACAGGTGCGACCATGGGAAGCCTCATTTGTTTCATCTGCCCAGCTCTTATTTACAAGAAGATCCACAAGAATGCGCTTTGTTCACAGGTCAGTGCTGATGCTGCTTGACATCCCCCTAAGCCCTCTTCAGAGCCTGGGAACATGCTTCATTTGGCTGCAGCACAGAAACTGCTCAGCACCTCCTCCAGCCTCCCTCTCCAGTCTGCCCAGTACAGGTGGGGGCTGTTCTGGGTGGGTGTCCACTACTTAGGGATGCACAGACAGTGGCAGAGGTGCTGGCCCAAGCTGGAACACCAGCTCTTTTTGTCCCTCCAGCAGCAAGTGAAACAGTCATTCTGTGCAAAAAAAGCTGCTTCCAGTCCTCCTCCTGGTGAGATTCAGGTTTTGGATCCTCAGAACAGGAAATCCAGGCAGCCTGTAAAACCTTAAAGCCTCACATCCCGACCTGCCTGGGCTGGGTAAAACAAACAGGGCTCCACGATGTGGTTTGTGCTGCCGACCCTCAGCTTTCTGCTTTCAACCAAAATAATAGTAAAAAGGAACACACACATAGAGGTGTTGCTTCAGGAATTGATTTTCTGAGGGATTGGGGTCATTCAGAGGCTGTTAGAAGTTTAACTTTTCCTTTTGCTCCAGTTTGAATTGGCCTCCTCAGGGGCTGAAACAAAGTGGCTCTTTGCTGGGCTTGATCTCTCTGCTCCTGCAAATACAGTGGGCTGAAATTAACAGGTTTTGGGTTTTTTTCCTAACAATAACTTAATCCACTGCCTTTTTCACAGGCCTCTGTCCCAACATTCCCAGTCAGGACAGTCAGTGGGTTGGGAATAAGATTTTGGGCATAGTGTGGAGTCAGCAGGGGAGAGCAGAACATTTTTGTGGGGCCCACAGAACTGGTGGCTTGTTCTGTATTTAATGACTTGTGGCTTTGCAAACCTACATGAATTTTTTAAGCAGGGTGTGTTTTTTTTTTCTTTTTCCTTCCCTGTGCTTTCCCTGACACAAGGAAATAGTCCAACTTTCCAGCTTTCACTCTGAATTCTGACACTTAGCTCCAAACTTCTTTGAGTGAAACCCCGAGCAGGAGTCTGAATGCCAGCCTGGGTTTTTCAGGGAAACAAAGAGCACTTTCAAGAATTGCTTTCTATTCCGGCTGAGCCAGAGTGTTTCCCTGCAGTGCCTCGAGGCTGCACTCAGGGCAGGCTGAGCTCTCAGCCTGTCTGCTCGGGGTGGGACACTGGGGCCCTCACAATGCCTGACCCCAAACCCAGTCACGAGGCTGAGGGAGATGTTTGTCCTGCAGAAATCCCCACAAAGGAGGAAGGGCTTATCTAAAGCATCAGGCCCCGGGTTACCTCTCGAGGGGCTGGCAGCAAGCTGTCCAGCTTTTCCCTGAGTGATCCATTGCCTGTCAGGTTTGCATTCCTGCTTGGAGCGAGGACACACCTGCCTGCCCTGCTCAGCACCTCCCCGCCTCCACAGCTCAACTCGGAGCCCATCCTCTCCTCCTCCCTCCAGGTCTTTGCAAAGGCTCATTTATTCTTTCCCTGGAGCTCTGTCTTTGGTCTCCTCCTTCATTCCTGCTCTCCTTTGATCAGGTGCTCCACTCCATCAAAGTCAGCTCCTGAGGAAGGTGGCAGGTGGGGAGAGAGGAGCCAGCCCTGGGCTCAGCTGTCCTTCCCTTCCTGTCCCTGTCCAAGTAGCGTCTGTGGATGTTCTTCCTCCTTCCCTGAATCAGCTTGAGCCTCCTTCAGATCAGCAAACCTCAGCGCCAGCTTTTACACTTCCCTGGGTTATCTTGGCTCTTGTGCTGCTGAGAACTGGCTGCTTTTATCAGGCTACTTCTGGCACCCAGTAGCGTCCAGTGTCGGGCAGGTGGTGACATAGAAGGTCAGGTTTTTACAGGAGACAGTGCAAACTGAAGCTACAAAACTGGGATTTTACATTAAAGTAGTGAAGAGGATTTCAGGTGAAGGAGAGAAATGGGCAGATGTTTGCTGGCCAGCAAAGGGCTTCTGCTGAGGAACTGGGAAGAATTGGAGCTGCTGTTTAGCCAGGCTAGAAGGGTTAGGTTGGAAAGGCAGGTTCCAGAGCAGTTAAAAAACCTGGAGTCAGGCACACAGTGCTGTGAGTGAAGCAGGGAGAGTGTTCCCTTTCTTGTGGTTAAGCATCTGTTCCTGTCAAGGTCCGCGTCCCGCTGCTCCCCGGGAGCCCCAGGTTTGGCAGAGCTGCCGCAGGGCGTGTGGGGGTCTGGGAACAGAGTGTGGAGCTGCCAACAGGAAGGTGTTGCCTTCCAGTGTTGACACAAGCTTGTCCGAGAGGCCCCTCCTAGGGAGGCCAGAGTTGCTGTTGTCCCAGTTGGGGAAGAGGAGCTGCCGGAGGTCAGGAAGTGACCCCTGGGCTCGCTCCTGTGCGGGTGGAAAAGATATTCCCTCTGCCCTTCCCTGGCAGCACGGGGGCCAGCGCAGCTTCCCCACCAGCACATCCAGGGGTACAGACCCCCAACCAAACACAGCCTCTCTGAGGAGGGGCCCAGCAGTGACCCGGGCTCTGCATTCCTTCGCCATGACTCCGTCCCTCGGAACGCTCGGTGTCCAGGAGGACGGGGATGGCGTCACGCCACACAAATGCAGCGTGTTTGCTTCCCGTGGCTGCAGGAGGAGGGCTGAGCTAATGGCTCTGCTCTTCAGGGTTAGAGTCATCTTCTGGGAGGAAGGAGGGCTGAGGGAGCACGACCGGCCGAGGAAACGGCCGCGTAAACTTCCTCTCCTGAGTTCCCGTCCGTGCTCGGAGCGTGGCTCCCGGGGGACCATGGCTGCTGGCCGTGCTGACCTGCCCCAGGGCTTTCCAAGCCTCTCACCCTGTCCATGCTGAGAGGGGCTCCTGCAGAAAGGTCTCTGCTCTCAGTGGGATCGCTGGGTCTGGGGGAGATCAGTCCCTTGGCTCAGAAGTGCCTTGCGGTGCTGAGTGTCCCCTCACTCCAGGATCTCTGGATGCTGTGGGGTTTGATGGCTCCTCTGCCTGGATTGGCACCCGAGCCCTTGCAGCCCTCACTGCCGTTCCTTTGATAGCCTTGATGGTCCCCTGAGCACAAACCTCCTGCTTTTCCATGTCAGAAGCATCTCCGTAGAATTAGGCCAAGTCATGGCCCTCTTATTCTGGTCTTCGGTTGGGGAGGGGGTAGGTGAGGAGGGGGGAGCTGGGTGAGGGTGGCTCAGGGACAGCCCAGCCTGTCTCCGACTGCCACGTGTGCCCATACCCACTGCTCCGGGAGCTCGCAGCTGAACTCCAAATGTGCAACAATCAAAAGGGTTTCAATCCGAGGCATTTGAGCCCCTGGTTCCCCACTAAGATAAGAAACAACAAAAATCCTTTTAAAGCATTTAATGTTTTCAGCCGTTTCCTACAGTTCCCTCCTCTCCCACGTTGCTCCTGGTTCCTGTGGCACCAGAATAGATCCTCTTTGTGGAAACGCTTTTCCTCTCCGCTGTTGTTTCTGGAAGGTGCCAGAACAGCCTCCCAGGCACAAAATGCATTTGTGCCGGGGCTGTGGATTGTGGGAGGGGAGGAAGTGGAGCAGGCAAGCCCAGGGCAGCAGTGCAGGACCTGCTGACTCGGCGTTTGCCCGGGGGGTGCATGGCAGGATATCTGCTCTTTGTGCACCCCGGCAAGGCGGGCAGCACATTCTGCTCCTGTTTCCTCTGCAGCAGCTCTAAGGTCTGGCCTCTGCTCCCTGGCCATGCTGCCACTGATCCAGAGCTGCTCCATGTCCCGCCAGCCTTTTCCTTCTGAAGGCGTCGGGCTGTCTGCGGGGTGTGCTGGGAACAGCCTCTCCAGGGTCTCCTGGGCCCGGCTCTGACCACGCTGCTCCGTCTTTCTGGGTGACCTCCCTCAGCATGAGGCGGGTGAGGAAAGCATCAGCCCCTCCTTCCCCTCTAGAAGTGCCAATGTTTTAATTCCTCCTTCCAATTTCACCTCTCCCCTTGATTTGCACTCTTCTGGCAGCTTCCAGTGGTAGAAGTACTCCCTGTGGCCATTCCTGGTTTTCCCCACACTGAAAAGCATCTTTTTGCTGTGTTTTTTGTGAACTGGGATGTAAATTTGCACTGTGAGGATTGGGAATCATGGAATCATGGGATGGTTTGGGCTGGGACAGACCTTCAAGCTTATCCAGTTCCACCTCCTGCCGTAGGCAGGGACACCTTCCACTAGACCAGGTTGTCCAAGTGCCATCCAACACTTCCTATGACTCATGTGGAATTAGATCCTTTTAGATCAATTTGTCATCACATAACAAGCTGTAAAAATTCTTTTGCTGCTCATCACTTTCTCCTTTTTGAGGTAGAGGAATTCCAAGAGCCCTTCCCTCCACGGGATCCAGATTCCATCCTTCTATTTTTATCCTATTTGATCCTAGCTTTCTGGGAATCAGGGAGTCATTTCTCAGCAGCTTCTTGAGCCCTGGGACCAGGACCTGTGTGTGGACATGTTACCCTTGCTTTCAAAGCCAAGGATGTTTTAGCAGCTCCCTGGGATGGCTGGGGGCTGTAACCAGGCCAGGCTCCTCTATGCTCAGCCAGACCCGATTTCATGGAGTTCTCTGGGAATACCAGGGAATGAGTCTTTCCAGCAGGACTTGTGTCTGCCACATGCATTTTCCTGTCTCTGTTTCCTGTCCACTCACTCCACTCATTCTGAGCCCTTCCAAAGCCTTTCCAACAGCTTCCAGCCTCTGAAATTCCCATTCTCATGTCTCTGCACCCAAATATGAACCTCAGCCAGGAGCAACTGGTTTTCCTGTTTCACTCTGACATTTCTCTTCTCTCCCTACTGTGTCACTGTGCTGAGCTTGGAATTCTGTGGAGGCACCATGGGAATGCTGTGGGGAGCAGTCCCCTTGGATTTCCTGTTCTCACTGTCCCTCTGGCACTCTGTGCAGATTATCCTGTGGATTGGGCTGGGAATGCTGGTGATCAGCACCTACACCACCCTGTCTGCCACCAAGGACACCCCAGTGAGGACAGAAGCAGTGGGCTTGGAGCACCTGGACAGAGGGGAGAACAGAATTGACCAGGATTTGGTCAAACTTCCAGGTATGTGCTTGCTGAAGTGGGATTTCCCAGCCCTGTTCCCAGCTTTACCTCTTAAAAAGAAGGAGAAGGTTTTTTTAGTGTGGCTGAAGCAGAGTAATTTCCAGGCAGTTCTGTACATCTTCCCACCTGCCTGGGGCCTTTTCCCAAAAAAAGCTGCACTTCTGTCTGCTGGAGAAACTGCTGTGACCTCCCATGATGCTTTGTGAGAGTTGTTCTTTTGGGAAGGGAAAGGTGTGGTGCAGGCCCAGGATCCCCTGGAGGGACAGAGCAGGGGTCCCTATTTGGGATGAGCACAGTGCCCTGTTCTTCCCTCTGCCATCCCAAAGACCAGCCATCCATCACCCTCAAAGGTAAGGAAATTTATGGGAACTGCCTCTTTTTTTTTTTTTTTTGTTTTTTTTTTTTTTTTTTTTTTTTTTTTTGGCGCCGAGGGTATAAATTTGGACTCGGCTTTCTCTCTTGACAAAGCCTGTGATTATGCCTCAGCTTTGTTTACTGGTTCTTGTTATTTATTATTTGTTTGCTGGGGCTGCTGATGGAATTACGGCCTCTCCTCCCTTTCCCAGCTGCTCCGGAGCGAGGCCACGGCGCGCAGGTGCCGCCTGACCCCGCGCTGCCCCTCGGCCCTGCCGCGTCCTGTTCCTTTGCTTCAGTTTTGTTTCCTTCTGCTCCTGCGGGGCTTTTTTTATTTTATTTATTTTATTTTATTTTTTTTTTTTTTTTGTTCTTTGGAGGCCTTGAAATATCCTCGCAGAGGTTGAGAGCGGAAGGGAGAAAGGGGCTGGCTCTTCTTGGAGATTATCCTCCCTCCTGGTTCTTGGCTGGGTTCCTGCCCGGCAGCTTGGAGCGTCTCCCACACCGGTGCTGCTGCCGATAACATTCACTCTGGGGTTGCTCTGTGGTGGAGTTTACTTGTGCTTTACTCGTGGCTTACTCAAGGCTGTGTGTGCCTTCCCCGGCATGCAGATGCCGGTGATCTCTGAGCAAAAGGCGCTCCCAATCCCTTAATGGAGCCCTCAGCAGGGCCTGGAGGAGGGATGCGATTGAATTCTTCCGTCTTGGTTAATTTTGGAGCGGTAATGGCCAAAGAACAGCTGCTCCTTTCAGGAGGAATCGCTAATGACACGTGTTCCGACTGGGAAAATAAAAAAATCCCATAAAACGCGGTGTGTCCGCCAGAGTTTGCTGAATCTTCTCCCCTTCCCGGCGTGAGCCCGGGCGCTGGAGCGGGATGCCAGGCTCTGATCATCCGAGCGGTCCCGGGGCCCGCCGGCAGCAGCTCTGAGTGCTGCTGGATTAAATAATCCCACCCGGGAGGAAGGCGGGTTTAGTGCTCCCGGCTCATAAACTTCCCAGGGAAGAACCGTGCAGTTCCAAGGGAAAGCTCAGCTGTCCCCTGAGGTCCCTTTGCCAGTGGGAGCTCCGTCCCCGGCGAGGAGGAAGAGGAGAGAGGGGAGATGGAGCCGAGCAGAGGAGGGAGACAAGGACCCGCAGGGTGGACGTGGGGCTGCCCCGGGAGAGCTGCGATTCCTTGGATCCGTGCCTCTGCAGGATGTCGGCTTGACTAGCAATGAGAGGCGTTAAATGGTGCCCTTCATCCCCCGCCACGGCTCCCCCCTCGTCCTCACCCGCCTTGTTTTGGAGAGCAGGAGCTGCCGCCTGGAACGCGCTGCAGCAGCTGCATCCTGTCCTTCCAGGGGTGCAGGATGTGGGCTGGGCCACCCCCCGGCACCTGGGTGCCCTCCGGATGGGCCGAATTCTGCCCTCGGGGCTGCAGCAGGATCCCATGGCACCACTGCTGGGTGCTCAGCCCCTTCCCCAGGGCACGAGGTGCCTTGTGCCCCTTCCCTGGCTGCAGGGTGCTGCTCCAGGCTCCTTTCCTGGCTGCAGGGTGCTGCTCCCAGCCCTTTTCCTTCTTGTAAGGTTCTTCTCTTCTTCCAGGCACAAGGTACATCTGTGCCTCTGGGTCAGAGGGTGCTCTGCCCCTTCCCTGGGCACAGGTTTGCTCCGTGCCCTTTCCCGTGCTGCCCCATCCAAGGCAAATCACAGGGCCTTTCCCCAGCACTGCCTTCCCTGCCTGCCTCCCGCCTGTCAGCGTGTGAGAGGAGTTTTATTGGCCTCTTTGATGTTGTGGAGCCCAGAACTGGAGAGACTTTCATTAAAGCCCTGCCCCGTGGGCCCGGGGATTATGAATATTAGAACATTGGCCTTTTATGTGAACACGTATTGACCAGCGGCCTCGCAATCGTGTTTTTCCTAACGACACCCAAGTGCCCATTACAGCCCCAGCCTGTGGTGCTGGAGGTTTTACTGTCAGCAGCTCTTCGGGAAAGGGATAAAACCCCTTCCAGCCCCGTCCTGCCGCTCTGCGCCTCTGTTAAAAGGTTGCTAAGCTGCCTCTGAAAGCTCAGGAAGGCAATTATCCATTTAAAAAAAAAAAAAAAAAGTAAAAAAAAAAAAGCTAATTAGGCAATTTCTCTCCGTATTTAAAGCACCCTCGAGGGTCTCGGGGGGGATTAAGATTTTGTAATATTTTTCAGCTCCTTACTTGATCGTTGCTGCTTCATCTTCTCCCTGCCGCTGTGCAATGTTGGGTAACAAAGCCCTGATTCAGGCTCCTTGTGCAACAGCCCTTTTCCCGGTGTGCTGGGCACTGTGCTCCAGCCATCCCGGTGTGCTGGGGGATGGGGTGAGCTGTGTTACGTGGGATGGGGCAAATTTTGGGGTTTTGTTTGGTGCGTGGCATCCCTGCCTCCTCCATCCCTGCATCCACGTGCTTTGCCCCACCAAACGCAACCTGCCCAAGCCAGGCTGGGTCCCTGCCGGCATTCCCAGCCGGAGCAGCCCCAGAGATGTGTGGAACGTGGATCCTGCATCCTGCTTAGCTGCAGGAACAGCTTGGCTCCGCCACGGCTCTCCCTGGTGCTTTGTGCGAGCGTGCTTTTAATAGTGCCTGTGACACAGAAAAGGAACCAGCAGCCTCTGGTAATTTGGGTTGGTTTTTACTGCTGGTGCGTCAGGAGACAACTGTGAACTAATTTCAGGGATGCCATTCCATAACCTTGTGAAATCTGGACCCGTTTCTGGGGGAGGGAGGGCTCCTGGAGGCGCAGCTGGGCTGGGGGCTCCCCGGGGAGGGCCCGGCCCTGCCCTGCTCCGGGTGCGGGGCTGCTCGGCACGTCCGAGGGCAGCGTTTGTCCCCAGCCCTCTGCCCTGCTTGTTCAGCTCCGTTTTCCTTGGCACCAGCTCCTGGATCTTGCTCGGTGTCATGCGATGAAGGAATTTCAGCAGATCTGGAGCCGCACTGGTACAAGCTGGTCCTGAACCCCATATCCCTGGTCAGCCCTGAGGTGATGCCTTGGAGGGGGTGCTGTGTCCCAAAACTCCCCGTGCTGTCCCTAAGGCTTCCCCCAGATGGGGGTGAGCACAGCAGGGCCCATCCCGCTGCCTCTGCCCGGGGCAGGGGCTGTGGAGGCACATTTCAGCTCTGAGAGGCTGGAAAAGCGTGTGAGAAGGGATTTAGTGCCTGCCTGGGACCATTGCAACGATCTGAACCAGGAGCAGGGGGAGAAGGGAAGCTTTTAGGTTGCTAATCATGAAATTTTATGGCAGCCTGGAGAGGCCGTTGCCAAACCACAACACACCCAGGCACGCACACACACAAATCAGCTGCAGGACGCCCCGGCTTCCCCTCGTGTGAGCGGAGCTGCCGAAGAGCCGGGGGGTCAGAGCGAACCCTCTCGGTGCTGCCTCACGCCCCGGCCTCTCCTTGGGAGCCAAAAAGCTTTTACAGCCTCTCAGGCCTTGCCTGTAAAGTCCAAGGCCGCTCATAAAACATGACGAGGAGCAGCGTTACTGGAAGATGCTCCAAAGGGACCTGGAGGGGGCAAGAAGACAGGCAGAGCCTCAGCAAAACTCTTCCCTGCAAAGCACCGGGAGCCCCGGATGGATTTCCAGGCAGCCCGAGAGGTTGTTAATTCACGCCCTGATGATGAACTTAATTTTGTCTCCCGCTGAGCAAATGATGGCTTAGAGGCAGCTTGGCCTTATTGCGGCATGGAGACTTTTGGGTTTGTGTTTTGTTTGTGTTTTGTTTGTGTTTTGGGCTTTTCCTGCATTGTTTGCAGAGTGGGGAACGTGCCTCTGCCTGATTTATGATGGAAGCTGCCAGGGACACTCCTGGAGCAGAGCAGAGCAGGGCCTCCCCCAGCCCCTCGGGCTGCCCTGGGCCCTTGGGGGGTTCACCTGCTGCTCTGGGCAGGGGAGCTGCTGGGTTTAACTCCTCTGGTTCCTGCTGGCAAGGAAAGCTTCCCGCTGTCTTCCCTCTTATTTCCTCTTCCTTTTTATTTCCCCTTGAACATCGTCTCGCTGCCTCCATCTGCTGTGGGAACAGCCCTGCCTGTGTTTGGGTTCTCTGGATCTTCTGACCAGAGCCATCTCCCGCCTCCACGAACCAATTAACGAGAAACGTTCCTCCAATAGAGTAAATAATTTCTTGCATGGAGGCCAGGATTGAGCTGGGAACATCCGCAGCCTCCCCGGCCTCGGCCTCCTGCTTCCCAGGGCCCCTGGCCAGGGCTGGGCACTGGTTCCTGCAGCCCAGTTTTTCCTGAAAAGGAGGAGTGTCCTGCCCTGACTTGCTGAACCCTGGGAAGTCCCTCAATGGAGGGGGGACCCTTGGGTACTAGACTCGAATTTCTCAGAAAATCCAAGTCCTTTTCTCCTCCCACCATCATTCCCAAAGCGAAGGAACGTGGAACGCCGGCCAGCCCCACGCACGTCCCTCCTCTGGGTGTGGAGCTCTGGGCTGGAGTCCGGGTTTCTGGAGAGGCTCAAGGTCCTGCTGGCACAGATCCCTCTGGGCCAGGAGTTTGTACTTAATTTTTTGTGAATTTTTGTTGTTCTCCCCCCTCCTCCCAGCTCAGGCAAGGCCCACGCAGCTGAAGTTGTGGCAATCCCTTCTTTCCCATGAGTTCATCTCGTAATAAATCGCACCAGCCCTGTGGAGGGGGAGGAGAAAATGGAAAGATGTTTATAGAATTAATTCCCCAAAGGAAATCACACGGGGGAGGGCAAAGGGGGGAAGAGTTGGGAATTTTTTTTTGCTACAGAAGATAGAATTTTTTTTTAAGAGTTTGTTGGATGGAAAAAAATCTGCAGAACAACTTGACTGCTGGGAAACAATTCGATTTCCTTCTCTGCTGCTCTCCAAAGGAAGAGTTCACTCCCTGTGTGGGTTTTCTGCCATGGTGGGGGTGGAAGGGACCCTTCTCATCCCATGGAATGTGCAAAAGATTCCATGTGGAACACGCTGGTTGTACCAGTGCTGAACACAGTGACTGGTTTGGCTGGGATATGTCTTCCAAAAACATTCCATCTCTTTGAGGGCAAGGTGGGGGGAAACTTCCCGTCTCCCTCGGGAGTTTCCCCTAATTAATGCCTGTTTAATCCCCCTCCTCAATACTTCTGTAGGAAAAAGAAACCTCCCCACCCCTCCTCCGAGAGGTGTCTGAAGTGCTGTGGGAACACTCGGGCACTAAAAGGGCAGAAAAATCAAAATAAAAGAGGTTTTAAGACGTTTCACAGCAAACAGCAGCAGGGGGGCGGGAGCTGGGCTGGAGCCCAGCTCAGGTTCTGGTGCTGGGGGGTTCAGGGCTGGATGTTCTCCCAGGGCCAGGGGATCTGGGTCTGTATTCCAGCTCAGTCTCTCCCGGAGCCGGGGGTCTGGGGCAGGGAGCCGGGGGGATGCTACCATCTGGTGGCACTGGCTCGCAGCAGCAGCCGGCTCCATCCCCTGCTCCATCCCCTGCTCCATCCCTGCTCCATCCCTGCTCCATCCCCTGCTCCATCCCCTGCTCCATCCCCTGCTCCATCCCCTGCTCCATCCCTGCTCCATCCCCTGCTCCATCCCAGCTCCATCCCTGCTCCATCCCCTGCTCCATCCCCTGCTCCATCCCTGCTCCATCCCCTGCTCCATCCCTGCTCCATCCCCTGCTCCGTCCCTGCTCCATCCCCTGCTCCATCCCTGCTCCATCCCCTGCTCCATCCCTGCTCCATCCCCTGCTCCATCCCCTGCTCCATCCCCTGCTCCATCCCTGCTCCATCCCCTGCTCCATCCCAGCTCCATCCCTGCTCCATCCCTGCTCCATCCCTGCTCCATCCCCTGCTCCATCCCCTGCTCCATCCCTGCTCCATCCCTGCTCCATCCCCTGCTCCATCCCTGCTCCATCCCCTGCTCCATCCCCTGCTCCATCCCAGCTCCATCCCTGCTCCATCCCCTGCTCCATCCCCTGCTCCATCCCTGCTCCATCCCCTGCTCCATCCCCTGCTCCATCCCTGCTCCATCCCTGCTCCATCCCCTGCTCCATCCCCTGCTCCATCCCTGCTCCATCCCCTGCTCCATCCCCTGCTCCATCCCCTGCTCCATCCCAGCTCCATCCCTGCTCCATCCCCTGCTCCATCCCTGCTCCATCCCCTGCTCCATCCCCTGCTCCCTCCTCTGCTCCATCCTGACTCAGTCCTGGCCACACTTCCCTGCTGGCTCCATAAAAACCCACAACAGCTAAAACTCCCAGGTGACCCTGGAACAAAAGCTCCCCCAGCCCCACTGTGCTAAGGCTGGAGGGAGATTAGTGGCTGGGCTGGGTGGGTGAAGGGGATCAGGACAGACACAGCAGTTCCCAGATCTCACACCTCATCCCTGTCCCCATCCTGTGTTTGCAGAGCAGAACCCAGTGGTGGAGGAGCCTGAGGATGACCGTGATAAACCCAAAGTGCCTGAGGAGAAGGAGGAAATGGAGCAGCCACAGATCAAGGTACCTAAGAGGGAGGAGGAGAGAGGAAAGGTGGAAGAGAAAGTGCAGCTGGACCGTCCTGATCAAGGTAAAGGTGATCCCAGGAAAAGGAGCTGGACTGGGAGCTGGGGGTGGGTGTTGTGGGACTCAGACAGAGATCCTGAACTCTAATCCTTACCAGAAAGGTAAGGAGCTCCTCTCAGTCCACCTCCATGGTGGTATTGGTGGATTCAAGGTGATTTAGTGTTTGATGCTCTGGAGGCTTTTTGGGAACATGGCCTCCAGATGAGGGAGAGAAGGCAGGGCTGGACAAGGGCAGCATGAAGCTGGGTGTACTGGGTGTACTGGTTGTACTGGGAACCTGTTGCCTCTGACCCTGCCTGTCCTCCCAGGGATTGCCGTGCCTGTGGGGGAAGCTCATCGCCATGAGCCCCCAGTCCCACATGATGAAGTGGTCGTAGACATGGGGAGGGAGCAGGAGGAATCTGAGGAGAACAAAGTGGCTCCTGGAGGAGCCAACAACCATCTGCTGGAGGAGCCAGCCAGGCTGAAGCCCCAGAAGGAGGCACTGGGCCCAAAACAAGGGAAGGAATTGGTTGTTGAGAGCCAGCAGCGGGGAGGGACTGTCCCAAATCTGGAGAAGGTCCTGGAGGCAGCAGTGCAGCAGGGTGGAAGGCCACCCTACAAGGAGCTGGAGCCAGGAGGAGCCAAGCTGGAAGCCAAGGCACAGGCAGCCGTGCCGGACAGTGACACTGCTGAGGCTGCTGAGCAGGACAAGTCACAGCTCCTGCTCCCCAGGAAAGCAGAGGAGGCTGCAAAGCCCATGGAGAAAGAAGCAGAGCCTGGTAAGCTCCTTTCATGGCAGCTCATCTGAGCAAGCTCTTCTGGGCCTGTAATGCCCCTGGGGATGGGACAATTTGGTCATTCCCATCTCCATCCTGGTGCTTCCTTTTAACTCCACGAGTGGAGCACGTGAGTGTGCAAAGCCCCTCCGGCAGCTGCTGTGGGAAGGGAGGAATCTGGTGGCTTTGACAGCTACTGCAAGAGCTGTCAAACAGTTGTTCGCTACCCGCCAAAATGTCAGGTGCCGTGCTGTTCCTGCACAGCTCCCAAATCACTGGGGACACGGAGCCGGGAGATCTTGACAGGGAACACATTGCCAAGTGCCCGTCTAAAAGCCAGTTAGAGCTGTTCTTGCATGTTAATTGGCCGAGGTAGTTAGTGCTGGCTCGCTGCCACCAGGCATGGATGGGATTGTTAAATATTGGGTTTATTACTTCCCTCGCAGCCGTCGGGTTGGCTACAAACGGTGCTGGGACAATGTTGCGGGCGTTGTAGGGAACATCTGCACTGACAGCAGAGCTCTGTGTTTTTTTGCAGGTGAAAAGCAGGAGCTCCCCCTCCCAGAGAGAGCAGAACTGCTGGAGAACCGGAACACTGAGGACAAACAGGAGAAGGCAGGGGGTGAGCTTGTCCCCGGGGCGTGCAGGGACGGGGCCAGATCTCCCTGGATCCCTCTCTGTGGGAGGACGGTGTCTTGAGGCCACAGCCCCTGCACAGCATCAGGTGGTGCCTGTCCCATCTCTGGCACACCTGGCAGGGCCACTTGGGGACTTGAGTCAAGCTGCACTTGGTCCCAGCTGCTCCCCGGTGTCAGAGCGAGTGAAACCGCTCTGGCAACGTGGGCAGGGGCACACAGGGACACCTGAACACATCACAGGGAAAGCTCCTTCCCCTCACGGCCCCAGCTGCTCAGTCCCTGGGGCATCAGAGCTGGAGCTGCAAAGCCTTTCCTCAGGCTGAGCTCCTCCCTCCAACCTCTGCCTGGCAAGGAGGGGTGGGGCCTGAGCTTGGACTTGTGTGAAGGTGCCTTGCTCTTATCCCATCCTCTTCCAGCTTCCTTCTCTCTCCTGGCAGGGTTTGTGGAGTCAGAACTTCCTGCCAAAGAGAGCCCTTGCAGCCCATCCAGAGCTGATGAGGACTTTGATTTCTGAGGGCTGTGGGTCACAGGGGTTTTGTTTCCTCTGTCTTCTTCCCCTTTTCCAGAAGCAGGACCAGCAAAACTGCTGGACCATAATGTGCTGCTGCAGGTAATCAAAGAGCAGCAGGTGCAGCACAAGCAGCTCCTGGACCAGCAGGCAAAGCTGCTGGCAGTGATCGAGGAGCAGCACAAGGAAATCCACCAGCAGCGGCAGGAGGAGGGAGCAGAGGAGAAGCCAAAGCCAGGTAAGGACATGGCCAGGGAGCAGGACCCCTCCACAGGCTGCTCACAGCTCAGAGCGGCTCTAAAATCAAGTTGGGAGAGATCTGAGTTCCTGTGGCACATGGCAAAGTCCACTTGCACAGCCATTTCTATAGGGGTAACCCACAGCTCTGCTCATCCTCTCTCATGAGAGTGGTCTCATCTTGTATCTCACCGAATGTGGTGACAGGAGAAGGGAATATCCTGAGAAAAGCCTTTTCCATGTGGTTTTGTCCTGCAGCAGAAGCACAGCCAGAGCCTGCCGTGCCCCTTTCCAGGAGCAGGGAGGACGAGGGCCTGGGAGCCAAGGGGGATGCAGCTGGGAAGCCACTGGGCAAGGAGCAGCCAGAGCAGCGCCCGGGCCAGCAGCCCCCTGATTCCACCAAGCAGCACAGGGACATCGTGGGGAAGCTGGAAGAGGCTGAGCACAAGCGTGACATTCCTGTGGCTCCTCCCAAGGAGTGGAAGGTGCCACTGCAAGAGAATGACAGAGTTGTTAAGAATCCCGTGGAGAACCGGGATCCCCTCCACGGGGATGCCCAGCGTGTTCCAGCAGCCAGAAACCACCTGGAGAAAAAGCCCTTGGCGGAGGATTTGGGAGGAGAACGTGAAGCCAAAGCTGGAAGAGATGTCCACCAGAAGAATTTCCTGAAAGCCGTGGAAGCAGCTACAGCTCCCATCCAAAGAGAACAGCTGGGGGCTGCCAAAGTTCAGGGAGTAGCAGGAAAGAGTTTGGAAAGAGACTTAGGGATAGACCTTAAAGCCAAAACTCTGAGTCAGGTGGAGCCCAAGGACCTGGCAGTGCTGTCGGACTCTTCCAGTAACAGGAACGTGGCAGTGAAGGAGCAGCACCCTCGGGAGAGGGAGTGGCAGAGAGGGGCACTGCTCGAGGGGGCGGGCGGGCGGCAGCGGGAGCCGCCTGGCCACGGGCACAGGAAGGAGGAGGGTCCCGGGGAGGACCCGGGGGGCCGGCAGGGCCGTGGGGGTGGGGGTCCTTCCAACGGCTCCGACAGGAAACCCGGCCCTCAGGATGCTCCAGCACCGAAATCCGAGAACGGAGTGGCCGCCCCCAGGGATCTGCAGCAGCCGGAGCTCGACCTCAACCTCAAACCCAACCGGGACCTGAAGCTGCAGGGGGGTCTGGACCTGCGCCGCAGGAGACGGGACCTGCTGCCTCCTGACCAGGAGGAGGATGGGGAGGAAGAGGCGGCTGCACCAGGAGCTGGGGGGGTCCTGATCGGCCTGAACCCCCTTCCCGATGTGAAGGTGAACGACCTGCGGAGCGCGCTGGAGACGCGGCTGAGCCAGGTGGCCGAGGGCGTGCAGCACCTGGGGCACAGCCGCCACATCCAGCAGGTGACACAGGACAGGAGCCCGTGATGTGGCTGGGGCCGTGCTCCGTGGGGAAGGCTCGGGCTCACCGGTGTTGCTCAGGCATGGAGAGATCTAAGCCAGCAGCACTTTGCTGGGCACAGCGCTCAGATCCACAGGATCTCCTTGGATCTCTGAGCACCGCCCCGGGGGCTCCCACAGCAGCACCCCCAGTGTGTGCCTGCAGGTGGCCGAAGGAGATGGTGGCACTGGAAGTGATATTCCTGCTGTGGCCTGCCTTCCAGAGCTGCCATCCACCTCGGCTCCCTGCCAGGCCGCTGCCCCAAGGACCTTTTCCAGCATCTCATTCATGTCAAATTGCCTTCTCCAGCCATCTCCCAGCTCCTCTCAGAAGTGGGAAGGGCTCCATCGCCCTAGCTGTGCCGAGGGGACCTGGGATCCACACCTTGAGAAGGGCTTTACTCTAGAGAAGCTGTGAGCTGAAGGACCAGGAGATGCTCCAGTGGTGGATCGGGAGCAGAGCCTCATTTGTTTGGGACACAGTGGTGGTTTAGGAACTTCATTTAGTAGAAATGCTGCCTTAACTGGGCACAGCTCCTGTTGTGCTGCCTCTCTCCCAGGGATGGGATTCCTTGGCCACACACTGGGATCACACGGAGCTCTGCCCCGCTACCCTCCCTGGGTGCTCTTCTCCGTGCTCTCCAGCTCTACTTCCCCTCTCAAAAGTGCATTAAGAAGCTCAGCTTACCCCCAACCCAGCTTAATTCTTCTGCCAGAGGTGAGTAGTTTGGGAAAAAACGTGGCAGAGCCAGGTGGATCCAAGGGCTCCACCTACCTCTTCCTGTGTTCCGGGTGCTCTTCCCAGCTTTTCCCTGCCCTGTTCTGCATTCAGACAGGTCCCTGCTCCACCTCTGGAAATTCGTTTGGGGAGTGAGGAAGGGAAGAGCTTCCCCAAGAGCTCTGTGTTGTTTCAGGCTTCCAGTGATTCATCCCTTGGGTGTTTTTTGAGTTTTGTGTTTTTACATCCTGACCTGTGAATGTATGGAATTCAATCCCAAAGCTCTCCCTAGACAGGCTGAGAATTCCCAGCCTGGAGCCCTCAGACCTCATCACTGTGGTGGGTTTTATATCCCGACCTCCAAATGTCTTTGGTGACCTTGAGTCTGTGTCCAGTGGGACCCTGCAGAGCTGTGGCAGGGTGTCCCTGCCTGGTGCTCCCGGGATGTCACAACCCAGAGTGACAGGGAAGCGACCTCGGGAGTCCTTTGGGAAGATCCCCCGGAACGCTGTGGCCTTAAACCCCCTGAACCCAACGAGCTTCAACATTAGCGCTGTCGTCAAGCACAAACACCACGGCCGGGAGCTCCGGAGCTGCTCTGAGAGGCAGGGATGAGCTCTGGAGCTCGGCTCCAGCCCTGCAGGATCCTGGGGAGATGGATCTGGGCTGTGGCACCAACCAGCCTTGCTGAAGTGAGAGGGAGCCAGATCCAAATCGGTTCCTTCATCTCCTGTGCTGCGGGCTCAGACCCGCTTGTCTGTTGTTCTCTGTGTGAACAGAAGGGACCAAAGATGCTCCTGACATTCCTGCTCTTGGGAATAGCGTGGGCACCCCGAGCTGAGCTGGAAGCTGGCAGGAGCTGCCTTGTCCCGCCGGGAACGGCTCCCCCGGGGCGGGTGGAACGCTGGGAGGGAGAGTCCAGAGTGCGGGCTGAGCCCATCAATAAAATAAGCTGAAGCATTCTGATCCAAATTATTTTTTTTAATAAATAAAAGTAGTTCTGTGACTCTCACCCAGCCCGGAGCTGCACCTTCTCCGGGCCGGCGAGCGGGTGGGCAGCTCCGGAACCGGAGGGGGGTTCCGTCATTGGAGGACAAACCGGTGCGTTTGAGGGTTTTATTCCCCCCGAGCGTCTCCAGGCGGGGGCTGCTCCGGGGTCACTTCGTTGTCGCTTTTGCCTGAAAAGAGCCGCGGTCAGGACGGGCCGAGGCCGCCTCCCTCCGCCAGCACCGGGATCGGATCGGGGACAGGGACTGGGACAGAGACATACCGCCCTGGCGAAGCATTCCCGCAGCGCCTGGAACTCCTCCAGGCACGCGTCCCGCCGCAGCTCCGCCGGTCCCGCCGCCGCCGCCGCCACGCACCGCCCGTAGGCCGCGGCCTGCGGGAATCACGCAGGACGGGAGCGGGGGTGACCAGGACCCGTCGATCCCGGAGCCGCCCCCCCTGTGCCTCCCGGCCCCACCTCGTCCCCGCAGGCCGCCAGCGCCGCCGGGAAGCGCCGCAGCCGAGCCCGCGCCCGCAGCCACACTCCGCGCCCCGACATCGCCTCAGAGCACGGGCGCCGCCATTCCCGGGCGGCCGCCATTGGCTGCACGCCCCGCTCGTCACACATCGCTCTCTCCTATTGGGTCGTACCACCCCGAATGCGCCCCTTCTGATTGGAGGAAATGCCGGTTGTTTACTTCCCGCCTCCTTCAGGCGTCAACATAATGAGGCTCTTCCGCCTGGAGCCCTGCCCTTTCTCATCGCTGATTGGTTTAGAGGCAGAGCTTCGGCTCTTCATTGGTCTAAAGTAACTTCCGGGGGGCGGTTCGCTGACGCGGGCGCGGGAGCGGGCAGGGCCGGTGCCGGCAGTGTCATGGCGGCGCCGCTGCGGGACCGGCTGAGTTTCCTAAGCCGGGTACGGACGGGAACTTTTGGTGGGTGCGGGGGGGGGGGGGGGGGGGGGGGGTCCGCCGCGGCGTGACGTCACTGCTCACCCGCAACGTCATCGCTGCACCCCCTCACTGGCTGCTACAGCGGCCTCACACAACCCTGACGGGGCCGGGCCTGCCCGGGGCCTCGGTCCAGTCCCCACCGCCGGGGTCCGGGGCGGGTCCGTTCCCTCTTACGCCGCCCCCTCCTCCTCCTCCTCCAGCTGCCGGTGTTGTTGCGGGGCACGGCCGACGACGACACCCCCTGCCCTGGGTACCTCTTCGAGGAGATCGCCAGTATCCTTCAGGGAGTGGGGGGGGCAGGGGGTTCCCCGGGACAGGGAGGGAATCCCGGGGCTGCTCCAGGCTGTGGTGGGCGGTGGAGACCTGCGGGGCTGGTTGGGGGCGGCCGCGGGACTGTGGGTCTTGGCTGGCACCCTGTGGAGGGGCTGAGTTCCTGGCACTCGGGAGGCTGCTGCTCCCTCCGATGCCGGCTGGATCCCTAACCTGTCCCTAGAGATCTCCCACGAGTCCCCCGGGAGCAGCCAGTGCCTGCTGGAGCATCTCCTCACACGGCTGCAGAGCAGCTCCTGCCACGTCAAGCTGAAGGTGTGTCTGTGCTTTGAGCACTGGGGGGGTGATAGGGTGGAACCCCCCCCTGCTCCACGGGGGGCAGCTGTAACTTGTCCTTGTCCCTTGAGCCAGGTGCTGAAGATCCTGTTGCACACCTGCTCCCAGGGCTCCCCCCAGTTTGTCCTGCAGCTGAAGAGGAACGCCAGCTTCATCCGAGAGGCCACAGGTAATGAGCTGGGGGCACTTGGGAGAGCAGCAACAGTCCCATGGGGGGCTGGAGAACTGGAGAACCCAGAAGAGCTCTGGGCTGTGCCAGGAGCAGGGTCTTCCCCCACCTGGTAGCATCCCCCACCCTCCTCTCTGTATGTCTGCAGTGTTCTCTGGGCCCCCAGACCCCCTCCATGGCAACAGCTTGAACCAGAAGGTGCGGGCGGCTGCACAGGTGGGTGCTGGAGGGACAGGGCAGCCCCCAAGCCCCTCCTCTGGGGTCTCTGGGGCTCCCAGTGCTGCCCACACTCCTCTCTGTCGCTCTCAATCCCCCAGGACCTGGCTAGCATCCTGTTCTCGGATGCACCGCTGCCACAGCCCCTGGCGCTGCCCGCCCGGCCCCCAGCCCCTGCAGGTAAGCGCAGACCCCCGGGATGGGCCCTTGCTTAGGGGAGTGGGGAAACAGCTGGAAAGGGGAATCATGAGTGCTTGTGCTCCCTCTGACATTCCCTGTCCCTCGCCAGGGATGGGCTCCAGCCCCAGCCCCTGTGGCTCCCTGCAGGGATTCGGCTTCAGCAGTGACAGAAACAGTCCTGGTGAGTCCTGGCTGGGCTCTCACTGGGTCCTTTCCTGCTGGGGGTTGGGGCAGGGCCATGGGGGTCACTTTCTGCCTAATCCTCTGAGCTCCCAGAGTTGCCTTACCCCCTTTCCCAGGATGGAACTCAGTGGGTTTGGGTGATTCCATGGGGCTGGGCTCCCAGGATTCTCCCAACATTCCCGCCTCTCACAGCTTCCACAGGAGAGGCCTTGCTGAGCAGCCTCCAGCGAGCAGCAGAGGCCGTGGCCCAGGCCGTGCTCCCGGCACCGGGGAGGCCTCAGCGGCTCCGTGGGGACCTCCCCGAGGACACCTACGAGCCTGTCCGAGCTCCATCCCCTGCCAGCAGCCCGGCCGTGCCACCCCCAACTCCTCCGGCACCGCGCGGATCCCGAGGTGGGTCCTGCCAGAGCAGCTGGGAGAGTCCGGGGGGTCCCCACCCCAATGCTGGGGGGTTTGGGGACCCCAGCTCAGCAGCACTGTCCCTGCAGTGAGCCACCAGCCGGGGCTGGCCGGGGGCGGCTGGGAGGAGGCAGACAGCGGGCACAGCTCCCGGGAATCCTCACAGGGCAACGAGCGGAGCCGCACCTCGGACTCGGGCAGCAAATCCGGCAGCGACAGCCGCTCTGGGGCCAGCCGGGAGCTGAGCCACGGGGCTGAGAGGTGAGAGGGGCCCGGGGGACCCCCTGCCCTGGGACTGTGCCAGCTGCATTCCCAGGAGTGTGGCCCTCGTTTTCCACACCGTTGATCCAGACTGCCCCCAGCACTGCTGGCTGTGTTCCACCTGGGGTGTTTGTCCTGCCAACCATGGGTGGGCAGAGCTGCTCAGGGTGGGGGTCCCTGTCTGTCAGGGGTTGTGCCGGGGACCCCAGGAGGAGTAAGCAGGTGGCCCCTGACCCCACGAGGTTTTTCCCCAGCAGGGTGGATGCTGACAGCCCGGGTGACTGCCGGAGGGAGCTGAGCCTGGTGTCAGGACTGACACGTGGGGCCAGGGTCTTCCTCACCAGGGAGGAATCTCAGCACTTTCTCAAGGAGTAAGTGTCAGAGGCAGGTGCTCCATGGGGCTGGGGGGCTTCTGGGGGAACCTGAACCCATCCCTGCCTGCCTGGACCTGGACTCTGGGGATGGGAAGGTGCTGCAGGTGACTGTGACCACCCACCCCTGTGCAGGTGTGGGCTCCTGAACTGTGAGGTGGTGCTGGAGCTGCTGGGCCGGGGGCTGGAGGATCCCAGTGACAGCGTCCGCATGGTGAACACAGGGGGCTCCCCTGTGAGGGCTGGGGGGTGTTTGGGGGACTGCCCAGCTCAGCCATGCTCCCCTTTTCCACAGAGGTCCATGTGTGCCATCTCTGCCCTCGGCTGTTCTGATCTGCTCTCCCCAGAGCAGATTTTTGCCGTGACCCGGCAGCGCCTGCAGCACCTCAGCCAAGGCAGCCCTGGTCCTGTGGCCAACCGAGCAACAAAGGTGACTCTGGGGACATCCCTGTGCCCAGTCCCCAGGGTGGGGGGTCCTGGCACAGGTTTGAAGCCCTTGGGGCCCCCCAGCTCCTGTGAATGGCTCTGTGTATGTCCCAGTGGGGTGGCTTTGGCTTCCTTTCCCATGAACAGGAAGCTGGGCAGGTTGATGCTCCCTCTGAGCCCTGGGAGGGAACACTGGGGACAGTCCCTCTGCCTGGGAAAAGGTGCCAAGGCAAAGCCCCTTTGCCAACGCTGCTCTCACTCTGCCCGTCCTGTCCCAGATGCTGCGGCAGTTCGAGGCTCTGTGCCGGGCCCAGCCCTCCTCAAGGCCCCCACGCCCACCCTCGACCCCCTCAGTGGGCTCGGACAGGGACCTGCTCATGGACATCCCTGCCCTGGCCAGCGAGAGCTTCCTGAGCCCCCTGAGCCCAGCCCCACCCCGTGTGGCTCCCACGGGCCCTGGTGAGGAGCCAGGGGTGGCATTGGAGCCCCCCAGGCAGCCTGGGGCTGTGGTGCCAGCCTGTCCCTGCGAGCAGGACGGGGACAGCAGGCTGGCAGGGGACACGGTGGCCCCCAGCCTGTCCCTGTTCGCTGGCATGGAGCTGGTGGCCCGTCCTGGCACGGTGCTTCGGCCACAGTCGCCTCTGGTGGAGCCACAGACACTGTCCCAGCCCCAAGATGGGGGGATAGACACTGAGGGCACCCTGCAGCCATCAGCCTTCGCCTTCCTCAACATGTAGCTGCTGTCAGGCCCCGGGGGGCTGGGGGGCTCTGCCCCCTGTCCCTGCGGGGCCTGTGCTGTCCTGGTGCCTCAGAGGGGACACGGTCTGAAGTGGCCATAAGGGCCGGGGCTTCCAGGTGACCTTGTCCCTCTCGCTGTCCGCGGTGTTCCAGGGCAGGCAGAGAGGCATGACCCCTTGCTCCTCTGAGCTGGACAGGGGTGTGGGACCCCCTGGGACTGAGCTGGGGGTGCTTTAGGGACCCCAGCACGGCCATGGGTGCTCTTGGGTGGCTCCCAGCTGCAGCCTGGGCTCTGTGGGGGTGGGGTGGGAGAAGGCGCCATCCCCATGGGGCCGGGACCCACCAATAAACCCCCACTCGGGTCTGGGAACGTGTGACTTCTTCCTGCGCCGCAGACAGAGCCCTGCCCATGGCTCCTCTTGGCCCGCAGCCCCACGTTTTCCTATAGCCCCATGACCCCCCGATATCCCCACAGCTTCCCAGTGTTCTCCCCCACGCTACAGCCCTCCTAGTAGCTCCAAGGTTCCTCCCTCTTCCTCAGAACCCCCTAATAGCTCCACTTCTGTTTACAGCCCCAAATAATCCCATGAACCCCCCCTGCCCCATAGTTCCCCCTCCCCAACCTGCCTCCCCCAATAGCCCTGACTCCCTCATCTTCCTCACGGCTCCCCCCCCACTTATAGCTCCCCAGTAGCCCCAGTCCCCCTCTCAGGTTCCCAAAATCTCAAATTTTCCCCCCAAAAACCCCATGGCACCCCGCCCACGTGGGTCAAGCCCCGCCTTCCCCGCCCACTGAAGCCACGCCCATATAATGATCTCGTTTGATTGGTTCGCTCCTCTTAAGCCCCGACCCCCAAACAAGCTACGCCCCCATCTCGCCTTACTCCCGCCCCCTTCCTCTGCCTCAGCCAATCGCGTCTCTTCCCCCGCCCTTTCCTCCCTTCCCATTGGTCGCTCGCCGCCGGCCCCGCCCAATGGCTGTAGCCGAAGCGCGGCCGTAGGTGAGGGGCTGGGGGCGTTTAATGGCGGCTGAGGGGGGTCCGGGGCAGCAAAGGGATTTCCCGGGGCAGCGGGGACAGGGTCAGGGCCTCGCTCTCGGCATCTCATCCGCGTGCGGGTGCGTGCGGCCCTTTACCGTGGTCGTGAAGGGCTGGGGTCTGGGGGCTTGCGGGAGCTTGGAAGGTTTGGGGTCTGGGCTGGGGGTCTGCGGAGATTGGGAGTTGGGGGGTCCTGGAGGGGTCTGGGGTTGTGGGCTGGGGTCATGGGGGGCTTGAGGCTGGGTTTTCTGGGGGTCCTGGGGTGGGGTCTGGGTCATGGGGGGTTTGGGGCTGGGTGCCCTGGCTCTTGGTGGGGGTCTGGGGCTTGGGGGGCTTGGGACCCGGGGATGGATGTTCTGGGAGGTCCTAGGGGCAGCTGGGAACTGGGAGCTTGGGCTGGGACCTGTGGCTGGGGTCCTGGGACTTGGGAATGGGGGAGTTTATGGGGTCTAGGGTTTGGGAGCTTAGAGGAATAGGTGTGGGACCTGGGTGATCCTGAGGGGCTCAGGGATTTGGGAGCCTCCTGCCAGGGCTTGCCTCTGGGTCATAAGGGGGCTTGGGGCCATGGGGATCTGGAGCTTCAAAGCTAGGGAGTCTGAGCTTCAGGGATCTGAGGGGTCGGGGGTCAGGGTGCTGTACTGGGCCTGGCTCCTGAGCCCATGTTCCTGCCCTGAGCCCGGCGGTTTCCATGAGAGCCATTTGTTTCCCAAAGCTGTGGAGCTGGAGGCATTGCCAAGGACTGTGGTGAAGTCCTGAGAGGGGAAGCCCGGGCTGCCAGGGGAGAGGGTTTAGGGACAGTGTGAGTAATAAATGTAAAGAAATAAAGTGATCTGGTCTTTTCCTGGATCAGCACTGGGGCTGGAAGAATGCAGAGGGGAAAAGGTGGGAATGTGCTGCCCCCTGAGAGAGCACAGACACCTCTGAAACTCTTGGTAGCGATTGGGAGCTTGGCAGGAGAGAATCCCAGCATCCCAGCCTGATGTGGGGTGACCTCTAGCCTGCACAGATGGGGCTGTTCTGGGCCCGTGTGATCCTCCAACAGCCACTCACTGAAGGAGCCTGGGATGTGGAGCAGGGCCTTTCCCTCCCTTTAGTCCTCTGCTGGAATCCCGGCCCATGAATGTGACAGCAGCTCATGGACAGCCGTAGGGTTGAGTGAAAGCAGTGGGGAGTTCGCCTGGAGCCTCTCCAGGGCTGTGCTTGGGTTATTTGCCATGTGGCAATTTGAAGGAAGATGTTTTGTCCTGTTGGGCAGCGGTTCCAGCTCTGTGTGCCGGCGTTTATGGGAGTGCCCGGTTCCGAGGCCGGATGCTCCATGCCTTCTCCCCTCTCTGCACTGTGCTTCCAGGACTCCTTTCTCCTGCTCCAACATGAAGAGCACCCGGAGCTGCTGCTCCGTCCAGAGCTCCGACGTCGCAGACCTGATCCTGACCGGGCTCCCGGCGCCAGTGTCGCGGCGCCCCGGCAGCGCCTCTCCTGCCAAGCTCGTGGCACGCTCCGTGTCCGTGGCTGCCGATGGCAAAGCCAAGAGGAACGCCCCGGTGAGCCCCTGTCCTTCTCCCTCCTGTGCCAGGGCAGGGAACGCGTTCCTGGCATATGGGATGGCTTCAGGCATGCCCACGTCCCTCTTGCTGTGGTTCCCCCAGCACCAGCCTGGCTTTGTTCTGCACCCCCCTCAGCGATCGCTGCTGGTGACTCTCTGCTCGGTGCAGAAGTAGGGAGCATTAGGACTCCATCTTTTCCCATCTTGCCCTTAACTTCCCTGCACCAATTTCCACCTGGAAACTCCCAGTTTCCTGGTGTCTCCTGTTGGGATGTCAGGCCCAGCCTGCTCCTGTTCCTGCCGCACCAGGGGCTCCTGAGTGGGGGTTCCACAGAGGGAACGAGCCCCAGGTGCTTGCTGGGCTCCGTCAGGATTCAGTAGCAGACAGTCTGTGCTCGATGCTGAGTAATCCCTTGGCAGCATTCCCACGTCCTTGTTCCTGGGAGCTTTTGTTAAGGAGCGTGTTCCTGCTGGCTCAGCAGCGCCCGAGCGAGGTGTCATTGCCCGCTGCCTTAAGGAGAGCTTGGCAGCCCTGGAGTGGTGGGCACTCCGTGTCCCACTGGGTGAGAGGGTGGGGGAGCCTGCCTGTGCTCCTCCTGAACGTGGCTGCTGGATTTGTCCCTGCTCTCTGCAGGAAAATGCGGGATCCCGGGCCATGAACAACCTACGCAGGTCCAACAGCACCACCCAGGTGAACCAGCGGGTGAACAGCTCACACAGGTACAGCTCCAGCCACACATCTGTGTCCATCTGTCCTGTGGGTGACACTGGGGGACACCCCACCCATGTGTCCGACCTCCCTGTGTGGGAATAGGAGCCTTTCCAAAATACCCTGAGCTCTGTCATGCACATCAGGTGTTAAAATCTGGCCCTGTAAAACCAAAGTCTGGTGCTTTGGTTCTTTTTTTGAAGAGGAAGTCCCTTGTTTAGGGTTTCATAGGATCACAGAATGGCCTGACTTCTCTGTCACAGTAGTGCCCAGCTTCTGTGGGCAGCCTGTGCCAAGGCCTCACTACCATCACAGGTAAGAATTTCTATTTGAGGAAAGGGAGTGTATTTTTGTGGCTGTGACAAAAAACATTCCGCTTGATCCCAGCAGCCCTCATGGACCATCCAGGCCATAACTGGGCTGTGTGAGGAGACAAGAGTCTTCTGTTCCCAGTGCCCTCTAAGTTGGGATTTTCCATTCTCCTGTTGGTCTGTGCCCATCCCTGTCACCACACAGCACCACAGTTTTACCATCTGTGTAAAAACGAGTCATTTGTGGATTTTGTGGCCGTGTAACAATTCTCCAGCCCCTTTCTCCTCTGTGTCACACTGGTGTATCCAAATGCCCTGCGTAGCCAGGGTGTGTCCTGTGGCTGTGATTTATCCCAGAACCCCTGTTCTCTCCTCTCTGCCTTCCCTGGGTCTGGATAAAGCTTGGAGCAGACAGCAGACTTCCTGGCCTTCTTTGAGGGCGATCCAGGAGGAAGAAGAAAACTGGCAGCTCTGAGCAAAACCTCTCCAGAAAAGAAAACCACATGGAATATCCTGGTGAGGATGGCAGGCTCTGGGAGTGGGTGGGCTCTGTGCTCCTGCTAGTGTTTGAGGAGGTGGGTTTGATGCCCTTATCTCTGCTGACTCCATGGCAGGATGACCAGCCCCGGGCATTCCCAGGCCCCTCTGGCTCCCACAGCCTCGAGCCACCCATGGGCATGAGGAGGAAGGAAGCCACAGTGCTTCTGGCTGCCAACTTCACTGCCAACAACAGGTAGGGCAGAGGGTCCTGAGGGGGAAAGTGGGCAGAACTACATGGAGGAAACACCCAGAGAGGGGAAGGTGCTGTTTCTGATGCTCTTGGTCTCTCCACACCAGGAGCAACAAGGGAGCAATGGGCAACTGTGTCACCACCATGGTGCACAACAACTACTCTACTGCTGAGAAGGGCCCTGCTCCCAAGAGCTCCAACCAGGCTCCCAGTTCCCTCAAGTGAGTGTGGGGGGTGTCCTGGCTCTGCAGCTGGGCAGGCCCCGGGGTCGTGTTTGGCACAGGACAGGGATGAGTGGCTTCATCTTCTGTCCCAGCAATGTTGTCAAAGCGACCTCGAATGAGGATGGGGAAGGCAGCAGCAGCTTTGTGAAGTCTCAGAAGAATTTTTCCAGCAACAACATCATGACCCACAACAACAACAGCAGCAGCAGCAGCAGCAGAAGTGTTCCCCAGAGGAGGGAGGTGACTGAAGAGGAGGCTGAGAGGTGAGGAAAGGGGCAAGAGAATGGTGCCAGGAGGTGTGAGTAGCTTGATCATGTCCTGTGGGATTTCACACTGGGAAAAGGCAACTCGTAGTGCACCTGGAGGTCCCGGTGCTGTGGGGAAGCTATCTGTGCTCTGCTGCACCTGGGGCTGTGCTGACCCTCCCTCCCTGTCCCCACAGGTTCATCCAGCAGGTGAACCTGGCTGCTGTCACCATCCAGCGCTGGTACCGGCGGCACTCGCAGCGTCACAGGACAGCGGCTGCGGCTCTGGGGCGCCTCATGGCTGCCAAGAGAGAGGTTGGTCTTTTCCCTTGCCCTGTAGCCCAGACCACCCAGCACCCATGTCCAACTAGCCATGCAATTGGGGTCTCTTTAGTCCCCAGACTGGGGCTGTGAGAGTTGAGGGGCCTCTGGGTTTGCATCCAACTACCCCAGATGGTCCAGAGAGCTGGGGAGGGTCCTGTTCCCTCAGAGCTGTGCTGGCTGTATCCAGGGATTACCCTGGGCTGGGTTCCAGCAGCAGCTGAGACCCAAAGACTCAGCACCATACAGCTCCAGTTCCCCCAGCCCCCTGACTGGGAGCAGTCAGACACTGGTAATAGCAGCACAAGTCTCCCTGAATTGCCATTGTTAGGGCCACACTGGTGGCCAGAGAAGGGATGCCCCATCTCAGCTCATCCTAATGAATCCCTAATGAGGTGGCTTGTTAGAGTGACGAGGTTTCACAGCTATTTGTGTTTCTTTGTGTTCAATTATTTATCCCAGTAATGAAAAGCTCTGTTGCTCCTGTGTGTGAGTCTATTTTTAAGCCTTGTCTCCTCGGTGGTTGCAGACCCAGATGATGATATAATAATAATAATAGTAGAGGATCTGAAGAAAATCAGCTGCTCCAAGGTGGAGCTGTGCTGAGGGCTCCTCACCTCCACAGAGGGGAGGATGAAAAACCTGGATTTGGGGTGACCCAGGTGTTGGTACGCCTTACACTTCTCAGTAGTGGGTGCTGGAGGACTCTCAGTAACATTTTTGACCCTCCTCTCTGGAAGGAAAGGCAGCGGCGGATGGAGGAGGGGAATATCCTGGATTTGCAGGAGAAGAAGGACGAGGAACGCCGGAAGATCCGAGAGGAGAAGGCACGCCTGGCCAGGCATGCTGCCATCCAGGTAGGGCCAGGGCCAGGCCTGTGTGACACCTTTTGTTGGCATCATCCAGAGAGGCAGCAGAGGCCTCTTTCATCTCCAGAGCCTTGGCATGGGGCAGGATCAGAGCCAGCCTTGGAAATGGAGCGCTCCCTCTGGAGATGGAGGTGCCATGGAGTGGTTTCCTGATGTGCTCCTGCCAAGCCTTGGCAGCTCATTCTGAGCTTGTGGAGACAGTGCTGGTTTCTGTGTAGTTCTCAGGAAAATGGTGACCACGCTGAGACAGGGAGGCTTCAAGCTCCGTGGAATGGCCAAGGATGTGCATGCCCTGGGAATGGGATCCTCCTCAGGAGCAAGGTCCCTCCAGAGAGGGCTGAGTACCACTCCATGTCCCTTGGCAGGAAGCAACACATCCATTGTCACCCTGCTCTTGCAGCTGGTGGTGCAGATGGGGTTGGCACAATATGCAGGACTTGGCAGTAAACCTGGGGATGTTTTAAGCCCCAAATTTTCTTTTCCCTAATTGGAGTCATGTTTCATTGGGGAGGGGCTGGGGGAGACTCATCAGTGAGCAGCTGGAGGATGCAAAAACTCTGCCACACCCTTGCAAATACAGGCTTGTGCCTTTCCAAAACTTCAGGACGTCGATGGCTTCTCTGTCCCCACAGGAACTGCAGCAGAAAAGGGCCCAAAAGGCCTCAGAGGCAAAACACTCTCCAGAAGAGCTGGTGCTTGTGAAGGAGAGCAGGAGGGTGCCCAAGAAGAAGCTTGGTGCCAAACATGCCTCAGCCAGGAATGTCAGCCCGGCTGGCAGCCTCACCAAAGCCAACAATGCTGGTGAGTCCCTCTGGTGTGTCCCCAAAGCTTTGGGAGTGAGGAGAAGGAGGGTCAAGGAGCTCTTTGCTCTGAGGAGCTGCTTCCCAGGGGCTGGCTGGGGTGAGTGACTGAGAAGATTGTGGTTCCTGCAGAGGCCAATTCCCCCCTGGCAGCTGGGGAGCCTGAAGGGAGCAGCCTGGGAGCTCTTGATTCTGTGCCCTCGCAGGACCCCAGGGCAGAGGAGAAACTGCAGGTGGGTCTGGCTGTGCCTCCTGGGGGCTCTGCTCTGCCAGGGTGACATTGGAGCCTTTGCTGGCTTCTGAGGAGACCCAGCTAACTCATTCTCTCATCTTCTCCCTTAGGATGCGAGCTCCAAGGAGATGGGTAACGAGGACCCGGAGACAGCAGTGACTGCTGGCAGCAGGGCTCCATCCAAAGTCACACTCAATGAGCTGCTGGACACACTGCGGCTGCTGGAGGAGGAACCAGAGCTGCTGCCCCCACCCAAGCTCCTCAAGAAGGACAAATATGCCTGGATGGATAGGGTGAGCTGGGGATGGGACTGCTGTGTCCATCCTTGGACAGTGATGGCTGCCTGGTGAGAAACAGCCAGGGAAAGTGGTGGAGGAGCCAAGAGTGGGTGATGGAGGAGTTTGGAGGAAGAGATGGAGGAGTTTGGAGGTGGTAGAGGAATTGTTTGGTGCATTGAGGGCTTGGACATTTGCAAGGAGCAGCAACCCATGCAACAGCTGGTGGTGGGACAGGGTTTAGCCCAGAGCATCAGGCTGGTTACTGGGGTGCAGTGTTGGACAAAAGCCAGCACCTCTCCTCCTGAGCCTTTCCCCAAGTGCTCATTCACCATGGTGAATTCCCAGCAGGAGCCCAGCTCCAACTCCCTGACTGCTGATAACTTGGAGAAGTTTGGGAAGCTGAATCACCCTCCAGGGGTCCCTGAGGATGGGGCTCTGCTCTCAGAGGCCAAGCTCCAAAGCATCATCAATTTTCTGGATGAGATGGAGAAATCAGAGCAGGAGAGGCCCAGGTCTGCTGCCTCAGCCACGCAGCGGGAGGTGAGTCCATGTGTGGTGTGGGAATCTGTTCCTGGTGGGAATCATCCCCTGTTTCCCTGTCCTCATTCCAGGTGGTTCCACCACCTTTTCATCTTGTTTTTTCTGCTGTGGCAGGGCTTCCTTTTGGAAGAGGAGCTGGCTCACGTGGAGCAGGTGTCAGCTGTTGCCACAGAGGTGACAAGTTCCATGATGAGGCTGAAGCTGGAAGTGGAGGAGAAGAAGAGAGCCATCAGCCTGCTTCAGACTGCTCTGGTGTGTCAGCCTCACATGTGGTTCTTGGGGCTGTGAAGCACACGATCAGAACTATCCCTTGGTTTTACAGAACCATGGAATTGTTTGGGTTGGAGGGGATCTTAAAGATCATCTATCTGGGACCTGTGCTGAACTCCCTTCTCCTCTGTCCTGGGGGCTGGGTGTTCCTGCTGACTGGAGTGGGAGATGTGAGCACCAGGGCTTTGCTTTAGTCAGTCCCTCATTTTCCTGGCCTGGTGGTGATTTCCATGTCGTGGCTGTTTGACCCCTGCTCCCCACAGACTCAGCAGAGGGAGCTGACTGACCGACACATCAAACAGACTGAGAAGGAGCTCGGCCACCAGCTCAGGCTGCAGAGGGAGCAGTATGAGGCAGCTATCCAGAGGCACCTGGCCTTCATTGACCAGGTAATCCCTCATCCCAACTCCTGAAGGCAGAGGCTGAGCTGGCTGCACCTGGCTGATGCTGGCTCCTCACCCTGCCCAGCTCCTCAGTGACAAGAAGGTGCTGAGTGAGAAGTGTGAGGCCGTGGTAGCAGAGCTGAAACAAGTGGACCAGAAATATGGCCAGAAGATCACCCAGATGCAGGAGCAGCATGAACTGGTGAGGGGACAGGGAAGATGGGGGGGACACATGCATGCTGGTTTTGCTCAAATGGGGCCTCTACCCAGAGCAGTACAGTCTCTGTCACCTCGATGGGACCTGGATACTCCAAGGAGCTCTTCCTTGTGCACAAAAAGGCACTGACCAAGTGACCAAGGGTCAGTGTAAGCTCCCAGGCTCTTAGAGAGGCCCTTCCCACACACCTGGCACAGGGTGCCTAGAGAAGCTGTGACTGCCCCATCCCTGGAAGTGTCCAAGGCCAGGTTGGACAGGACTTGGAGCAACGTGGGGTAGTGGAAGCTGTTCATACCAGGCCTTGCAGGAAGGCAGCACCATTGGGCTCATCCCAGCTCTGCCATCCCAGTGCCTGCTCGTCCTTGACCTTGGAGCTGAGCTCACGCCTGGCCAGACTGTGGGGTCCCTTCAGGGTCTCCAGAGCAGGCTCCAACCATACAGGCTCCTGGCCAGTCCTTCAGCTTGTCCCTGTCCTTGTCCCTTGTGCTGTCTCCCCTTGCCCCGATGGACTCTTCCCAGCTCTGCCCTGCCCCTGGCTCCCACAGACACGGCTGTGTGGATTTGTCTCTCTCCCACCATTCCCCTTCTCTCTCCATCCCCTCCTTTCTTTCTCCCCAGGTCTGGCGCACTTTGGGCCCCTTTTGTGAGGTAAATGTGGTCTTTGCTCTCTTTTGTGCCTTGACCTCTGCTCTCATGCCCTGACCTGCTCTGGTTCTGCTCCAGCCCCTTCCAGAGGGTTTTCCATGGCAGGGAGAGGGAAGGCTGGAGAGGAAAGCACCATCACACAGGGACAGATGGGCTGCCCTGCATGCAGGGACCCTTGGCAGCCCCCAGCTCCCCTTCCCTGTCCCTTGGTGCTCTCATGTCTCAGCAGTGAGCACTTTCCCAAGGGGATAGAGGAGAAGGCTCTGGGAGAGTGTGTGGCCACTTCTCTGGGCTGGAAGAACACACTTGACCAAGGCTGTGCATGTATCCATGGGCAGCTCCACAGCTTCTTTGCCAGCAGCCTGGCTCCCAGGCCTTTTCTCTCCCAGCTTCTCTGAGGTTTTCCCATTTGCTTCCAAACAGGAGATTAAGAAACTGAAGGAACTCATGAGCGCAACTGAGAAAATCCGACGGGAGAAGTGGATTGAGGAGAAAACCAAAAAGATTAAAGAAATCACAGTGAAAGGTACGGGCAGGTTCCCTCAGCAGCACCTGGAGCCAGAGCAGTGCCAGGGTGGTCCAGAAGAGACTGGGAAGAGCTCCTTAGCATGGGCAGTGTTTGCTCCCTGTTTCTGGTGGAACAGGTGCCAGAGGACAAGAAAACCCCTCTGTGCTCATCCCCCCTTCTTATGAGCCCCTTCGAGCCAGCTGAAGGGTGGGATCCAGGACAAGCCATGCCCGTCCTTCCCTCTGTCCCAGGGCTGGAGCCGGAGATCCAGAAGCTGTTGGCCAAGCACCGTGAGGACATCCGGCAACTGAAGCTGCTGCACGAGGCCGAGCTGCTGCAGTCGGACGAGCGGGCGGCGCAGCACTACGAGCGGCAGGCACAGGAGCTGCGGGGGCTGCTGGAGCGGGAGAGGGAGGAGCAGAGCCAGAGGGAGCGGGAGCGGGCCCGGCAGAGGTGTGTCAGTGTGGCCTCACAGCTCTGGGGTGCTGTCCAGCACTGCTGGTGGGATCCCAGTATTTGCAGCTCCACGGGGAGCAGCCCCTTTCTCTCCACTGGCCTCAGGAGGGTGATGCTGCTGCTCCTCTGGTATCATGAAGGGCAGGGTGGAGAAGAGGCCGAGTGCTCAAAGGCACATCTCTGGAGTGTCTGTGTCCCACAGGTGTGAGCAGCAGCTGGAGCAGGAGGAGCAGGCACTGGAGCTGCAGCGGCGCCGGCTCTATGCTGAGGTGGCCGAGGAGAAGGAGAGGCTGAGCCAGCAAGCAGCCAGGTGAGCAGGCTGGGGGCAGCCATGGAACCAGGCTCCCTGGGTCAGGCTCCTGTGGGAAGCGGGGCTGGTGTGAATGCTGGGAGCTGTGTCTGTGCAGGCAGCGAGCAGAGGCAGAGGAGCTGCAGCGGCAGCTGGAGGCCAACAGCTCTGCCCTCACCCGGGCACTGCGGGACAAGTACACCAAGGAGAAGGAGGAGCAGGAGAGGCAGCACCAGGTCTGGTTTCCCCTCACCTCCAGTCCTTTGGGTGCTGGCACCACTGTGCCTCAGACTCCACAGGGGCAGCCCCGGATGCTCGTCCCAGCCAGCACAGGAGGGGCTCAGGACTGAGCTGTTGTTTTCCCTTCTCACAGGCAGAACTGAAGGTGCTGAAGGACCAGCTGGAGCTGGAGAAGCAGGCCTGGGAAGCCAACTATGTGAAGAAGGAGGTAATGGCAAGAGCTGTCCTCCAAAAGTGCCACCAATAGGCTCTGAGAGGAATTTGGGGCCACGTTTGCTGTCTCCTTTCCAGGAAGCTTGGCTGCTGTCTCGGGAGCGGGAGCTGCGGGAGGAGATGAGAAAGGAGAGGGACAAAGAAATCGAGCTGGTGATCCAGCGCCTGGAGGCTGACACGTCCTTGGCCAAAGAGGAATGCGAGAGGGCAGCAGAGAACAGGTCAGGGGGAGAGGGAGCAGGGAGGTCCCAGGTCCTCCAGGAGCTGGTCTCTTTTCCCTGTCCCCTGGGCATCTCTCCAGTGAGCTCTGGAGCAGTGTTAGCACAGACAGGAGCAGCTCACAGGGACAAAGTTTACCTCTCACCTAAGGAAACAGCCCTGTATCTCTTGTGGGGTAGCTCTGTGCCCCGCTGCTGTGCCCTGGTCCCTCCTGCAGTAGGAGTGGGGCTGGGATGAGCCAGGCTGCCTGTCCTTCCTGCCCTTAGGATCAAGAGGATCCGGGACAAGTACGAGGTGGAGCTGCAGGAGCTGGAGCGGTCGGAGAGGAAGCTGCAGGAGCGCTGCAATGAGCTCAAGGGGCGGCTGGCTGAGCTGGAAGGGGAGAGCAGCCGGCTGCAGGGCCTGCTGAAGCACAAGGAGCAGGAGGTGGAGGAGATCCGGAAGGTGAGCGAGGAGCAGAGCCAGGGCCCTGCCTGGCCTGTGCTTGGATGTTCAGGACCAGCTGTCCCAGGGGCACAGAGGCCTGACTGAGGTGATCTGGCAGGAATTTGCAGACAGGCTGGTGGGGACAGAGGAGGAGAATACGCGGCTGAAGGCAGAGATGGCAGAGCTGAGGGCCCGGCAGCACCTGGAGCTGGACAGGCTGGTGCAGGAGAAGAACCGAGAGCTGGAGGAGGTGCACAGGAGGTGAGGGAGCCCAGGTGTGGTGCAGGAGCTCAGTGCTGCATTCTCAGGACTGGCTTCCAGCCCTGTCCAGGAAAACCAGGCAGAGGAGTCTTGCTTGAGCTGGCTGCTGCTCAGCCACCCTGAATTCTCTGTCCCTTGTCACTGCTTGCCTGCTCTGTGCCATCCTGTCCGCAGGGCTGCTCCTGTGCCTGCATGGAGGGCATGAGTGCCAGGAGAGGCCAGTGGAGCACAGCTCTGTCTGCATTCCTCCCTGGCAGGAGCGCTGGCCAGGATCACTGTCACCTCCTGGGGGCTCTCTGTGTCTCACACATGATACCTGTGGCTGCAGCCATGTGATCTTCTCCAGCAGGGCAGGGCCCAGGGTCAGGGCACAGCAACAAAGGCTGAGGGGAGCTGAGACATCCCCAAAATGATAATTAAACCTTAGGAAGCTAATGTGCCTTTGTTCCTGTAGACAAGTCCATCCACACTACACAGCACGCACCAATGGAATAAAGGTGCTGCCAGTGTATGATGGCATCTGGAGCCCAGCTTTGACAGGGGGAGAGGGGCTGAGCTCCTGGGGCTGAACCCCCCTGGGGGAGGGCCCAGCCCCGTATTTGGCAGTGGGGTGCTCAGCTCCCCATGTCCATGTCAGGGTGAAGGCGGCGGTGCTGAGGAAGGAGGAGAGCATGAGCAGCCTGCGGAAGCAGTACGAGGTGAGGGAGGGCTCCCTGGCCCT
This sequence comes from Cinclus cinclus, assembly GCF_963662255.1. Taxonomy (NCBI): domain Eukaryota; kingdom Metazoa; phylum Chordata; class Aves; order Passeriformes; family Cinclidae; genus Cinclus; species Cinclus cinclus. The sequence goes on from NC_085065.1 coordinate 11,695,470, forward strand.
GCCCTGGCTGTGGCTGAGCTGGGCACTGTGAGCTCTCTCTCCCCATTGCAGGCAGCTGTGCAGAGAGCCAACCTCCTGGAATGCCTGCTGGAGCAGCAGCGGCAGCTGGCCATGGAGTGACCGTCCTGCCAGGCAGGGAGCGGGGCTGGGGCTGTGCTCAGGCTCTCCCCTCCCTCTTGTTCTCCACAGCCTGGTCCCAGTGCTGTGGCCGTGCTGGGACACTTGGTGACCTTCAGATGTATGGGAGTTTTGTTCTGGTAATAAATCCCTTCTGGTTTCTAACAGCTGTCTCTATACTTGTGCACTTCAGTACCAGGGCATAAGTGGCTCCTTCATGAGGTCTGTGCCTACTCCTGCCCACCGCCCCCCCCCCATTCCTGCATCCCAAGACCCTCCCTTTGCTCTCAGGGTGCCCAGCACCTCACTCTATGCCTTGCTTCCTGTTCTAAACTGAAATATCCAGTAGGATGCAGGGAGGCAGAGCCAGGGCAGGATGTGATCCCACAGCCTCTGCTACCTGCAGATTCCTCAACACCCCCTGACAGGGTCGGGAAATGGCTGGGCTGGGCCGGTGGCATCTGTTTCCTCTCAGCCTAGAATGTGCTGCCGCTCGGGTCCCTCCCCCGGGCCGGCAGATGTTTTCTCTGCAGAGTCCCCGGTGTTTCCCATCCGTCCTGCTAGGAATGGGACGTGCGCTCGGCTGGAGCCTCCCCCTGCCCCATGGCAGCACTTCCAGAGCCCCCACGGTCACATAGAGCCCTTTGTCATCCCAGGAAGCTGCACAGGGGCTCGGCCACTTCCCAACGCTGGCGTTTGCCCCAGTGTGGACTCCCGGCTGCAGCTCCCGGGGGCGGTGTGATCCCAAGACAGCCCATGGATGGCCCAGATCCCTGTCCGTGCTGCGGCACTCGCTTTGGATGTTGCGGGGCACGAGCCGTTCCTCCAGCTCCAGGGATGCAGAGGGTGGCCGCGCCGGTCCCAGTTCTGCTCTCTCCGCTGTGCCAAGCTGGAGAGCTCATGCCAGTGCGCTGGGAAAGGCCGGGCAGGGTACTTTTTCGGTTCTTGCTGCTTTTCCAAGGAGTTTCCTGAGTTCCTGCGCAGCCTCCACGTGGGCCACCCCAGCAGCTCTTGCCCCCGGCTCTGGGAGATCTGGTGTGGGAGAAAGGGGCTCTGCCCACTCGCTGCCCGGCCAGGGGTGTCTTGTGCCTGTGCTCAGCCCTGTGGCTCCGGTGTAGGACCCTGAGCCCCGTACAGCATCGCCGCTGTGGGGTAAACACCCAACCGCGGTCCGCGGGGCTCCGGCATCTTCGCGGCCCCTCCCCGGCATCGCCCGGGCTAATTTCTAGGCCAGTGCCCGGTTCAGAAGTGAATACATCAGCGCAGTTGCATAACGGGGATGCGGATTTTCACCGGCTGGCTGCCCCCCGCCCGCAACCCGGGGGTCCCGCGGCACCGCCTGCCGCGTGGCAGGAGCGTGTCCCTGTCCCCGTCCTGTCCCTGTCCCTGCCGAGCCGCGGCACGGAGGGCACTCAGCCAGGCTGGCGGAGACCGTGTGGCCGCTGCGGGCTCTGCCAAAGATCCCCAGTGAAGGAGCCCCTCTCCCCCCGGCTGCCCCGGGATTAGGCGGATGAGCGGAGCCCGCTGGCTGCCGCGGGGCCGGGAAGGAGGTCAGGAGCACCGGGGGCTTTTGGCAGCCGCCGTGCGGGAATGGCGGCTCAATCTGGTGTCTGCCCGGGAGAGGATTAGCTGCGGCCCCAGACAAATCAGCCGAGAAGCCGGAGCAAGTGGCAGGATCCGAGCAGGGTAATCTCCCTTTGGGAAGGATCTGTAATCTCCCCTGCTAATTGGGGCGGCGGCAGCGACCCTACCCCGAGCAGGACGGGATGTCAGGGAACCTGTGCCTCGGCCGGGGCTGGACCAGCGCTGCCACAGCCCCGACCTCAGGGCTGCACCAGAGGGGTTCCCTGGGGCTTTGGGCCTCGATTCTTCTTTGGGATTTTTCCCTTTACAGCCTCGTTGGAAATCTGGTGGGAAGCAACAAGCATCACGGGGCACAGGGCAGGTGATGGGTTTGGGTAAGCATGACAAACCCTCCTCCTGGATGCTCTGAGGTCCAGGAAAGCTCATGAAGGAGCTCAGGGTGTCCCACATGTGGAATCATGGCCATTTGCACAACCAGAAAGGACCAGGGACCCGGTGGAGGAGGAGCACAATGGGAGCCATGGGGTGCCCATGAGCTGTACCCCAGCTGGGGGTCTCCAAAATGAGTGATGGGGCACCAGCAGTCTCCTGCTCCCCGTGGTAGAGCCACTGGGGCGTCCTGTGGGAGAGAGCTGCTCCAGAGAAAAATGCGGAGGAAAGGGAGAAGGAAAAAACTGGCACCAATGTGTTTATTCTCTCCGCAGCCGGTAATTTTTCCAGGCCTGTATCTATTTGTGGCGACGTGACATGTGCAGCGTGGTGCTGTTCTGTGCAGGCTTGAAGGCTTGTAAAAAATTAATCGTGTACGCAAAATTTGGCTTTAAATATTCAAACTGGTGATGGGGATGTGCGAGCCCCATGCTCAGAGCTGGGTGGGACAAGGGGGTTCCCAGGAACAGGATGGGACGGGATGGGACAGGACTGTCCTGCATGACCCTGAAGGAAAGTCCAACCTGGTTCCCAAGTGGGCTCGGTGACAGTGGCACCCACAGCTTTGCCAGGGTCTGGCTGGGAGCTGCTGGGGGGTGTGGGTGAAGATGTGGGATGTTCCCTGTCAAGGAATTGTGATGATTGAGGTTTGGAGCATCCCGTGTTTGGAGGGCACACTCGCGGTTGCCAGGGCCATGTTGTTGAGCAGACAAGGCTGAGCCATGGCCCCACATGGGGCAACCCCCCAGCCCAAGGGGGGTCCCACACCTCGGGCCTGGCTGGGGCTGCTGGGGGGGCTCTGCTCCCTCTCAGGGTGGGACTGGGCTGTGCTGGGTCACAGGGGCAGAGATGGGGTGCAGGTTGTGTGTGTGAGGGGGACTGGTGGGGGGTTGAGGGGCTGCCTGGGGCAGAGCTGCCCTGTTTCCCATCCCTGGCCCAATCCCTGGTCTCGAGAAGCCGGCGGTGCCCGGGATGGGTCAGAGCTAGAGCAGTTCCTTACTTGGGGAGTCCCAGCCCCGCTCCCGGGGGATCCTATCCCCACTCCGGCGGGTGGCTGCCCCTCGGGGGTCCCGTACTCGTCCGGGGGGCCCCTATGGACCCCATCCATCCCGGCGGGACCGCCCGGGGGCGGCGGCGGCGCATCCCCGGGGGGGAAGGACGCGGGTCCCGGTGCGGTCCCGGGGCTGCAGCTCCGCCACCTGCCGCCCCCGCCCGCCCGGTCCCGCTGCTCGGCGGCGGCGCGGCCCCTCCCCGGGGCACGGGGCGCGGGGCCGCGGGGCCGCCATGGAGGAGGAGCCGCCGCCGCCGCCGCCGCCGTGCCCAGCGCGGGGCCAGCGGCAGCCGGCGGCCGTGGGGCTCCCGCCGCCGCCGCGCCATGGGCCGCTTCCCCGCCGCCGCCGCTGCCATGGCGGCCGCCTTCCTCAGCCCCAGCCTCGCCTTCAGCTCCCACTTCGACCCCGGTAAGTGCCGCAGCCCCGGGGCTGACGGACCCGCATCCCCGCCGCTCGCACCGAGCCTTCCCCGGTGCTCCGCCGTGTGCCGGGCTCGGCCCCGCACCGCCTGCCCGCGCTGCCCTCCCGGCGCACCGGGAACGAGCATCCCCGCATCGCGCTGCGCCTCGAGCGCAGCATCCCCTCGCCCTCATCGCCGGGAATGTCACTGTACGGGCTCCCGGCTCTGACAGCCGGAGCCGACCCGGTGTGGCGGCGTGACACCCCTGTGTGGTGCTGGGACACGCCGGGGTGGCGGCGAGACATCGCGGTGTGGCCGTGGGACATCCCGGTGTGGCCGTGGGACATCCCGGTGTGGCCGTGGGACATCCCGGTGGGGTCGCTGCCGCAGTCGGGCGGCATTTTGTTCCGCGGGCTGGAGCGCGGAGGAATCCCGGGGCTGCTCTGCCTCTGAAGGCATCTCCGCGATTGAAACGGAATAATAACAACAGGGAGGATGGTGATGGTGAGAGGGAGGAAGACGGAGCCCGGGATGAGCCCCCACCGCCTGAGACCCGCGGCGGCCGGAGAGCCGGGGGCTGAGGGTCCCCCGTGGGGCTGGGGGAGCCGGCGGGGCTCGCTGGGGGGCCGGGGCTCAGCAGCGGCGTTTTGGGGCGCAGGGCGTTATGTAAGCGCCGTGTTCCGGCCGCGGCGCAGCTGCAGGAAGATGCTGCAGCCGCGGAGCAGCGCGGAGCTGGCGACTGCGGTGCGTTTTTTGGGGCTGCGGCCGCCGCAGCCTCCCCTCACCGCCGCCCCTCGCAGCCTCCTCGTGTCCCTCCCGGTGCGGGGCTGGCACCGCGCGGGCACCGGGACCCCTCGCGGGAGCGTCCGGAGGGCGCTCGGCTCCGGCTCTTTGTTTACCAGCCCGGGATAACGCGTGTCGGCTCCCGCCGCTCCCGGCGCCTCCTCCGGCACCGCGAAGGCGGCGGAAAGGTGCCCGTGCCGGGCTCGGTGGTGCCGGAGGCTCCGGCTGTCGGTGCCGGGCTCCCACATCCTCCCCCGCCGCCTTTCCCGGTCCCTCCTTCCCCCGCTGCTCCCGCTCCCCCGGCTGCGCACGGTCGGAATCGTGGGGGGATTTGGAAATGAGCCGCAGCAGGACTCACCGAACGGGGACTTTGTCCCCAGCCGCTCGTTATTGGCTTCTAAATCTCATTATTTACATCCAAAATGCGGCAGTGCCGGGACGGAGCCGTTTGCCCGGCTCAGCCCTTGAAGAGATTTTGCTTTTGTTTTTGGTGTGGCCCCGCTCCACACGAATCCTGCCAGCCTGGGGGTGCTCAAGGCAGGTTTGGTTTCAGAACCCTTCAGCCCTGTTTCCATCTCTGCCTGTCGCTGTGCTGCCAGGCCCAGGGCTCGGCGCTGCCGTGCAGCTGCCACCCACCAGCACCGGGAGAGGAATTCAAGGGGGGAACAAGCCAGATTCTGGATTTCACGGCTTTGTGGATTCGTTCCATGTGGCAGCAGCTCCTGCCTGTGTGGCATCGTGGCTGTTTGTGCCAGCCTGCCTCCCTGGGTTTGGCTTGTGCCGGTGAGGAACTGGGGGAAGCAGTTTGTAGGGCATGATGGCACCACAGCTGGGACAGGACAGGAGAGGCCCAGGAGCTCTGGTGCTGCTGAGGGAGCATCTCCTGCTGGCCCTGCATTCCCTGGAAATGCACAGTTGGAAGCAACTGCTGTTGAAGCTGGGCCATAGGTGGCCTGGTGGCATGGAACAGTGACAGCAGTGTCACCTGGGGTGGAGATGCCACAAGGATGTGCCAGTGCAGCTGCCCATGTTCCAGCCTTGCCTGCTGGTTTTGGCTTGTCCCAACACTTGCTTCAGGCTGTGCCAGCTCTTCTAGGGATTCATTCCCTCCCAGGTGCTGGGGGCTCTGGGGGGAGGGTCCCAGCCCTGCAGCCTCGTGGTTCCCATCTCACTTCACCCATTCCCAAGCCAGGCCTGGAGAGGCTCCTGCACAGAGCACTGGACCCAGCACTGCACCCCACATCTCCTGGGCTTCCCGTGGGAATTGGGTGCCCACTCCCCACCCTGGGGAGTCGAGGAGAAGGGAGGGCAGAGGGTCCCCCCAGCCCTGTGTTTTTGGGTCCACTTGGCACCTGCTGCTACCCACTGCCCCAGGGCCCTCAGTGACAACAGCATAGTGAATGCTCCATGTCCGGTGCCTCCGGCTGCTCCTGGCACAAGGATGGGAAAGGACTTAGGAGACCGTGGTGGTAAAGGGGCCATAGCAGGCAGAAGGACCCTGGCAACCCAAATCTGGGCCAGGCACGCCCTGGCACCTACTGGGCCATAGAGGGGGGAAGGTGCTGTGGGGACTGGACACACAGAGGGGATTTGGGGCAAGGCAGTGGGAGCTCCTCAGCTGGGAGGTGGCAGTGGTGGCAGCACTGCGTCCGGTGTGCCTGGTGTCCTGTCTTGCCACATGTTTCCCATTGGGGGATGGCACTCCGGGCTGGAGGGCAGCTCCAGCTGGGCACACAGGCAGGAGGTGACTCCTGGTGCCCACAGGGATGCCACGGACGGGCAGCGTAGGGCGGCATGTGGCAAGCCCCCTGTCCTGGCACAGGGAACGACATTGGCACAGCACAACAGGGCAGCCAGGCCCCAGCTGGCTCAGTGAGGGGACAGAGCCAGGATCCTGTTCCCTGAGGGTGCCACTTCTCTCCCCCCTCTTCGTCTCCCTCCCTCTTGTCCCACGCACACGGGCGGGTGTGTTCTGGAACGTTGACACTGATCCCTGTCAAAGCCAATTAGAAGAAATTAATATGCCGGGGTTGAAAGGGCCCCGCGCTGCCAGGGAGAGCGGGGCTGTGACTCACGGGCTCCCTGCCCGGCACTCCCAGCCCTGCCTGGGACACCCTGTGCCAGGGCAGCCCCTGGCTCTGCCCTCCCAGCCAGGGCAGGGCTCCGGCGCCCCCCTCGCCGTGCCTTGGCACCCTGGTGACAGCAGGGGATGTGGGGCAGCCCTGGCACTGCCAGCGTGGTGTCAGGTGTGGGTTAAGCCAAGGGGTCCGCATCCAGCAGGGGTCTGTGTTTAGTGTTCCGTGTCTGTAGTCAGGAAACATCCCAGGTTTTGCCTTGGTGTGACGTCACCTCCTCACCATCCCACTGCTGGGCTGGAAAATGCCAGGATTTGGGTCAAAGGGGCAGTTGGGCTGCTCTGGTGCCGTGGCTGAACCTGTTCCCACCCTGTGCTGCACCCATCCGGCAAGGGAAGGAGTGCTGGGGCCACTGCCTGGGATGGTGGCATGGTGGGAGGGTGGGACGCAGGCAGGGTGGGATGCAGGCAGGGTGGGATGCAGGGATAATGTTCCTGGCCATGCACTGCTGCCACTCCAGGGCTGGGTTTGGCTCCAGAAATTCTCCTCCTGCCCCAGTAGGTGCCCATCCCATCCCCAGTGAGAATTTGCTCCCAGGGGTGGGCTGAGCCATAGGGACCCCATGGGTCCATGTCATGGGGCTGGAGGGTGACAGGGCTGGCCCAGAGAGAAGCTGCTCTGTGCTAACTCAGCGTGCCCACTGACAGGAAAATAAATCTCCTGTGGGCATGAATCCCCCTGACAGCCCGGGAAGCACCATCGGAGCATGGCACAGCCATCTCAGGGCTGCCACTGCCATCGTTGCCATCAGCCAAGCTCCGAGAGCCACCCCGTGCCCTGATGACTGGGAATACTGGGGGGACACGGAGCATCCTGGGATGCTCCAGAGCTGGCACCGGGCGCATGGTGGAGCTCAGAACTGCCCAAGGGACAGTGAGGATGTGGGGATTGTGGGTTTGGGAGGGCTGAGCACTGGGAGAATGGGAACAGGTCTTCCTGCAGAGCCACTGTCCCACAGCCCAGACTACTGGGGGGATCCCAATTCCCACCCCTTCCCCTCTTCCAACCATGTCCATGTCCTCCCTGCAGCCCGGTGCAAGCGGCGGGGTTAACGCCGTTTGTTTAATTACTGGAGCGAAGGAAAATTCCAGTGTGGGCAAACACAGCAAGAGGAGCAGCACTGCCCGCTTGGCTGGGCAGGGGATCCACAGCTCCCAGGCTCCCATCCCAGCTGTGCCAGGGTGTCCTGCTGCCGGGCCACTGTGCTGGCCACCACGGCCCTTCACCTTTCCAAAATATCTCAGTGGTTGTGTGCTGCTCACATGTGCCCTGTGCCCACCCTCGGCCATCCCCATGGCAAAGGAGGGACTTTCCAGTCGCCCCGGCCTGTGTGCTCCCGTGCCAGGTGCCAGGTGATTTGGGCACCACTGACTGACCTGAGGGTGGACACGAGGCAGGGAGGTGCCAAACTTTCCCCAGCTCCGTGCCCGGAGCATCCTTGATGCCGAACCCTGCTCCCTGCGGTGCCGGGGCAGTGGGGTCTGGGCTGTGCTGGGGGGCAGAGCCAGACCCCAAACCCGGGTTCCTTCCTGCGCCACGGGCACCCCCTGCCCACTCACCCCTCGGTCTCCTCCTGCTCGGGCCCTGCTCCGGAGCCAGAGCTCCTCGTTTCATAACGCCGAGGAGCATTTTGGATATAAATAGGGCGCCCCGCTCGCGCTGCCGCTCCCGCTGTTACGTAAACGCTGCTGGGCACAGGGAGAGCCTCGGCGGGGCTGGTGCCATGTGCCCGGCACTGCTGCCAGCGTGGCACTGCTGCTGCTGCTGTGGCACTGACCCCAACGTGGAGCTGACCCCAACGTGGCACTGCCCCTGGCATGCTCCCGGGTCCATGGAGTGAGCCCTGCCAGGGGAGGGCTGGATGCTCCCCCTGGACACCTCCCACTCCCTCAGGATTTGCCCTGATGGGCTTCGCAGCCCCCACCCAGCACTCACTTAAAACACCAAGCATGAGAATTCTTTTTAAATAATCAATTTGAGCTTGTTTTGCACGCCTTCTATAGTATTTTTTTTTATTATTACAATATATTATTATAATCCAAACTATTCTATAATCCAGACAGACTATATAATTATATATAAAAATACAATATAGGTAATTCAATGTACAATTCTATATATAATTCCATACACAATTCCAATATGCTATATATAATAATAGTATATTACTACTATATATTACTACAGTGTAGAGAATTATTAGAATTACATTATAATAATTTTATTATCATAATAATATTAGTATTATTTTTCCTGGAAACTGAGGGAATTGTTGGCTCTTGGCTCTGCATCAGGGCGGGCTTTGATGGAGGAACTTGATTTTTTTGTCCCTAATCAGGCTGACACGCGTGGTGTGTGCGCAGCAACGCTGGAGCCCGGCCTGTCCCTAGCACGGTCCTTGTTTTTATTTCGTTGCTTCAGAAAATGATGGATGATTTTCTGTTATTTTCCTCCTATTTATTTTTTGCTGCTGTTTCAGCCCGAGATGGTAAAACCAGAATTAAAGGGCAAAATCAATCCTGTTGGTGAAATACGCCACGTTAAAAGATACAGAAGGAGAAAGGATTAGCCAGGCGTGCCTAGAATTCACAATTAACTGATCTATTAATCACCAGAGAGGCTGCCCGAATGGCTCTGGCTCTTCCTGGTGGGAAAAGGTCTCCAGCAATGGGGGACAAAGGCTCCCTGCTCCTGGATCCTACAGCAGCCCGGTGGAGGAGGCTCTGGGTACCTCTGTGAGGGATGCAGGATCCTGAGGCATCCCAGGACGGGATGCTGTGGGTACCGGCTCCGTGCCAGGCTCCTGGCTGGCACCGTGGGCACCACCAGCCCTGCTCCATGGCTGCTTCCATGGCAGGGGCCTGGGCTCAGGGACACAGCTCAGGGAGGCCATCCCGGTTCCTGCCGGTGCCTCAGTTTCCCGCAGAGCTGCGCAGTCCCCGGGCTGTGCTCACACCCCAAATGGCAGCGGGGGTTTTGTGCCGCCTGGGTGTGTGGGTGAGCAGAGCGCTCGTCCTGCGGGCTGTGAAATTGCTTCCCTGGAAGCTGCCCATGGCCTCAGGGATTAACGTGATGCCAGGGCTGTGCCTGCCCCGGGCGAGTGGATGGGGCTGGGAGCGAGCAGCCTGTGGCCGGAGGTGCTGAGGGACATGAGCGTGTTTGATCCTGTCCAAATCCCATCCCAACCCTGCCCTGCTTCTGTCCAAATCCTGCCCCAATCCTGCCCCAATCTTGCGTTGCTCCCTGCCCGTATCCTGCCCTTCTCCCTGCCCAAATGCGACCTTTCCCAGCAGGATCTGGCATGTTCCCAGGCTGGAATCCGCGGTGTGCGGCGAGAGGGCAGAGGGGATGTACGGACCATGCTCCCAAGGCGCCAAAGCATCCATCCCCTCCCGGACGACCCCGCGATCCCTCCCAGCGCAGCTGGGAATCACCAGTGGGGAAACCGAGGCACGGGCTGTCTTGCGGCAGGTCCTGCAAGGAGGGGCCCGGTGGGAGCGGGGCTCGGGGTGCGCCGTGCCCCGGAGCCTGAGCCGGTGCCCGTGCCCGCGGCCTCGCCCGGTTCGGGAGCCCCGAGCTGCCGCCGGCTCTGCGGGAGCCCCGGCTCGGCCCTTCCGCACACGTCAGCCGCCGCTGGCCGGGCGGGCTCCGCCGGGATCGCCGGGCGGCCGCAGCATCGCCCGGCCGGAGGCAGCGGGGCCACGGCCGGCCCGGGGCCGTGAGTCAGCACGGGAGGCGGCGAGGCACGGCCACGCTCCGGGAGCAGCACCGGCACCGCACCGGGACGCTCCGGCCTTCGGCCGTCCCCGCTCGGAGCCGGCGGTGCGGCCGCGACCGGCGCTGGGTGGGCGATGCAACAGGCGGGGGGGACAGCGCGGGCAGGGCTGAGCCGGCTGCGGGTGCGCGGTGGCTTGGGTGGGGTGGGAGGGGGACTGCTGCACCCCATTGCACCCCACTGCATCCCAGTGCATCCCACTGTATCCCACTGCACCCCACTGCGCCCTGCTGCATCCCATTGCATGCCATTACACCCCACCGCATCCGGCATCCCCCCTCTTCCTCCGTTGCCCTTCTGCTCCCGTTTGTCAGGGCTGGGTGTGAGGCTGCAGCGGGTGTCCCTGGAGCTGGGGCCACCAGCCCCATCGCCACCAGCCCCCCAGCAGTCCCCTCCCGCCGGATGAGGGTGTATGATCCCGGAGTCGCTGGGTGCTGCTGGGTGCTGCTGGGTGGAGGGGCTGCGGGTGATGCCGCAGTTTTGGGGGATGCACCGAGCTGTCAGCCTGACCCCTGTGGTGAGGAAGGCCAGAGGATGGCATTGCTTCGGTGCCAGGGGACCTCGCTCCTGTTGGGAGAGTGGGAGGCAGAGCCTGGGAATGGAGGGCAGGATGTGCTGGGGGGGAGGTCTGGTTTCTCTTGGGAGTCCTGGGGTACTTCAGGCTGCACTCAGCCCTATACCTCGGTGTTCCTTGTGTCCTGGTGTCCCTTGTGTTCTGGTGGCTCCCCTGTCCTGGTGCTCCCTGCACCCCAGTGCTCCAGCAGCACCTGCTGCTGCAGGTGCATCTGACCTGGTTTGGGGATAATTTGGCGTCGGAGATGATGCCACACTTCCCATCACCGTTGCTGTGGGTACAGAGAGGGGAGGCGCCAGTGGATCGTGGTACTGGTGGTGTCCCTGCCCAGTCTGGACGGGTCACGGCTCTCAGGTCTCTGGTTGTGCAGGTGGGGAAACCAAGGCAGGAGCAGTTGGATCCCACTGGCCTGTTGTCTTCTTTGGGAACCTCCAGTTCCCGAGCTGAGGCGCAGCTCAGCTGACGGTCCCCTCAGACGGGCTCCTGTCTCTGTGCTCTGCTCCCCGTTCCGTTCAAAGGCTCTTTTCAGTGAGTCATTTTCTCTTTTGCTGTCCCACTATCCAGGGAAAATGGTGACGTTGGCGGTACAAAGTGTGTTCACCATGGAAACCAGCTGGAAGGGGGGGGCACGCCGCCCCCTGCTCCTCCCAGGTTGGGCTTTGCATCCCGAGCCTCAGAAGATGGCTCTGGAGCTCCTTCCCTGCCCCCTGGCACGGCTGGGCTGCGACACTCATTGCCATGCCAGGAGCCAGGGTGCCCTGTGCTCACCCCGCGTGGTGCCGGGCACTGCCAGGGAGCAGCGGGTGCTGCTGGTGCCCATCAGGGCAGCAGAACCTTCCCCAGCCCCCAGTGCCCTTCAGGTGCTGGTCTCAAGGACACACAGGAGCCCGTGGTGGAGCTCTGGAGCAGGGCAGCGTGGCCAGGGCACAGAGACAGAGAGACGCTCCACGATCCACGTGCTGGAGCCACATGTGTGCCACGAGCATCCCCAAGGGGCTCAGCACCAGCTTGGTGACCCAGGGAGGCACCACGGCACCGGTGAGGATCAGTGCCAGGCTCATGGTTGAGCACAGGGCACCTGTCCCTGTGACGGGTCTCCGGTGACCACTCTGCTGGCAGTGCCACCACCTTCCGGCTGCTCCCACCACAACGGCGCCGGTTGTTTGGGCAGGCTCTGGGCAGAATAGTAATGTGGCAGCTGCAGCTGGCAGCGGGGTCTGCTGGGGATGGGCAGCTGCAACGCTGCCACCATGGCCACGGTGTGCCCTGCCACCCCACGGGACGCTGCACAGCTGGAGTGGGGTGGCAGGTGTCAGGATTTGGGGTGTGCTGGTGCTCAGAGGATGCGGTTCCCAGCCAGTGCAGCCGTGTCTCTTCCCATGCCCAGTGGCCTGAGGCCCAGTGCAGCGCTCATGGGACCATATTCCTGTCCTTTCAGCTCCCACAGTCTTGGGATGCCACCATGCTGTGGCCAAACCCACTGGGGGGCAAATCCAAGGGCTGGGGCTCAGCTGGGTGGGGGTGCCTGGGCCCCTTGAGCTGGTACAGCCACTGTCCATGAGGTGTCATTGTCCCCCTACATTCACAGGGACAAGGCACCCCCCCCCCCCCCCCCCCCCCCCCCCGTGCAGGTCCTGCCTGGGCTCTGGGGAGTCCCTCCTGGGCTCCCCACTGAAGGGGGCACACAGACACTGGGACCCTGCTCCCACCGACTGCTCCCTGCCAAAGTCCCCGTGAGCCTGATGTGCCCCCACATCCCATGAACCCCACTAAGGCAGGACCCCCTGGCACAGCCTGACCCCTCCCCGGTGTCCCCAGCTCTGACCACCTTGTGTCCCCACAGACGGCACCCCCCTTAGTGAGCTCTCCTGGTCCTCCTCGCTGGCCGTGGTGGCCGTTTCCTTCTCGGGGCTCTTCACCTTCATCTTCCTCATGTTGGCCTGTCTGTGCTGCAAGAAAGGGGACATTGGCTTCAAGGTGAGCTGGGGGCCCGGGGGAGAGTGTGTTCCCCAGGCCAGGGTGGGGGGCTCCAGGGACCCAGCAAGAACGGAGGTGTCTGGAGGTTCCTGGTGCAGAATTCTCTGCCCCAGCGCCAGGGCTGGACATGTGCTGGCTCAGGACAGCAGTGCTTGCAGGGAGGGGTTCAGCCCCTCACTGCCTACCGGGGCTTCTGGGCTCAGGGTTGGATCTTGGATCCCAGCTCCACAGAGTCTGGATCTATGGGATTCAGGATCCATGGGGGTCGTATCCTGACCCACCCGTGCTCCCGGCTCCATGGTGAAAATCCCGGTCCCACCCGCACGCCCCCGATGGTGGGAGGCACCCTGACCTCACAGGCACAGAATGTGCCGAGAAAACGCTTTTTCCCTAATTGCTGAGATTTTTGTGGAGGCTTGTGGCGCCCGGGGAGGGAGGGGGGTCAGGCTGGGGGGGGGGACATGCCGGGTGTTGTGAAACATCCCACACCGCCGGAGCACCTCGCCGTGCCGGGAGGGGGGGACAGTGACCCCCCCAGTGCCCCCGCACTGCGTATTTAGGGGTGTGCGGCCGGGCCGGTGTCCGGCAGGACGCGGCTCATGGCCCAGGGTGGCACATGGCACACGGCGCAGCGCTGGGGGTGTCGGCAGCGCCATGAGGCACAGCCTGGCACGGCGAGATGTTCACCGTTGCCTACCTGCTCGCCCGGGCGGCTTTTGGGAGCCGGGGGCTGCCGGGGTGGCACAGACAGGTAATGGGATGGGTGGTGGGGAGGGTGTGCCTTCCCTGTGTGCGGGCAGGGTGGGCTCTCTGGGCCCCCTTGAGCCTGTCGGGGCAGAGGGGTGTGTATGACCCCCGTGCACCCTGAACCAGGAGTTTGAGAACACCGAGGGGGACGACTACGTGACAGAGCTGTCGGCCCAGGGCTCGCCTGCCCCTCAGCATGGCCCCGAGGTTTATGTCCTGCCCCTCACCAAGGTGTCCCTGCCCATGGCCAAGCAGCCGGGGCGCTCAGGTAAGCCAGGGGAGGACAGGACCCCTGAATGCCGTGCTTGGGAGGGCTCTCATCACTGGGCACAGGGTGACGTGGGAATGCTGGGTCTCCCCTGCTGTGGAGGGACAGCTCCAGCGGAGCCCTGGCAAGGACAGGCAGCTGGGGGTTGCTGCAGGGTCCCCCTGTGTGATGGTCCCTTGTCCCCGTCTCCAGGCAGGGAGCAGCACCAGGGTGGGACAGGACACGGCCACCCTGAATGGCGACATCCACGAGTCCTGGTCCCATGTAAACAAGCCCATGAGTGGGAGAGGAATGTGGGGGGCGCCTGGTTGTGCCCCTTCCCTTCCCGTGTCCCTCCCTGCCCAAAGAATGGCCACAGTGGGGAGGGCAGAGAGGACCAACAATGGCCTCATTGCTGCCTGCCCTTGGCACGGGCTCCCGAGGGGCTGGACTGTGCCGGGGGGGCCGGGAAGGGGCTAAATGCCAGCGCTGTGCTGGGCTCAGCTCTGCACACCCTGCGGAGGAGAAGGGGCAGGGAGCCAGCTCTGCTGCCATCCCGTTTGGGGACACTGATACCCCACGTCCCCTGATCGTGGGAGGATGACTGGAGAAGAGGATGCCTGGGATGCAGGATTCCTGGGCATGGATGCTCTGCAGCATCCTGGTGTGGCAGAGGGCCTGGCACCGGGTGGCACGGTGAGGACAGCAGGGCTTGGCTGGGACTAGCAGGTGGGCAGGGGGATGTGTGGGCAGGGGGACAGGGGGACACGCGGGCAGCTGGACGGGCTCTGTTACAGTGCAGCTCCTCAAGTCGGCGGACCTGGGGCGGCAGAGCCTGCTGTACCTGAAGGAGATCGGGCATGGCTGGTTCGGCAAGGTAAGCCCAGGGCCAGGGACCCCTGGACACCCCACCCTGGTAGGGACACCGGGCCCCGGCTGTGCCTGGGGTACTTGGGGTGTGGATGGAGGGATGAGCCTGTCCCTTGTCCCAGGTGTTCCTGGGGGAGGTGAACTCGGGCATCAGCAGCACCCAGGTGGTGGTGAAGGAGCTGAAGGCGAGTGCCAGCGTGCAGGACCAGATGCAGTTCCTGGAAGAAGCGCAACCCTACAGGTACCTCTGGGATCCACAGTTCTGGGAGTGGGGAAGCTGTGGCATAGGGGCAGATCCACTCCGTGACACCTTCAGCTGCTGGGCAGAGCCGTGGCTTCCTCTTGCAGGTGCCAGCTGAGCTCTGGGGCAGCACAGTTCCGTCCCTACATTGTGGCAGGACCAGGGCTGTGCGGAGCCACCGGCTGTGGCATGGGGCAGCAGTGAGGTCACGGGCAGAGCTGGGCCACGGAAGGGGGGGCACAGGGCTGCTCCTGCCCCAGCACAGCTGAACAAATGTCCCTTTGTGACACATCCCGGGTGCTGGGACGTGCTGGTACCCGCTCCCGGCAGCCCCTGTGGCAGCCCTGGTGCAGGCAGGATGATGGCTCCTGAGGGACTGTGCCATCTTCATGGCACAGGAAGGGTGATGGTTCCCGCCAGCAACCCTGCCACCCCAGTGCCAGCACAGGCAGGGTGGTGGAGCACAAACGCCCCCGTTGCTGTGCCCCACGCAGAGCCCTCCAGCACACCAACCTGCTGCAGTGCCTGGCCCAGTGCGCCGAGGTCACCCCATACCTGCTGGTGATGGAGTTCTGCCCGCTGGTGAGTCCCTGTGCCCGCTCCCCGCAGTGCCCCCGTGGGTGCTGGGCACGGGGGGTGACAGTGGCACTGCCCGCAGGGTGACCTGAAGGGGTACCTGCGGAGCTGCCGGGGGGCCGAGGCCATGACCCCGGACCTGCTGACCCTGCAGAGGATGGCGTGCGAGGTGGCCTGCGGCGTCCTGCACCTGCACAGGAACAACTACATCCACAGGTACGCTGGCCTGGCATCCCGGGGGCAGCTGGGGAGCAATGCGGGCTCTGGATGGGAGGGTTCCCAACGTGCCAGTGCTCCTGCCCCACCACTGCTTCTCCTGCCCAACAATATCCTGGTGCTGAGTGAGTTGCAGACGGAGACTCCAGCATCAGTGATTTTGTTGAGGAGGGGGTGCGCTGCCATCAGGGGCCACCGGAGTGTCCCCACCCGAGCCTGGCTCTGCAGGTGCGTCCCCACGAGGGTGCTCAAGCTGTGGGACAGGGACATGGGGATCCCAGCTGAGCTAGAGAGGGACTCCCTTAGAGCAGCCTGTGCCCCGGCTGCATGACCCGCCCGGCAGCCCGGCCGCATGCCAGGGTTCGCGTTGCCCGGGAACACACTCGCCTTCTGCTTGGCTCGGCGTGTGACGGATGGACGGACGGACAGCAGCGCAGCTGGGGCCGAGCAGGCATTCCTGCTGTGCACTGAGAGCCGCGTTATCGGCACGCCCGGAGCCGGGCGGGGAACGGCCCTGGAGCCGGGCGGGGAACGGCCCCGGAGCCGGGCGGGGAACGGCTGCGCCAGCCGGGTCCCCGGTGGGTGCGGCCCGAGCTCTCGGTGCCGGTGACAGCTCCGGGTTTGCTTGGCAGCGACCTGGCCCTGCGGAACTGCCTCCTCACCGCCGACCTCACCGTGAAGATCGGGGACTACGGGCTCTCGCACTGCAAGTACAAAGTAAGGCTGGTTGGAGGGAGGAGGGGGCTGGGGGCTGCGCTGGGGTCCAGCGGTACCCCCACGTACACCCACCCGGCACAGACCCGGCTGAGCCTTCCCCCCACCCTTTGGCACACATCCCCCCTCCCCAGCGGCGTCGGGGCACCCCTGCGTTTGCTGGGGTGCAGGAGGGAGTCAGACCATCCTGTGAGGGACTCTTAGTGTCACCCACTGTGCCCCCCGAGCATGAAATAAGGTTCCCCATCCCCCCCAAGCGCCCTAGCACCCACCCAGTGGGGTGACTCTGCCTGGGCTGGTCCAGACGTGCCCCTCTGCCAGGCACATGTCCATGCAGGAGGCTGCCAGCGCAGCCTGGGGTTGCCCACACGTCCATTTGTCTCTCTGTCCTCCTCCAGTTTGCCCACGGCTCCTGCAGGGCTGGGATTGCCGAACTGGGGGTCTAGAGGGGCTCGGGTGGGGGAGCAGAGGGGGGAAGGAGGAAAAACAACAAGGGACAGCAGGTGCCAGGAGCAGAGTAGGACAGGCAAATCTGGGAGAACAAGGGGCACGGGGGGCACTGGTGGAGGGTGGGGAGGCAGGGGGTGGCGGTGCCGCGGCATGGCCGGTCCCTGACGCCATGGATTGACGTTCTCTTCTCGTACTGACCCTGCACACTTGGCAGGACGACTACTTCGTGACGGCCGACCAGCTGTGGGTGCCGCTGCGCTGGATCGCGCCCGAGCTCATCGATGAAGTGCACGGCAACCTGCTCGTGGTGGACCAGACCAAGGCCAGCAACGTCTGGTGAGCGGCTCTGGGGGGGCACAGGGGGCTGCAGCCTCACGGGACGCATCGGGGTGGTTTTAGGGCCGATGGTTCGGGGCTGGGGTCTCCCTGCACCCCCAGCATGGTGCCATGCCCGCAGGTCGCTGGGCGTCACCATCTGGGAACTGTTTGAGCTGGGCAGCCAGCCCTACGACCACTACTCTGACCGCCAAGTGCTGGCCTACGCCATCAAGGAGCAGCAGCTGAAGCTGCCCAAGCCCCAGCTGAAGCTGTCGCTGTCC
This sequence comes from Cinclus cinclus, assembly GCF_963662255.1. Classification (NCBI taxonomy): domain Eukaryota; kingdom Metazoa; phylum Chordata; class Aves; order Passeriformes; family Cinclidae; genus Cinclus; species Cinclus cinclus. The sequence continues at coordinate 11,712,956 of NC_085065.1, forward strand.
GAGCGCTGGTGAGGAGCCCGAGCCGCCCCCTCCCCTGCCCCGTGGCACGGGTGGGGGCCGGGCTGACGCTGCCTGCTCCCCACGGCAGGTACGAGGTGATGCAGTTCTGCTGGCTGCAGCCCGAGCAGCGCCCCACGGCCGAGGAGGTGCACCTGCTGCTGTCCTACCTGTGTGCCAAGGGGGCCACGGAGGCAGAGGAGGACTTCGAGAAGCGCTGGAATTCCATGAAACCCAACGGCAGCGCCAGCGGCAGCCACCACGGCCCTGAGCTCTCGTCCTTCCCGCTGCTGGAGCAGTTCTCTGCTGACGGGTTCCCCTCCGACGGGGACGACATCCTCACCGTCATGGAGACCAGCCACGGCCTCAACTTCGAGTACAAGTGGGAGCACACCAAGACCGAGCATTTCCAGGCTCCCCTGGGGTCCCTGAGCCCCAGCAGCGCCGCCCGCTACCACGACCTCTATTACCCGGCCACGACAGCGGGGCTCAGCCTGGGGGTGTCCCCGTCCTGCTACGAGTGCAAGGCGTCCGGCTGTCCCGGCGTGCCAGCGCCCGGCGTGGTGCCCATCCTGGGCGCCCACAGCCCCTCGCTGGGCAGCGAGTACTACATCCGCATCGAGGGTCCCGGCGAGGGCAGCGCCGAGCTGGACTACGCCATGTGCACCTACAGCCCGGCGGGCGAGCGGGGGGCCCTGCGGCCCCCGGCCTGCTGGAGAGCGCAGAGCGGCCGCAGCGGGGGCACCTACGATTCGGATGGCAGCCCCACCGTGTCCCTGAGCATGGAGCCGCTGCTGGGCCACGCACCGGCGGCCGAGAGCTCCTGGGAGTGTGCCGAGTACTATCCATACCCCTGCCCCGGGCAGGATCCGCGGGGCTACGAGCCGTCCCCAAGCCACGGGGCAGAGGGGTACCTGCTGGAGGAGGAGCCCCCCCAGCCAGGCGGCCAGGACTGGCCCGTCCCCGCCTTCCAGCCCGGTGTGTTTGCCGACCCTCTGGGAGTGTCGCCGTCGGGGAACTGCGCCTACAGCCCCGCGGGGTACGGGGGGACAGCGGGGCCGAGCGGGGGGGCCCCGCCGGACTGCGTGGCGCTGGAGCTGGGCGAGGACAGTCCCCCTTTGGCCCCCCAGCCGTCCGGTGCCAGCCCCCCGCCTCAGCGCCACCCTTGGGCCTCCAACAGCTCCTCCAACAACAACATCGGCAGCGGCAGCCCCCGCGAGCCCCCGGCCGGCGACAGCTGGTGCTACCGCCGCATGATCACCTTCCGCGGGCTCATGGCCAAGCCGCTGGGCACCGTGCCCCGAGGCCAGCCCCAGCTCGGGGGGTCCCCGCCGGGACACGACTTCCTCCGCCCGCGGCAGGATCAGCCCCCCGCCATGGCCGGCGGCTCCTCCTCCCCGTGCCGCTCGCCCTCCCCGCGGCGGCAGGCCTGGCACGGCCGTGACTCATCACCCTGCGGCCCCGCGCAGCCCGGCACGCTGGCGGAGAGCCCCGCCGCGCCCCGGGGCCCCGCCGCGGCCCCGCCACCTGCGCCGGGAGCCCCGCGCGATGCCCAGCCCGAGGAGAGCTCGGCCGCCGCAGAGGGAAGCCCTGCCCGCAGCCCGCTGGCCCCCGCCGCCGCCGCGGGGCCGGGGGAGGCCGCTCCCCCCATGGCTGGCACGGCCGCCCCGAGCCCCGGCCCCCCCGGCGAGCCCGGCGCAGACGGCGCCCGGCCCGGCCCGGAGCCCGCCCAGGCACCCGCGGAGGCCGCGGCAGAAAGCGGCGCCGGTGACGCCGAGCGAACGCCGGACAAGACCTTCTCCAGCAGCAGCTTCCCCAGCGTGGACGAGGGCAGCGACGAGGACACGGCCGAGCTGACCTCCGGCGTCTTCACCGACTTCTCCGGGGAATACGCGGAGCGGGCGGAGGCGGCGCCGGCGCTCAGGTCCCTGCAGAAGCAGGTGGGCACGCCGGACTCGCTGGAATCGCTGGACATCCCTTCCACCGCCAGCTCCTGCGAGGTGCTCAGCCCCGGAGCCTTCGCGCCCGCCGGCCAAGCCCGGGCCCTCGACAGCGGCTACGACACCGAGAACAACGAGTCCCCCGAGTTCGTCCTTAAGGAGCCCCACGAGCCCCGAGAGCCCGAGGCCTTCGGCCAGCTGGGGAAGCCGCCCCCGGGGCTGCCGGGGAGCGAGGGCGAGGCTGCGGCCCCTGAAACGCGGCTGCCCAGTGCAGAGCTGCCCGGCCTGGCCGAGAAGAGCCCCTATCGCGACTCTGCCTATTTCTCCGACTGCGACGCCGAGGCCGAGCGCGGGCACAAGGACGAGGGGGACAGCGATGGGTCCCGCACCCCGGAGGCGGAGGAGGGTCCCCGCTCTCCTGCTCAGGACATAGGGCGAGCAGAGGACCCGCTGCACCCGCCGGGGGCACCCGGCAGCCCCCCGGCAGCACCTGGCGTGGCGGTGGTGGTGGTGCCCATGCCGGCGGCGGTGGCTTTGGAGGGGGATTGGGTGGAGGCCGGGAGCTCACCGGAGCAGGCGCCTGGCACCGAGCGGAGCCCCGCTGGCACGGGGCTGGTGCCGGGCAGCCCCCCGCACCCTGACACAGACACCTGTCCCCCGGGCTCTGTGACCCCCAAGACTTTCCTCTTGACCCCGGTGCCAGTGAGCCCTGGGGACCCATCAGCTGTTGGAGGCACCTGCGTGCCCGAGGGCGTCCCTGGACTCGGGGGAGCCCCAGTGGGGGACAAACAGACTGTGACACTCGCTCCTGGGGAGCTGGGGCTGCTCCCGGAGGGGACTGGGGCGGGCGATGCGCCCGGGGGTCCCAGCACGCTGCTACCTGGGGGCGAATCACCGCCGGGGGTATCCCCGTCCCCGGCTGCCCCCGAGCGCCGCGAGGAGCCAGAGGAGGAGGAGGAGGACACGGAAGACAGCGACGAGTCGGATGAGGAGCTGCGCTGCTACAACATCCAGGAGCAGAGCGAGGAGAGCGAGGAGGAGCCGGCGGCCGTGCCCATCGTGGTGGCCGAGAGCCAGAGCGGCCGGAACCTGCGCAGCCTCCTCAAGATGCCCAGCCTGCTGTCCGAGTCCTTCTGCGAGGACCTGGAGCGCAAGAAAAAGGCCGTCTCCTTCTACGACGACGTGACCATCTACCTCTTCGACCAGGTGGGTGCCCTGGGGGACAGAGCTGTGTGCTGAGCACGGCTCCATGGCCTTTTGGTGGTGGGAGCCATCTTCAGCCATGCCTCCAGTGAGGTTCCTTCCTTCTGTTTCCCCATCCCCAGGAAAGCCCCACGCGGGAGCTGGCTGAGCAGAGCTTCCCAGAGCCCACCCTGCCTTCGGGGCAGCCCCCCTCGCCTTCGGGGGAGCCCCCTGCCGGTGGCAGCCCCCCCAGCCCCACCGACAGGCTCGGAGCCTCCGACGACTCTTCGGATGGCAACGCCTCGGAAGAGAGTAAGAGCAGGAGCTCATGGGGCTGGTCACTGTGGGGTGGTGGGAGGGCAGTGGTTATGGGGTGATGGGGTCAGAGGTTATGGTGGAACCCTCACAGTGGGCTCAGCCCCTTCACTTTGTATTCCAGGCGGTGGCTTCGAGTGGGACGACGACTTCCCACTGATGCCAGTGAAGCCATCCCTGGTGGCCTCGCTGCCGGGTACGCCGGCGGAGCCCCCCGCAGCCGTGCCCGCCCTGGTGCCAGTGCAGAAACAGGTGCTGCCCATCCAGTTCTCCCGGTTCACGGTCTCACCTGCCCCTGTGTCCCGGTTCTCCATCACCCACGTCTCCGACTCGGACATGGACTCCATAGGAGGTGAGTCCCCCTCTGGATCTGCTCTGTGGCTGTCCAGGACTGTCCCGGCCGTGTCCCAGTGCCACTCTCACTGTGAGCCATATGGGGACTGTCCCTGGTGGCCCATGGGGGCCGGGACCCTCTGATGGCCCTCTCTGGGCTCCTTGCAGGCAGCAGCGAAGACGGTGACCGGGAGTGAGCCCGCCGGGACACAGCCGGCATTGCCCCGGCACCGGGGCGGCGCAGGACGGCGTGGGGGCTGCCCGTGGGCTCCCACACCCCACTCAGCAGGTTTTTTTAGGCAGATTTTATCGGAAGGAACTCGTTTGCTGCTTGGAGTGGGAGCGGGGCCGGCGCGGCCCCCGCGGGGCCAGGCGGTGGGTGACGGTGGCACCGTGTGCGGGTGGCTGCGAGCGTGTGTGTAAAATAGACACTTATATATATATATATATATACATATATATATATAAATTATAGCGTTTCAAGGGTAGCGCCCTGACCTTGCTAACATTTGCGGAGTGTCCTCCCCAGTGAAGTTCCCCCTTGGCTTCTTGCCCACATGTGCTTCCCGAGGCGGTTGGTCCCCACACCCCTTCTCCCCCGGGCTGTCCCCTCCCTGTGCCATGTGCTCAGTCTTGCACCGTGTGGCAGCTTGGCTGCCCCACAGCTGCCCCATGGCTGCCCCAGAGGCACTCCACGACATTCCTGACTGAGGGGCCACTGGCTGCTGCCACTCTGGATGTCACTCCCCCGTGCCAGGAGTGCCACCCGCTGCCCAGAGTGGTCCCCATGGCTTTGGAGCTCCCCTCCATTGGCTTGCAGGGATCAGTCCCAGCTGGGGACCCTGAGGACTGCTGGCACCCTTGCCTGTTGTAGCGGGGAGCAGCACGTGGAGGGCTGGTTGTGGGGGGAATATCCCTCACCGGGACCTGCCAACCTGACTATTTTTGTATTTAAGCAAAATTATTAAAAACCCCAACCCCACCCCAAAACCAAAACTTGCTGTTGACTGAACCCACATTGATGCGATTTTAAGTTATTGCTGCCAAAGAGACATATTGGGGGGTGGGGGGGGGGGGGGGGGGGGGCGCGCTCGTGGTTCTTTGTTCTGGTCTTTTTTTTCTTTTTTTTTTCTTTTTTTTTCTTTTTTTTGTTTCTTTGTTTTTGTTTTTGTTTTTTTTTAATTCATTCAAGGCTTAGGATAATTGTGCAATTCCAGCTTCTGGAAGGAAATAGAAGTAAGCAGAGCTGAGCGAAACCTTGAATTCAGGGCTGGTTCCTTTTGGGGTCTATAGACCAAACCCTGAGGTGAGAAATGTCCCCCCTGAGCCCCCACCCCTGTCCTGGCTCCTGTGCGGGGCGATGAGGGCACACGGGTGTCCCCATGCAGGGACACTGCACAGACAGCACCCCGTGGGATGGGGCTGGTGCCAGGGATCCTGCTCCATGCCACAGGATGATCCCACCCTGGCGGGACACAGCTCTGGCACCAGGACCCATGGGATGAGCCCGTCCCCATCCCAGTCTGGCACTGCCATGGGTCCCAGCCTGGTGCTGGCACAAGTGTCCTCATGTTCACCCAGCCCCTGCCATGGCCAGCCCTGCCTGGAGCTGTATCCCAGTGCTCAGGGGGCTGTTGTGGGGGCCAGGGGCTGTTCTCCAGTCCAGGTCACAGGCAGGGCCCTGGGGGACCCCAGCCCCACCATACACCCCCTGCTGGTTCCTCCCCCCTACTGAACAATTAGTGCTTATTTAAGTGTTTTAATTAAGCCCTCACCTGGCCTGTAACCCCCACCCACCCCAATTCTCCTGAGCTTTTTCCTTTTCCTTTACAATAGGGGGGCACCCCCTGCACTGACGAGGGGTGCAGCACCCAGGGGTGCTGCCCACGCAGGACTGGGATGCTCCTGGGATTCTCTTCCTGTAGCTCCCACCCTCCTACCCCCTGATCCCCCCCCCCCCTTTACCTGAACCCTCCCCAACACCACAAGGGGGTTTGCCCAGCCCCTGCTCCCCCTCCACACTCAGGGGTGCTGGTCCAGCCCCCACCCCACACCCCAGGTTTGGTCTATGGTGCCTCAGGTCCTGGCTCTGGAGGGTGGATGAGGACAGAGCTGTGGCTTGGGTAACTTTTTTAATAGAAAGGCTCTTCTTACATGGTCTATTTTCTCAATACGGGTCATAATTGCTGTATTTTTTATCAGTGCTGATTTCCATACAGCTCCCAGCATGTGTGTCAAATCTCATCGGGCCAATAATAAAGTTTTTAAAATATCTTAAGCTGTTTCCTGCCCCGATCATTGCCCAACACCCAGGATGGAGCCAGCTTGGGAGGGCAAACCACACTCCAGGGCCAGGCAGGAGCCTCTGGCCAGGGAAAATGCTTCAGGATGGAGGGCTGGGGAGATTGCATGGCTCATAAATTGCATTTTCTCACAAAAAATTACTTCAGGTTACGTCTTACAGGTGCCACCGAGCCAGGAGGTGCAGTGAAGCCCCCGGGGGATGGCTGGAGCCAGGGTAGCAGCTTGGGGGGCCTGTGGGACAACCCCTGGCACAGGGGTGGAAGAGGACACCGCAGTGACCAAGGGGACCCCAGGCCTGTCCCCACCCCGGGCTGTGGCCACCACCCCTCTCCCACCCAGTGCCCCACCCCCCCAGCAGAGCCCTTTCCCTCTCCCCTGCCCCGTCTGCCCCCCACCCATCTGCTGCAGCCCCGCGAGAGGAAGAGGAGGCACATCATGGAGCTGGGAACCCTTGTGCAGAGCTGGAGCCTGGGCAGTCACAGGACACAGGTCACTGTTTTCCTGTTTTCCTGCAGTGGAGCTGGAAAATCCATCCGAGGGGACACAGGAGAGATGAGCCACCACATCTGACTGAGCCTGAGCCCCCTGGCATGGGGCCACTCTGTGCAGCCAAGCACCCACTGCCCAGGCTGTGGGGACCAGGACATGCTGCACCAGTGATCAGAAAGTGCAAAAGGAGAAATACAACAGAAAAAGCAATAACTCTGCTCGGGTTCAACCCCTCACCCATGGGAGACACAGTTCCTGCCTGGAAACCCTCTCCTCCCTGTTTTTGGAGCAAGGATGTGACCCTGGTCACTCAGGAGCTGCGGGAAGGGCTGTGGGAGCCAGCTGGCTCGTGGGCACCCCCAGCTATAAGCTTAGCAAGTGTGTGTATATATATATTTATATATATTTCTATCTATCTATCTATCTATCTATCTATCTATCTATCTATCATCTATCTATCTGTCTCTCTCTCTCATGCAGCCCTAGGAATAGAGGAAGAGCAAACAGCCAAGCAAGAGGTCTGGATGGGAGCTCCTGTCTGCAGGGAGCAGGGGCACCCCAAGACTCACTCACACACTGTCCTGGCCTCCACAAGTGGTTTTTTTTCCTAGCTTATATTTTACAGCAGTACCGTAATTCCCTACAATACCCCGAACCCTGGCACAGCAGGAGCTCTGGGACTGGAGCTGACCCTGTCCCCAGCAGGGGCTGCACCCACTGCCCTGTCCCAGCCTGGAGCATAGGGTGGGCACCTGTGGTCTGGAGGAAGTCTGGGAGCTGCCCGTGGCTGCCACCATCCCTTGGCTTGCATGGGGTGCCCCAGTGTCCTGCCTGGCCTGGGGGTCCCTCCCGTCTGGGCAGGCAGAGCAGGGGGACAGTGACCTCTCTGCCACTGCTGCCCCACTGGAGCACTGTGAGCTCACGGAGAGTTGTTCTCCAGCTGAGCCCGTTTCTCCACCCACAGCAAACTGCTGCTGGGCCTGGGAGCCACCCCAGCTCTGGGACATGCTGCTCTGCCTCCGGGAAGTGCCACCACGCTCGTTGGCACAGGCCAAGGACCGGTGACACGGCAGCACCGTGACCCTCCGCCACCGAGGGAGTCTAGAGAAGAGAGAACTAGGGCACTAGCTTAAGCCTTTGGCTTTCAAAGCAGCAGGATTAATAAATTCCTCCTAAGAACGGAGTCCTGGGAAGCTGGACATGCTGCGGCGAGGATGAGGAGGAGGATGAGGAGGTGGCGAGTGCCAGGCGGGCGCCAGCGCTCCCGGATCAGCTGATGAGCGGAGCCGAGCGGTCGTTTGTCACCGTTGGCTTCAGCTGCACGTTGGCAAAGGGGTTCCTGTGGGGGAAGAGGAAGAGGAAGGAAGAGTTAATAGGGGGTGGAGGCCTGGAGAGGACGGGCACCGGCACAGCGAGCAGAGACTGGTGAGACCACGGGACCAGCAGCGTTTGGGAAGGCGTTAAAATGGAAAAGCTCTGCCTTGCAAGCCCCAGGCTGACCTGTCCCCACTCTTTGAGCTGCCCCCGTTCCTCAGCTCCTCCCAGCTAAGCCGTGGTGGGTCAGAGATGAGCTGAGTGCAGCTGCAGGGGGATGTTCTCCTACCTCGCTCTCCTTCAGCCTAAAGCTGGAGATGCCACTGGGAGCCAGTGAAGCTGCTCCAGCCTCCTCCAAGGCTGGACTCAAACAGCTCCCACAGAGGGGAGCACTGCAGGACCACCCAGCCCTGGAGCAGGGGGTTATGGCTTCACCTTCTGGCCAAGGGCAGAACTGGTAGCTCCCTGCAGAGCCCTTGTGCTGCCTCTGGAGAAGTTCATATCCAAGAGGAAGAGTGTGGGACACTAAGGACAACTGGGTGAGCTTGTCAGAGTCCAGAGCCGAGGCTGACCTTGTGTTCCACCTACCTGGGGTGTCCCCAGCACCCTCCTGCCGCCATCGTCACTTGGCCAGGACAGGGTACAAGGACTGCCTTGGCACGGAAAGCATCCTTACCCCTTCTCCAGGAGGTCCCCTTTGTCCTCTGCCAACAGGAGTTAATTCCCAGGGGGTGTGGGCAGCTCTGAGGGTCCCTCTGGCTGCCTGGGGAGCCACCAAGCACCCCCTGTCCTCCCTGCAGCCCCTCTGTCTCCTCTGCCCGTTGCCCCCAGCCCTCTCCAGTGGCCATTCACGTCAGGTCCCACAGCGGGGCCACTGGTCGGTCAGCCACTGTGGGGGCACAGCTCTGCTGCCCCTGATGTGGGATCAGGTAAAGTGCCGTGGTTACCATGTGCACCTGGACCGAGCAGCTTTGAGATGGCCCCAGAAGCTTTGGGATGCCCCCAGAAGCTTTGGGATGCCCCCAGTCATCTCTAAGAGGGGAAAGGAAAATGCTGAGACATCCACCCCCCTGGGACAGGCACTCATTGTCAGCCCCAGGCCCCCTCTCTGCCGTCCCTCACCACTCCACCTTTTCTTTCCTTATAAGATAAATTACTTTTGCTTAAAAATAGGGTAATTAATTTCACACCTAATTAATGCAGCTGCTTAGATCACTTTCCCTCCCAGGATGCCAAAATAGATTCTCAGGACTGGAGGGAGAGGAAAAGTTGCTTTGATGAGTCACCGGGGGCTCATTTAACTATTTCTGTCCTGGCAGAGAAGAGGAGCCACCGGGCTGGAGCCTGCAGCCCCAGGGAAAGCAGCTCATGGATCAAAGAGAAACGGAGAAGGGGCTCTCCAGGCTCTGCAGTGCCAGCGAGGAGGGTCTCGACTCCTGTGGAGGTTCCTGCATCCCGTCCCTGGGGCCAGGACGAGGAGGCTCCTGGAACGAGTCTACAACAAAATAAAAGCTGCTCAAAAAACTTGCGGTTAGTGCGGACGTGCCCCGCCCCGCTGGAGAGGGCTGGGGACAGCGGCGGACACCGGACAGGACACCTGCGACAAAGAGCTGGTTACGGGCAGCGGGGGAAGCGCAGGAGCAGCTCAGCATCCCGGCAGGCACAGCCGCGGCAGCGGGGCGAGCAGCAGAGGCAGCCGGGGAGCCCCGGAGCCCTTCCAGCGGGTCGGGGACAAGCGGTGACTGAGGGAGGGGACGCGCTGGGGTTGGTGCAGAGGGAAGCAGAGCGTCGGCACCGTCCCCGAGCAGCCCCGCGGCGTCACCCGCTGCCCAGCGCACCCGCGGCGACGTCACTTACTAACTACGGGCAGGGGCACCTCAAAACCTGGCCACTTCAACATCGGGGCTGCAAGGGAAACAGAAGGCAGGTTGGAGGACACCGGGACGCTTGACGGGAACAGAAAGTCGTGGTTAAGGAGAGACTTAAGGCCACGAGCCGGTGGCCACCCGGCCCGAGAGCCCGCTGGCCACCCCGCACGCAGCGCCGGCGGGGGGCAGAGGAAACAGGAGGAAAAAGAAGAAAAAGGAGGAAAAGTCGTGTTTATTGAGTCGCTGGTGCTGTGAGGAGGGGAAGGAAGGGCACGGCCAGCCGGGAGCTGTGGGAGTGCAGCAGCCGGGCACGGCGGGGCTGCGGAAGGGAGGGGGCGGCTTCCTTCCCCCCGCGCCGGCCATCGCCGCTTTCCCAGCGCCGGGAAAGCGCAGCCGGAGCCTCGGCATGCGGGAGCAGGAGCAGCATCACCCCCTCAAATGCTCAGGGAGACGGGACCCGGCCCTAAAGCAGCTGTCGCTGCTCCCGCTCAGCGAAGCTGTTTAGTGCTGAGCGCCCGCAGGGATGGAGCAGGGAACAAAAACACGGCCTGGGAATGCGCGGTGGGCGATGCAGGCGGTGAGGGCGGCACGCAGGCACGGCAGCCGAAAAAGACACCGAGGCCCAGCTCAATGCAATAAATAAAACTTTTATTCAAACAATAACTCAGTACAGGGCACAATTCTCTCTGGCTTTTAAAAAAAGGTTTTTCAGCACTTTACAATCTCCACACAGGCTTTGCTAGGCTGGGTTTGTGTTTGTTTGGTTTTCTTTTTTTTGTTTCTTTGTTTGTTTTTTTCCCCCTCTACATTCAGTCATTCATCGTGAAATATCCTGGGTTAAAAATCCTTAGCAAAATTCGGACATCGATGCAGGAGGGGCTCAGAACAGTGTGCCCGTAGGCGAGGAGATAACCCAAAAACTGGTCCGGGGTCTGGGGAGGGGGGTGGGGTCTATTGCCAGCAATGTCCCAGTAAACAGGCAATGTCAGAAGTCTTAAAAATCACATCAGAAAAAAGCGTGAACAGCTTTGCAGTGGAGACGGCCACGGGCACTGGGAGGGCTCCGGCCGGGCTAGTGCAGGAGGGGGGACCCCCAGTGTGGAGTGGGGGCTCCCCGGGCACTGCCGAGCCCCCTGCAGGGGCTGCCTCGCCCAAGCCTGGTTTGGGGATGCGAGCAATCCTCGGAGCCCCAGCCCTAACGTGAGGTAACAATACCTTGCTACAAAAAATATATATATATATATTTATAAAACAACCAGGAGTAACCCTTCCGGGGGGGTTCCCACGGGCGGCGGGACCCCAGCCCAGAAGCAGCCCTTTCCCCGGGGCGGGAGCTCTGTGCCATCCGCTTCTCCCAAAGCCAGCGCAGTGGGATGGAAGCGGATCGGGCCGAGGGGGAGGCGCGGGGACGCTGCCCCTCCCTCCGGGAACGGCATCCCGGGCGCGGGCATCCCGGATGCTCGGTAACAGTACGGACACCAGAGGCCATGCATATTGTGATCCAGTCTGGGAGTTTGGTCCAGGCTCTTGCGGGGCGGCCGGCGCGGCCCCTGGGGGGGGACAGTGCATCGCTAACATCACACGGGAGGACAAACACCGGGTCCCACTAAGTGACAACTGCACCTGGGCTGTGAGCACAGACCTGGCAGCAGTTTCTGCTCCAGAAAGGCTTCAGAAACAAGGGCACTGTGAACACCAGGGAGGGGTGAGAAGCACCATGGTTTCCTTGAAGATCACAAGAGTTTCAAATCCAAAAGAAGTAGAGAAAGAGAAACGAAAGGGAAGGGGGAAAAAAAGGGGGAGGGAAAGAAGCAGAAAGCTCTTCCAAGCAGCAAGGGGCCGCTGCGAGCCCAGGTGTCCTCACACCGTAGATACCAAACTGCCACTGCCGCTGCGGAACAAAGCACAGAGATGCCAGAGTGGCCGCGGGGCAGCACCGAGCCGGGAGCCCAGACCCCTCCCGGCACCGCGGGACCCACCACGGACGGGCGGCGAGCTCCACCCAGCCACGGGCTTGGCCTCAGCCCCAGGAGCGAGACGGGGCAGCTCCGAGGCAGAGGGGATGGAGAAAGTGCCGGGGAAAGACCCCGGAGCGCTCCGTGGCTTCCCTATACAGGTGTGAGGCAGGAGGAGGTGGGGAGACGCGACTCTCTGGAGGAGCACGAGGTTGGGGACGCCAGGCTGGCCCTGGGACCTGCCCTCCCTGTGTCCCCTCCACTCTCATGGATGAGACCTGGCCCCATCCCAGCCACTGCCAGTCCCATGCAGGGACCCCGTGAGGACACAGCCCCACGGCTTCGCCCACAGCCAACGCCACCGGTTCGCAGGGAATGTGACAGGAAGGTGACATCTTACCTGCTGACAGACCTCGTCCCGTAGTCATCGAGGCCCTGTGGAGAGGAGGGGAGGAAGCACAGTGAGGGACGCGCGGGCTGTGCCTGCTCAGGTGCCACCGCAGGGTCACACGAACAAACCAAAGTGCATCAGGACCCAGGGCCAAGAGCTGATGCATTTGGAGAGGAAAGGGAGACATGGAGATGACTGGAGTGGGATTCAGACAGCAGGGAGTGAAGTTACACCACTCTCTGTAGAATTGATCTGGCCAGATATGGAAAAGCGACTGCTGGGAGGGACCTGCTCTGCTCTGCTCTGCCCAGCCCCTCCAAGGAACAGAGCTCTGGCTGCTGCTGAGGTGCTGAGACTGTTGGAAAGGGGCTGCACGACTGAGAGACACCAGTGAAATGCTCTGTGGAAAGAGGGATTGTCTGTATTCACTCCCACCAGAAACCCACAGGGTTTTGGACCATTTTCTCCTTTAGCCAGTGCTGAGCAGGGTTTGCAGGGAGGGACCGAGGGGCAGACAGGGACCAGGCTCAGAGAACATCCCTCAAGGACATCCCTCCTTGAGCAAGGGCCTGCCCTGGCATATGATTGGAGCAGCTCTGCTCTCCGTGGCAAACGCGGGACCACTCCAGGGAAGAGGGGGTGTCTCTGGCCTTTGAGCTGGAGACCCACAGCTACCAGAGACCCACATTCCCCCCTTCCCAGGAATGCCCCTAGTCACTACATAGCAACCCGAATCCTGCTGGAACACCCCAGCAAAACAGCAAGAACTGGGGCTGTGCTTCCACCCCAGTCCCTGCAGAGGGGAACAGGTCCCAGCTGATGTGCCCTGTCAAAGGTTGGTGCTGACTGCTCTTCTCTCTCCTTCCTCATCCTCTCCCCATCTGCCAGCACATGATGCCAGCATGGCTCATCCCACTGTGCTCGTCCTGGTGGGAGAGCTCCACTGCACCAGTAGCTCCGGGGTTAGGCTGATCCCATCTGCTCGTGCATCCTCCCTGGCTTGTTATCCAAGAAGCCCTGGGCTTGCTTTCGGACACTCTGGAATCCTGTCCAGGACCTGCCCCAGTGTCCCCACTGCACTGTCATTGGCTTGAATTGGCACGTGCCAGAGAAAACACTTCCAGCTGCCTGTGAGCAGCCTGTTTCTGGTGGGAGGCTCCCATGGAGTTAGCAAGTGTTGTCCTTTGGGGGTTTACGGGGCCATTTTGTGCCATTGCCCCCTGTGCCTTGCCCGTTCCTCCCCATCCATCGGCTCCCTGCATCCCTTCACCCCAGGAGAGGTGCTCGGCAGGAGCAGGGCGCAGGCAAGGCACTTGGATCACCAGGCACAAAACAGCCAAATTTCCATAAATCCCAAGGGAAACATTGCAAGCGTCGGACTTACAGCTGTCGACCTAGTGTAAGGCTTGTAGTGAGCGGAGGGTGCTTGGCAGAGGCCACTGGAATAGTCTTTAATTGCACACCCATAGGGCATTAGGTAGTCCTAAAACAACGAAGAGAGGTTGGAGAGCCACCCTCGGCACCCCCACGCATCCGCAGCACGCCGGGACTGGGAACGCTCCCGCTCATCCCATCCCTGGGGACAGGGGCTGTGCCCAGGGGTCTGCTCCAGCATCCCCCATTCCTCACACGTCCCCCCAGAGCAGGAGAGGCCTCTGGGAGAAGCTCACCTGGGAGAAGGCGGGCACGGCCACGCTGTAGGGTCGCTGCTTGAAGGTGTTGGTGCCCTGTGCTGGGAAGGCCTGGGAGGCCATGCCATAGTCCGGTGGTGGGATGGAAATGTCATCCTTGTCCAGGAGGTTGCCAGTGCTGCTGCTCTTCCCTTGCTGCAGGCTAGGGAGCCCAGAGCAGAGGTGTCAGCTCCATGCAGAGACCCCCAGGCCACCTATCCACTCATGGCAAAAGCCGCCCAGACACCAGCAACCACTCCCCGTGCTGTTATTCCTAACAAGAATTCTTCAGGAATTCTTAATTCCCATCCCAAGGACACAGACCCCCTGTCACCCCGCACGATGTTCCTACCTGGTGTGGACCCGCTCGCTGCCATCATTGTCAAGGACCCGTGTGTAGGAGAAAGGAAACCAGCCCCTCCTGAAAGGCAAAAGTGGGGATGAAACCAAACCCAGGTTCATCCACAGAGGATCCAGACGAGGCTGCTCCCGAGCACACCCAGCACACTCACATTTTGGTTTTCTCGCTCTCTCCGTAGTGCCAGCCATCCCGGGCCTCGGGCACCAGCAGTGTGATGAGGTCCCCCTCCTTGAAGCTCAGGAGGGTGCTGTTATCCCCAGCAGCGTGTGAGAAAATCGCCTGCACCCTCGTCCGCCCGTTCCTCTCGAGCCCGGCAGCCATGGAGCTGGAGCGTGGCAGTGTCTTGTTTTCAGCTGGGGGGGAACAGAGACAGCTGGGTGCCCCAAATCCTTCACCCCAAGGCCATCCTCAGGCACAGGACAGGCCCCCACCTCTCCTTACTTCAGACCAGGTTGCACTAAAACCTTCAGTGTGTCTCACACCATCCCCCTCAACCAGCAGGACCAGACTCTCAGCATCACCCACCAGCCATGGCAAAGGGAGCACGTTCCCTGTGCCAGATTCCACAAGGTTTTCCTCCTGGAAATCCTGTGAAACCGCAGGGCAGAGCCCAGCTCCAGCATTTCCTAATGCCAAGAGGCACAAGCAGGGAATGACACCGAGGGGATGCTGTTGGTCACTGTCCCCCCACCAGCAGCACCCCAATAACCACCCCCACCCTGTCCCCCAGACCTCTCCTGTGGCAGAACCAGCTCCAGGGCCCCCGAGGCGAGGCCGGGGCCTCACCTGAGGCGTAGCTGTTTTTCGGTGCCACGTTTTTGCGAACTGGAAGTGTATTGGAGTAAGAGTCGCTCAGCTGCTTCTGAGGCTGGGGAGGAGATAAAGATTTGGGCTGTGCTGGCTTCATCTCAGACCAGTGGTTGTACCCGTCGCTGTCAGAGCCCGAGACTCCGTTCATCACTGGCATGGCCTCCTGTGCTGACATGCGCTGCGAGAGAGGAGGGGAGGGGGACACGGGGGTGGCTTCATTAGGGCATCCCCTGCAGCTCCAGGGACATTCCCCCTGCAGCTCCCCAGTAGGACACAGCTCCAGGCAGAGAGGAAAATCAGAGCTTTGTCCTGTTTGGTTTAGCTCCCACCGACACCAAACTGCTCTGGGGGGAGCAGTGGGGTCACCTCTATGGTATTTTACTGCTCTGAGCTCCCCTGCCCCTGTCAATTCTCTGCTGAGCTCTACGCCCAGCTTGCACCCCCACATCAGGGGGACACCCTCTTACGAAGGGTCCTTCATCCCATAGGTCACTACCTGGGTTCAGTCCCACAGCTCAGGGACCAGCCCGGACAGGCAGGTCCAGTTTGTGGGTTCCCCAAACAGCCTCTGAGAGCCCCTGCACTGCCAGAGCTCAGTGACTCCAGCAGGATGAGCTGGGACGGGCTGCCCATCCCCAGGCCAGGCTCCTTCCCACATCCCAGGATGGCACAGCACGGAGCTGCCCATCCCTGCCACCAGTGACAGCCCAGCCAAGGGCAACTTGCCGAGGACAGCGGTGACACCGGCCTGGGCTCGTCCCTCCGGCTGTGCTCAGGAGGGCAGGATAGCTTCCAGCACAGGGATACTTACTCCTACAAAAGGTGCCAGCTCCGGGGGGACAGGGAGAGGTTTGGCACCAGGGATGGGGTCAGAGATGATGAGGTTGGACTTGGATGTGGACAGAGGGCTGGGCATAATGGTGCCATTGCTGCTGGCAGCCATCTGCTGCATCAGCTGGATGGCGCGGTCCGGGATCTTGTTGGGATCCGAGCAGGATTGCTGCCACAGCGGCAGCTTCTGCGTCAGCATCTCCTTCCCCTGCAAGAGAAAATGAGGTGTGAGGGCACGGGGGTGCAGGTGGTCTGCTCCCCCTGCCTGGGCAGCACCACACGGATCCAGGGCTGAGCTGGTCTGAGGTTGACCAGCGGCTCTGTGCACAGCACAGATAACACACAGGAGCATCCTGCTTCCAGCAGAGCCAGGAAGGTATCATGAAAAACGGGAATGAGGGAAGGAAAAGCTAATCCATCTCCACAGTTTATTCCAAGATATCCTGGGTGCAGCATCTACAGGGAGCTGGGCCCCGTGTGGGGCAGAGAAGTAAAACCAGCCCAAAGCTTGGCAGGGCACAGCCCGTGCTGCATGCTGTCCCCACATCCCGAGGGTTGAGCTGCTTCCTTTGGGTGCTCCAGGCCCCAGAGCTGCATCCAAGCCCCCCTGCTCCCTGCCTGCAGGACTGGCAGCCACCTGCTACCATGCTCCAAGGGGGAAACAGATGGAGCCAAACTTGTCCTTATTCACCCAGCATGCACAAGCATCCCGTTGGGTGACTCAGAGGGGGAAGATGTCCCAACCCCCTCGAGGTCACTCCCCACTGCAGCCAAGGCTGAGCCATGTCTCTGCTCTGCCTCATCTGGAGACAGAATGTGGTTCTGCATATCAAAACCCCTCTAAATCCAATTTCAAAGTCCCTGCGTATTTCCCCAACAGCAGTTGGACCACTGGGTCCAGCCTCATGACCCTGTGGAGCATCCTGCAGGAGCCACGGGCAGCAGCAGGATGGAGTTTTTTAGCGGGACACCCACCTCGGTCTGGACAAACCACCTGCAAAGTCCCTCCTGCAAAATCACCCTCTGGGTGCTGCTGCAGCGAGGTTTTGCTTTGTTCCTGCTGACCCCCAGCCCTGTGGGGTATTTTTCCCCTCCAGCACTACGCTCACCAAGCCAAGCGTGGATCCATCCTGTGGATGTGCCAGGACAGAGCTGACTAATCCCAACTCCCTCTCCTGCTCCAGTGCCAAGCGTGGCGGTGACAGATGGCTGCTGTGAGCCACGGAGGGCGGTGCTGGGGAACAACCAGAGCGGGAGCACGAGGCTGTGGAGCAGCACCAGCGCTGCCAGCCTTCGTCTGGATGGATTCTGCTCCAGATCAGTGCAGGTGCTGCTGCTTCCCAGGCAGGCAGGGGGCAGCTCCAGCCCTGGTCCAGGATATAGGGACAGCCATGGGCAGGGGCAACGAGGAGTTGCTATGGGCAAGAGGGATTTGGAGCAGCTTCTCCTGCTGGGGCACCTTCCCTGGAGTCACCTGCTGATCTATCACCCCCTCGGTCCCCCGAGCTGCAGGGGCTGCACCAGCTGTGCCTTTTTGGGATATCAGGCTGTTCTACGGGACGCAGCTTGAGCTGGGAGCATCCACCGGTGACGGGGCAGCCAGGACTGGCTCCGGCACGCCCGACTCACCTTGGCGTGGTAGGTGATGGCACTCTTGGCCACCGCACACTGTTTCTCTACCAGGAAGCAGAACCTTCTCCTCTCTTCTGTCAGAGCCGTCTTGTAACCATCGGAGACGTAATTTTCCAGCTCCCCTTGCTTGTTGCTGATGGCTTCGATGTACTGGAACAGGGAGAGGAGCAGGGAGGGGGCTGCGGGCGGGGACCCCGGCACGGGACACACACGTGTGCCTGCTCAGCCCCCCCAGCCCGCCCTTACTCATCGGAGCCCCCCACGCAGAGGCGCTGACTCAGCCCGTGGGCTGCACGGGACGAGCTGTACCCGGCGGCCGCCCGCTCACCACCCGGGCTCGGATTGGAGGCTGGCAGGGGCCGGGGGCTGCCCCGATGGCCCGGGACTGGCAGCGGCCCCCGCAGCCCCCAGCTCACCAGCCAGCAGCTCCCAGCCCTCTCCTGCTGCCACGTCCCTCCCTGCACAGGGACCCTGCCACACGCAGGGCCTCTCAAACTCCCCTTCAGTCCACGCTTCCCACAGGGGACGCAGAGGCACTCTGGTACAGGATGCCCTGGCTGTTCCCTGGTGCCACACCCTGTGCCAGCTGCCAGTGCCAGCAGCTGGAGGCTCCTCTGCTGGCTCCTGATGTCCCAACCTGACAGGTGCCAGCACCACACCTGGCACAGCAGCAGCTCATGGGCTGGGCTGGGGGATCCTGGCTGCTTTGCCCTGGGTGATGGAAAGGTGGCACAGGGGACTCCAGGGCAGCACCAGCCTCCCTGAACACAGAACACACGAGGTGCCCTCAGCTCCCTGACCCGGCCACCTTCACATCCCTTCATCCCTTTGGATGTTCCCAGCTTCCACCTGTGATGTGGCACCTGGGGCTCTGAGAGCAGCACCTCTCTCCCATTGCTGTCCCACATTGTGACACCTCCTTGCCACCATCTCTTCCCTAGGATGGTGACACCACCACTCTGGAAAGCCACAAGCACCCCCGGCTTCTCTGAGATGGGAATTAAACTGGAATTTCAGGGCCCAAAGCAGCATTGCTGCTTCTTCACGGTTATCAGTTATTTTTAGCATGCTACAATATTTATTAGCAGACACATAAAATGGAGAAAACCAACAAAAGCGGCAAGATTCAGTGACATCCCAGACTTCAAAGGGGGATTATTTTGGGGCTGGACCTGTTTCTGGCTCCCATCCTGCTCCGAGCACCCTCTGAGAGCAAAACCCTGCTCAGGGCTCTTGCCAGAGCCAGCAGTTTTTGGTTCTCCCCACATTGCACCGACCTGGGTGAGGTAAAGAGGGTCAGTGAGAAACGGATTAAAAACCCAGTTTGCAACCAACAACCCTATTTCAAAGAGAATTTTTTCCTCCAAAATGAGAAAATCTAGTGCAAACGCCTGTGGCCATGAGGAGAAGCAAGCGAAGGGAAGCGAGCTGATGCCACTGGGCACACAAGTGGAAATCATGCAGGTTTTGGCATCACCCCGAAGCAAAGACACAGGGCATGGAACTGGGACAGCCGGGCAGCAGCTGGGGCCAGCTCGGCACGGGAAGGGGCAGCAGCATCCCCGGGCACACAAAGCCCCAGGAAGAGGAGGAGGAGGAGGAGGAGGAGGATGCTCTCAGGAAGGCAGCAGTGGGCTCAGGACGGCAGCACGCCGCCTCCTCCCGGGTATTATTAGCCTGGGAACAGCGCAGGGACAGAGCCCAGAGGCAGCAGCCTGGCAGTGGTGATGGGAGATGGGGAATGGGTGCCCCAGTGCCAGCCTGGAGAGCTCTCAGCCCCGCAGCACAGCCCGGGATGGACCGAGCCCTGCTGCCCACACCCATCTGCACCTCAACAAGTTTCTGTCCCAGGGGAAGGGGCAGGACAACGCTCCCTGTCCTGCAGAGCCCCATTTCTGGAAGGAAAGCAGAACCCTGACAGCACCTGAAATAGCAGAGCACACACAGACCCCGATCCCCTAAACTCATCCTGCTTCATTTCCTAACTGGGCCATCAAGAACGAGAAGGTGAGGAGTGAAAAGAGCTCAGCTCCAGCGAATTTGGTTTGGTAGCACGAGGCCCATCCTGCAGCGATTCCCTGCGGGATCACCACGCCTGGGTCAGGCAGTGCCAGGGCACGGCTCCAACCCAGACACACCACAACACAGGGAGAAACCCCGGGCTTAGCAGCGTGAGAGCTGCAGCTTTCACCAGGATTTAAATCCGCAGGTACAAGCCTGATTCACACCCCTGCTCTCAGGCTGGTTTTGCAAGGCTCCTGCTAATTCCCGTGCTGAGGAAAGGCTTGTCTCAGCCAGTCGGAACACGCCGCTCCGCGAGCGCAGAGCCCACGCTCTAAACTTAGTACTCAGAGCTTTATATACTTTATGTAAATATGCTCCGTGTGCCATTGATTTACCCAGAGCCTTGATTTTACACGTTATTCCATCACAAAATGGCGAGCGACACTCCTTGTTCACGAGGTGGTTTTCAGTTTGGGTTTGCTCAGAATGACAGTGGGCTTTCAGAGAACACCCAGAAAGGCAAATTTAAATAAAAAGCCTGTTAAATATGCCAGATGCACGAGGGGGGAAAGTAACACACAAAGCACAGTGTAAGATCTGGGGACTGCACTTCAAGGAGAAGCTCTGCCTTCCCCAGGAGTGAGGCTTCACCTGCAGCCTGGTGCCCTCGTCTCCACTGCCCAGAAATGGGGGAAGGCTCAGTCACACCCCACACTGAACCACAGCCAAACTCCTTTCTCAGCCTGGCATGACCTGATCCCCTGTAAGGGCTGGGGGAAGGTGCTTCCCCAAGACCCCACTGACAAGCAGGAACCACTCAAGCGCTGCATTGTAAACTGAGACCTTGATTGACTGAGATTGTCAGCTTCAAATTCACATGTTAAGAATCGTCTAAATAAAATTCCCAATTTAAAGGAGGAAAGAGAAAACCCGTTTGCCATCTGAGCAGGCAGGGAGGCAGCCGGGGCGGGGGTCGCAGAGCACACACCAAAGCCACCCAACAGCTCCAGAAAAATCTTTTCTGGGTTTCTAGGTTGGAGAGGCCTCAAATAACTCCCCCGTGCTGCCACCCCCCCGCCTCCCACATCCACTTCCAATTCACTGGGAGCCGCTGACCTAATTAGCAGTGTCAGCACGTGGCGGTGCCGGGCAGAGGCTTTGGCACAGGATGCTGTGCCAGGGCTGGCACTGCCAGGGCTGGCACTGCCAGGGCTCCTGCTCCTGCACCCCTGGCCGTGGGGGCTCAGCCAGGGACCCCCCAGAGCCGGGCACACGAGCGGCGCTGGAGCCACGCCAGGCAGTGCCCGCTCCAAAGCCAAACCCAGTGACCCCCGCGGGTCAGACAGAATTAGGAACACGAGCAGATGAAAAGGGAACGAGAACAAGCTGCTGCCAAGCCCCAGCTCGAGCAGCCGCTGCTGTCCCGCACGGACAGCCGGGGCACACAGCCCTGTCACCTCCCCAAGGCCACGGGGACAGCTCGGGGGGGACATGGAGATCAAAGAGCAGCTGAGAAATGTCAAACCCCGAGCTGTGTGGAGCACACGCTGCTGCCAGCGCAGGTGGAGCAGCACTGAGCCTTTGATAAGCACGGCCTCGCTGGGAAATGAGTTCAAACCTCCCAGCCCTGCCAGGAACACAAACACAGAGAACGGGAGCCAAGGGCAATGCTGAGCTCCAGCACAGAAATCATCCCCACAGATCCTTCTGGGTGTGTTTGGGACCGACCAGGCTGAGCCAGGGACCGGCCCCAGGGACAAGAGGGGACCCCCAGAAGAAAGGAGCAGCCTTGGGGTCACCAGCACAGCACAGCCATGAATTTTGGGAGCAGAAAGGCAAGGGGAGCACGGGGCAGGCACGCTTCTATCCAGCACCGGGAGGGATGCAGAGCAGGGAGGGGCTGTGCCAACCCCAGCTCTCTGCCCAAGGAGGGATTGGTCAGGACCAGTGGCACAGAGCAGTGGGAGAAGAGAAAGGAAAGGTCAGGGAAGAGAGAGGACTGTGCTGGATCGATGCAGCTGAAATACCTGGAAGGAGTAAACACGGAGAGAAGAGAGGATTTGTTTAGGCAACCACGAGGGAGACGAGCTAGAAATGGGATAAAATAAAAAAGAAGTGAGGTTGATTAGCAGGAGAAGAGCATCTGAGGGAGGGAACAGACTCAAAACAAACCTGCTGAAACCCCACCACAGCACAGAGGCAAAATGAGCAGAGCAAGCAGCCAGGGATCCTCAGCCTGGACAGCTTTTCCTCATTCCCAGAAATTGCTCCTTGCGAGGCAGACCCTGGAGCAGCCTCGGGGGAGGCACTGTCCCCTCCTGCAGCCCCCCCACACGACCCAGGTGTGTCACTGAGGTTGGTTGGTGTGTCCAGCCAGGCACAGCAATCCTGGATCCAAGCCTGGGATATCCCAGGCTCTTCCACAGCCGGGAAAGGAGAGTGGAGCTCGGGATGAGCCCTGACCCAACCTCTCCTGTAATATGGCAAATAAAACAACAAGGAACAGCCACCACTGGTCACCACGGGAGCTCAAACACATTTCCCTGTCTTCTGCAAGGACAGTGACCCTGCAAAACCACAGGAACCCCCCAGAACCACACGGGCACAGCAGAGCCCTGCACATTCCCCAGAGAGGGGACAACCAACCTCCCCCTGCCCTGCACAGCACCAGCACCCCCAGCCAGGAGAAGGGAAGGCCCTGGGCTGTGATGTGCTGCCCACCAGCCTCCCCAGCTCTGGCTGCAGCCAAAGCTCCATGGGGATGCTGGGACACGGCTGCTGATGGTTATCCAAGGTGATGGGAAAGGCAGAGCGGATCCTGGGGAGCCAAGCCCGAGAGCCAGGGATGCCAGGCTGCCTCCATCCCCTGGGAAGGGCTGTCTCCCCTCGTTATGGTCACATCTGCAGCAGCCCCAGCCACACACACATGTGGTGTTACATAAAATTCAGAGAGCAGAGCAGCAGGGAAGCGCTGGCTCTGCAGGAGCTTCACCTTCTCCTTCTCCTGCCCAAAATGTTCCCTCAATACAGGTGCACCCCAGAGCAGCAGCTCAATGCACAGGTTTGGTACCCAAATATTCATGGCACAGCCCTGCACAGGCACTTCCAGGAACTTTTCCAAAGGGATGGGGCAGCCACAGCTTCTCTGGGCACCCTCTGAAGAAGAATTTCTGCCCAATATCCCACCTGACCCTGCCCTCTGTCCTGTCACTCCAGGCCTTCTCCAAAGTCCCTCTCCAGCTCTCTTGGAACCTCTTTAGATTCTGGAAGGGGCTTCTCTTCTCTTGCTGGGTTTGGGCATATGTCCCCCCTCAGCCTAAATCCCAGTCAAACCTGGAGAGAATCACCCGGAGCCACTGAGCTTTGAGTCCTTCCCTATTTGACTTTCACATAAACCTCGTAACCTGGTTTGTGCAAACTCCATGTCATTTGGAGCTTCCTGACCTATGCCTAAAATTATTTCTCCTGATGGGAATATCCAAATGAGGTTTCAATGACAAAAGTTTAAAGAACCCCACAGGTTATTCGGCACAGTGGTATTTAATGCTTTAAACGTTCCCATGGGAGCAGGGGTGGGTGAATGCAGAGGCTGAGCTTGGCCCCCACCGTCCACCCAGGGTCACCCACTGTCACCTGGGTCAGGCACAGCCTTTCAGGACAAACACCCAGCCCCAGCATTGCTATTTAGGCTGAATTACATCCAGTTTTGTCTCAGCCTGATGCAGAAATCCAATTGCTCACAGCGCTAATATGATTTGATAAATACTTCGGACCAACATAACTTCATTGCTGAGCAGCTGATTCAATCCAGGTCCCAAACCCATCATGACCTTGATTTCATGGCCTGATCACAACCAGCCTTTAATGAAATTACAGCACTTGAGCTTCCTTAGTGATTGTTTAATCTTAATATTGTTTTCATTCTTCTTCATCAGAGATGTGAAGTGAATGGAATTGGTTTGCTCTCCCGGTTTTCAACACAGGTCAAGCCCCATCAGCCACTCCACGAGGAAGAGGAGCCATGTGAGGCTCTCAGCCCTCACTCCTTGTGTGGAACAGCAGTTTGGGACTGATTCATGAGGAATAAAAGCCTGGCTTAATGTGACACTCAGCAGCAGCAACCCCCCAAGCACAGCATCGCTCCTGACCCTGGCAGACAGGGCTTGAGAGCTGAGACATCACCCCTGCAGCCTGCTGGCACCTGGGGCTGGGACATCACCCCTGCAGCCTGCTGGCACCTGGGGCTGGTCTAGAGCTACCTGAGTTGTCCAGGCTGCAAACCACGAGGTGCTTTAACTCCTCAGCCACTTAATGCTGTGACACTCATCTGGAAAATTCCATAAAACCAGCACAAGACAGTGGCCAGGTGACTGCAGACAGGCCTGGACCAGCTCTGTCCATGCAACAAGGGGCTGATGCAGCCCAGAAGAAACCTCCTGCAAGAGTCTGTGAGCATCACATCCCCTCAACCCCATGCTCCAGGGCCACTGCTGCAGCTATTGCTGGGTGCAGTCCCTGCTGAACTCCAGTATTTATTTTGTTTTACAATGGGGGAACAGCTGAATTGAACAGGTGAGGTGTTTGGGCTGTTGTTGGGCTCTCTGGCTTAGCAGTGTGGAGACACAGCCATGCTGGTGCCCTTGCCCAGACCAGGGCTGTTCCTGTGCCAAAACCAGGTCCTGAGTGGCCCCAAACCTGCTCTCACTGTGACAAATGTTACATAAACCCAGAGGTCCCTGCAGGACAGTCCTGCTGCTGCCGCCACGTGTCTCACTGGCAGGTGATGACAAGATGTGGACACTCCACAAGTGGTGAAGAGGCAGAGAGGAGCAGTTCTGCTTCCTGGAGCATTAAATATGAAGGAAGATGATGACAGAGCATCAGACTCCTGGCTGGCAGCTGCCCCAGCAGCTTCACGGGGATGAGCCTCCCGAAGAGCAAGATGTTATTGCTGCCTCGAAGGAGGTGACACTTCCATCAGCAGCAGCTTCTCCCACGAGGAGGGAAAGAACCAGCCACAGCCCATTAGGGGACTCCAGACAGCCCTGGCTGATGAGACTGTGGTCCCCAGGCACCAGCCTGGTGCAGCCATCAGCATCCCAAAACCATCTCCAGGTGCTTGAACAGACCACCAGAGGTTTAGCAAGTGGCCACAGGGGTGGCTTTGGGCCAGCTCCACAAGCCAGGCTGCCTGTGGCTCTGCTTTAACCAGGCTGAGGAAAGCAAAGCCCCACAAAGCTCTGTGCGTGCTCCTGATCCACTCAAACCTGGTTTCAGCTCCCCAAAACTTAGTTTCAGCTCCCCAAAGCCCAAAACAAGGCTCTCTCCTCAGCACCAACACCCACACAGCTCCAGGCTGGGCTCCCCGCTCTCTCCAATGCCCATCAGAGCCAAAACAGCACTGGGGGTGGCCCCAAACACTCTTTTTCTGCTGAGGAAACACCAGCTCTGCAGCCAGCAGAGAAGAGAGGGGAAGTGCCCTCTCGGCTGCATTCAGCAATTTTAACTTTGTGTTTAGATCTAAGGCAAAGCAAACCCCTGCCGAGCACAGCAGAGCAGCCACGGAATCACAGAATATTCTGAGTTGGAAGGGTCTCATTGCTCTGTAAGCTCAAAAGCCATCAGAAGGCTTTTTTAGAGATAAGCACTTCCTAAATACTTACTGCTGAAAGATTAAAGGGAATGAGTGTCTGATCCTGTTTCCCAGCCTGGAGAGCTGGGCTAGCAGGGCTGTCCCATCCCTGCCACATCCCAGCAGGACGCTCAGCCCACCCTCCATCCCTCCACCCCTGTGGGATGGGGATCCCTGCCCCGGGCTTTGGCAGGACAGGGCTGTCCCTGGCAGCAGCTCTCGTGGGGGAGTGACAGAGGTTTGATCCCGTGTCCCCCCACGCTGGGCTTGGGGCCTGACAGGGCTTTTCTGGCTCAGCAGGAATTTCAAAGCCAGGACTTGTGGAGATGCCAGGCTCAGAAGTGATTTCGGCTGCTCAGCTCTGGAGTGCACAGCAGAGCCCCCCCTGCAGCAGGCTGGGCATGGAGGAGTGTGCTGGCAGCTCACAGCCCCTCTCCAGCACCCCCATCCCTGCTCCAGCACCCCCAGTCCCTCTTCAGCACCCCCATCCCTGCTCCAGCACCCCCATCCCTGCTCCAGCACCCCCATCCCTGCTCCAGCACCCCCAGTCCCTCTCCAGCACCCCCATCCCTGCTCCAGCATCCCAAATCCTGCTCCAGCACCCCCAGCTCTGCTCCAGCACCTCCCAGCCCCTCTCTGGCTGTTCCACCCCAGCACCTCCCAGAGCTCTGGCTCTACACAGGATCCACAGGCTGATGATGGTGGCTGCATTCCTCTCCTTCAGTTCTTGCTCTGATTCACACCACCATTTCCCAAATTTCAGTGCAATTAAGGGTGTCACTTCCCCAGCACAGACCTCACTGTAACTCTCTGCTGGAGACTAAATGCCACTAAATGCCATCAAATTCATGCCCACGAGCAAAGTGCCACCAGTGTCCAGGTCTCCTTCAGCAGACACAGATCTCTGACACGTGAAGAAACACACCCTGGTCCCAACATAACGCACATACCCCTGCCTAGGAGACAAGACTAAATAATTCCTGGCTTCAGGAATTCATCTTCCCCTTTCCAAGCACCACTTGTGCTGCTATCATTCCGTGACCCCAGCTCCTGCAGCAGCACTCAGCTGCCAGCCAGGGCATGGTGGTGCCTCAGTTATCCCTGGAGGTCTGCTGGATCAGCCATGCTCGGGGCAAAGCTCACAGGGAAGTCTGCAGAGTGCAGAGACACAAACTCCTGCTGTGGATCCATCACTGACCCCGAGTGGGATCCATGGGTGACCCCGAGTGGGATCCATCATGACCCCGAGTGGATCCATCACTGACCTCAAGTGCCAGAGCCCCTTGGCACTGCCAGAACGTGCCCTGCGTGCTCCTCAGTGGGACCCAACCCTGCCTCCTGCTTTGTGGGGAGCTCTGAGTTCCCCCGTGCCCACTCCTGAGCGCAGCCCCCGGGAGGGACCACACGGCATCATCACACATCACACTGCTCTGATTCACCACAGCCACCCCCGGTGCCACCCCCGCAGGAGGGGGAAGGGGCACAGGCGCAGAACACACACACAAGAACACCGAGAACACCCTGAGAACACCGAGAACACCCTGAGAACACCGAGAACACCCTCCCGAGGATGATGGATCAGGAATTCAGGATCACTTGGGGCCACTCGTGAAGGCAAAGGGTAAAAGCAGTGGGAGGGTGGTAACAGCAGCTCCAGCCCCACTCTGCCCCGTGGCCATGGGAACAGCCCGTTCCCAGTGCTGGCTGCCACCCCCTCCCACCCACACCTCCCCATCCCACCGGCACCCCGAGAGCTGCTGCGCCCCTTCCTCTAAAGACAGCAGCAAATCCTTCCCCAGGGTTTGCCAAACACCCCCTCGTGTCCCCCCACCCGATGCTGTCCCCAGCCCAGCTCCTACCTGCAGCTCCTTGTCCGAATATTTCTGTGGGTTCTTGCTGCCCTGGCTCTTCTTGCGAAGTTTCTTTAGCTCTGCCTGGCACTTGTCCAGGGAGTCCCCCTTGCTCCTCTGCTCTGTCTGGTATTTCTTCAGCGCAGCCTGGATGCCACAGGAGAAAGTTCTGAGCCTTGGCCGCAGGTCCTGCTGCCAAGGGGTGACAGGAACCAGCAGAGCCCCTGGCAAAGTGGGATTCCCAGAGAGCAAACAGGGGACAGCGCTGTCCTGTGCGTGGTGACGTGTGTGACACCAGGGACCCATCTGTAACTGGGGCAGGAGCTGTGGCATGGCATGGCATGGCATGGCATGGCATGGCATGGCATGGCATGGCATGGCATGGCATGGCATGGCATCCCTCAGAAGGTGATGGGGGACACCCAGGGAGCCCCAGGGCCAGGGTTGTGCCAGACTCACACACAGAAAACTCACACTCAGGTACCGGGAGTCCAGCTCCACCTTCTGCTCCAGCTGAGTCAGGAGCTCGTTGTGGAAGGACTTCAGCTGCAGGGAGAAAGAAAACACACAGTGCTTGGGGAGGAATGGCAGAGCCCACCTGGGGAGCTGGAGATGGCAGCGGGGAGGGCACCAGAGCAGGCTGAGAGCAGCAAGAGACGGGCTCAGAGAGGGCCCAGCTGAAGAGGATGCCCAAGCAATGCAAACCCTTTGGAGCTTAGCAAATCCATGGCAGAGGGGCTGATGTCATCTGGACAAGGCACAGAAAAGCATTTTCCACCACCAGGGACCCTGGCACAGTAGGCTGGGCACTCACCATCTCCTCCAGCTGGTTCTGGATCTGCCTGTGCACCTCTGCCATCTGGAAGAGCACATCCCCTGCAGAGACAGGACAGGGAGGGTTTGAGGGACACCAGGGGACACCCTGGGGCTGGGGCAGGCAGCACCCTGCTGGCAGGGAGGGGTCCCCAGCCAAAGCCAGAGGGGGCTCCTGGAGGACACCCCGTGCCCACCTTTGGGGAGCTGCAGTGAGCCAGTGCTCACCTGAGCAAACAGGTAAACCCTGAGAGGCAGGAAGGGGAGCGAGGATGAGCAGCAGCAGGACCCCAGCACCAGGGACAGCACAGGGACAGACACAGCCCTGGCACTCAGTGAAGGTCACAGGACATGGGGCTAAGCCTTGGGATCCCCACTGCAGCCAAGGAATCCCAGCTCTGTTCTGCCACTTCCTTTCATTTTTCTTTTCCAATGCAGGGCTGCAGCCCCACACCCAGTGCTGTTCCTGGAGGAAGGGCTGTGTCCTGGCTCCGCAGGAGCCCCAGCGTGGCTGGAGCCAGACACAAACACTGGAGCATCTTTTAGGAACAGAGCCAGCACTAAGAGCCCTGGATCAGAGCGAGCCTTGGGGACAGCCCAGCTCTGTCAGCTCTTTTCAGGGCTGAGTTTGGAAGTTTTTCCTTTCAGCATGGCAGATTTTAGCTTCCCAAGAGGCTCCCAACCTCTGTGGAACTGCTTGCAAATGAAAGCCAGCATCTCACTGGGGCAAGGGAACGAGTGGGACCCTCTCCCAGCACAGCCGGTGCAAGCTGGGCCAGCCCCAGCCCCAGCCTGTCCCCCCACATCCCTGGGCACATGGACCACGTGCCAGCTGAGTGCCAAGACCCCCAGGTGACCACGAACAACCTTCCTCAACATTGCTTTGCTCTCCTGGCTGGAGCAATTCGTACTTTGCACCATACACTGTGTCTCAAACCTTTCCGCAAACATTAAAATCCGAGCCCTTGGCAGGACCAGCCCCTCTGCTGCAGTGCCAGACCCGGCTGTGGCACTGGCTGGTGGCAGGGCCAGCGTCCCTCTGTGTCCCCTGAGACAGCAGCGATGTCCAGGGTGTCCCAGCAAGGAGAGGGGAGCAGATGGCCGAGCTGCAGCTCCGCTCCTGCTCCAGGAGGGAACGGCGTGCCCAGGCTGTTCTCCAGGTGCTGAGCCCTCACAGCCAGCCAGGACACACATCCTGCGGTGTCACACATGAGCAGGAACGTCCGGGCGAGGGGTCACCAGCACAGGAGCGCCAGGAAATCGCTCCTGCTTGGGCTGAGACAGCTCAATGGTGGGAAGTGCCTGAATTCCCACTGCAAGGAGGCCCTGGCGTCACAGCGAGGTGGCTTTGTCAGGGTATCAGTGCAAGGGTGGCTCTCTCATTATTCCCAAAGCTTACCCCACCCCCTGTCCCTCTCCCTTCCCGTTCAGCTGGAGTGGAAATCCCGGGAATGCTGCCTGGGGATTCTGGCCACTGTCACAGAGGGGAGACTGCAGCACCTAGAAATGACAACCCTGTCCCCAGATCCAGCCCTGGGTAGCCCTGTTTGGGACAAGAGGGCTCGCACGTTCCTCTACCAGGGACTTGGCCCATTCCCAGAAGCCGGGGTGGTTCTTGGTGCACTCTCAGCACTGATATCCATCTTTGGGGTTCGGTTTTCTCCTGCACTGCCACCCCCTCGGCTCCTTCCAGCCCCACATCAAAGGCAGCAGGGCACGGAGCCTTTCCCACAGCACAGCCTGGCTGTGTCCCAGCCTGGCCAGGGGACTCTGCTGTCCCCCCAGCCCAGCACCACGGCGTGGCAGGAAGGCAGCTGGATCCCTGCCCAGAGCCTCCTCAGCTTCCTCCAGAGCCTCTCCCCAGCTGCCTCCGGAGGAACCAGCTCCAGGCTCCCCAACACCACTGGAAGCCTCACTAGGTGGCAGGATTTGAGCTAAATCCCCTAAAAGCAGCAGCAGGGTGTGAATTCCCACAGGGCACCCCGATACCTGCACGCCGTGAGCTGCTCCACAAAAAACCTACAGCCCATGTGGGACTAACAAACACCTCACCCCAAACCCAGCCCAGAGCTGCAGGGATGAAGTTAAACTCTGACTAAGGGGTACCACGGTAGCTGGAAATCCTAAATAATCCAAAACTCAATTTGGAAAATAATCCGTGGCACTGTGCCAGGGGTTCCACCGTGAAATTCCGGGGGGATCACCCCACGGAGCTGGGTGGCAGGGCTGGGACCGAGGCACAGGGCACACGCCCTGGCAGCAGCACAGCCACCCACGCCAGGGGCGTTTTGCATCAGCTGCCAGAGGAATTTGTAAATAAAACACCTGAACTCCCACTGTGCAGCAGGACAGGAGCTCAGGTCACCGTGTGAGCCAAAACACACATCCTGCAGGTGAAGGAGCCCCGGGTGAAGCATCTCAGCTACACCCAGAGGTACAAACAGAGCCGGGCAAGAGCAGGAGGCAGAGCTGGGGGCTCTCCCCTCCCTGCACAGGAGGAGCTGCTGCTCAGGCTGACTCACAGTATCGCTCTGGGAGAACTATAGGAGCTATTGTGGGCCCTTCCCTTCCACACCCAGCCCACAATGGGCAAACAGGTTGTTCCACATCCCTCCCGTCCCTGCTGGCAGCACGGGAGCCAGCTGTCCCTCCAGAAGGTGAAGCAGTGGGAACCCAGCACTCAGGGCTTTGCTTTGGAGTTGTCGGAGACTCGAGGTTATTTCTGACACCCCCAACCCCCATAAAACAGGATGTGGGCCATTTCTAATAAAAATACCAACTACGCTTCAATCGAGATTGCCCAGAGACACAACGTGTGCAGGGCTGCAGCAGCCCAGGCTGCCCTGCAAGGGCAGCAGAAGGTGGTGGCCAGTGGCCAGGGGATCATCTCCCAGCTCCTGGGGTCAGGACTTGGGCACATCCCCTAAAAACTAGCCAGCACTAACCCTGCTCACACACCTGGGTGCTGAAGGTCTGCTGCAGCCAAATGTAAGGTAAAACCAAGTGTAGGGAGAGGTGGCACTTGGGGGGCACGGTTTAATGGTGGACTCTGTGGGCTCAGTGATCTTTGAGCGATCCCAAACTGCCCCAGGCTCACAGAGCAGCTCCCCAGTGCCAGGGAGCCCTTCCAGCCCAGCTCTGGCTCCACGAGTGCCACCATTCCCTGCGACAGCTGGGAAGATCCGAGTGCGGTGGGAAGGAGATGAGTGTGGGGAAACAATCAGCTTCTCCACGCTGACTCATCCCTTTCCTCTCTCTCCACAACGGTTTCACTGCTGCCAGCCCCAGAGGACTGGGCGATGTGCTGTGCTGATAATTCATCAGCGCTGCTCCAGCCCCGCCTGGCACAGCTCGAGGAGTTTTTTCATCTGGTTATTAAGAGACCGGGTGAAGGGAAAAGCAGAAGCTTCTTCTTCCCAGTTTCCAGTTCCCCAGGCTGGGCAGCTGCTGCTGACCCTTTCACCAGGGGAACATCGGAGCCTGGGATGCTCTGTGCCCCCCCTGGATGGGAGCCAGTCCTGGATCTGTACCAGGACGCAGAGCCCAGTGAGTCCCCAGTGTTGTGGCAGGAGCTGTACTGGTGGCACTGGTTAATTAAACACCCTCACACTGCCCAGCCTGGCCCCACATGATCCAAACCCTGCAGCACGCTCCAGAGGGGGAGCAAACACCTCCAGGACCTGGAGCTGGGCACACACCCAGCCAAAACCCCTCCTCAAACCTGCCAAGCTCCCCCCCGGTGCTGATGGCAGGCAGAAAGCAGCCATGGACACTCACGGGACCCCTCCATTCCCCCAAAAAGGAGGGAGCATCCCTGCAGGATCCTTGCCAGGCACAGAGCAGGTGGGAATCCTGGAAGATGTCACCATCACCAGGGAAGGTGAAACCCAGACATTGCACACATCTGCCACACGCTGGGAGCCCCAGCCAGGCCACGTGGTCCTCACAGATGCTCATTTCCAACCCTCCAGCACCCACAGGTTGGTGAGAATGAGCCTTGGCCATCTGCTCCTCATGGCAGGGGTGGAGGTAGCAGAAAAGCCCCACCCTAGAGAGGCTTGTCTTGTGTTCCTGCACCCTCAGCAAGCCCATTCCTGCAGCTTCCTTTCTTCCACCAGCACAAAGCTGTCACCCACAAGATGTTAAGTGCATCGTTAAGCCCAAATTTAAAGGATCACCAAAAAGATCTTGGCTCACAGACAGGAGTTCACCTCCATAGCAGGGACGCTCCACCACAAATCACAGGAAAATATTTCCTGGAATTCTGTGTCAGCCTGGGCACTGCTCTGACTGATTCCCAGTGGACACCAGCAGCTCTGTTGGTCCCAAACCACACACAGTCAGCACAGCTCCAGCAGTCCCCGATCCCCCAGGGGCTCCAGGGTGACCTTTGGCACTGTGGGATCTATATCTGCACCTCCAGGAAGCATCTACCCAAAACAACCACAAATCCAATTAACAGATTAATCCCTGCTCCCAGAGGATCTGGTGCAGCAGAGTGTCTGAACGGCCGGGAGCTGCAGGGGAGAGCCTGAACCCAAGGATACCCCTGCATCCCTGGAAGTGTCCAAGACCAGGGCTCGGAGCAAGCTGGGCTAGTGGAAAGTGTCCCTGCCCGTGGCAGGGGTGGAGCTGGATGAACTGTAAAATCTCATGCAAGCCATGAAGGTGCCACATCCTGATTTCATTGTGGAAAGAAAGAGCCATGGTGTGCCAGGGGCTCCTTTCAGCTCAACAATGGTTGAGTGATTCCTGCCTGTGCTGCCCTTTCACAGCCTGGTGTGTCACCCGGAGCAGGGTGACACTCAGCCAAGGGACCTCCCAGGAACAAGTGCTGAGCAAAAATCTACCTCCAGCCCTGGAGGTGCTTCCTGCAGGTGCTGCTCAGCTCCAGCATCCCAGGGGAAATCTCCTCCAGCTCCGCTCAGCAGGAACACAAAACCCCTTCCCGTGACTTTGCCATGGCCTAGTTTGCAAGAAGGACAAAATAAATGACATCTTGAGCAGCATCCAAGGGACCTTGGCAGGAGCTGGACTGGGGCCAAAGTCACCTGAGGACTCGTGCCTGAGGCTGCAGCTCCTTGGAAGGGGCTACAAACCTTCCCTGGTCAGACACGGGCTCCTCACAGCAGCTCATCTTCCCTAAAGCCACTGCCACAACACCAAGGGGGTGAAGAACAGCCCGAGGAGCCTCTCAAGGGCACCTGTGGGCACAGACCTAATCCCAAATTCCCCGGCCAGCAGGAAATTGCACAGAGCAAACCGACCCTCCTGCTGCTCAGAGCACCACTGGGGTTAGGAACACCCCAAATTTCAGCAGTGGGGTTCAGACAGACCCAGCAGACACCTGCAGCTGAAAACTCAGCCCCCAGAGCCGATTACAGCTCGAGCGCATTGCTGTTGTTATCAGGGCCGCTTTTCCATTCCCACACGGGATTATCCTGTCTACACACAGTTCCCAAAATCTGATGGAGAATTCAGAAAAAATGCACGGTGCTAAGCAGCCCCA
This sequence comes from Cinclus cinclus, assembly GCF_963662255.1. NCBI lineage: Eukaryota > Metazoa > Chordata > Aves > Passeriformes > Cinclidae > Cinclus > Cinclus cinclus. The sequence continues at coordinate 11,746,156 of NC_085065.1, forward strand.
GGGGCTGAGGCCAGAGCAGTGCTCCAGAGGGCTCTGTGCACCCTGGGACAAACCTGCAGCACTGCTGCTGTCAGGGGCTGGGTCAGGACACCACTCGTGCCACAAAGGACACCGGGAAAGCACCCAGGGGAGGTGAGGGGCTCTGGAGGGATAACAATTATGTCAGATTTTCGTCCATGGAGGCTGGGAATGGGAGCTGCAATTCTGACCAAAGCATCTCGTGGGCTTGGCTGACATCTTGAAGCAGTTTTCCCTATAAGCTCATGGAAGAAAATCCCACTCAGGGAGGAAGCTGGAGTGCCTAACATTAATGGAAGCAGCAATTAAGAGAATTCCTGTTTACTGCTCCAAAATGAATTCCCCATCCTTGGAAGTGTCCACAGCCAGGTTGGACATCGGGGCTTGGAGCACCCTGGGATGGTGGAAGGTGTCCCTGCCCTAGCAGGGGGGCACTGGATGGGCTTGAAGGTCCCTTCCATCCCAAACTGGGCTGGGATGCTCTGAAATAACCCAGAGCCCCTTTCTGGCACTATCAGCATTCCCAGCCCGGGGAGTGAGAAGGAAAGGTGTTCCCAGGAAAAGCTGCACCTCTGGCGAGCGCAGCCCCGACCCAGAGCAGCTCTCAGCCCCTGTTTACACATCTGCTGGGAGGGGACTGTGTCCCAGCTGTTATCAGCTCCACTGAGCTGCAGCCAGAAATTTTATCTCAACTTTCTCCTGCCCGGAGCAGCTGCCACAGCAAATATCAGCAGAGCATGAGGCTGAGCTGCCAGGAGCCTCCCTGGGATGTGTCCCCACCAGCAGGGGAAGGAGCAGTGATTTGGAAACGTCTGAGACCCCAAAACACTTGAGCCACACATGGGGAGATGGCACCAAGGACACCAAACCCGTGTCCTACGGTGAGGAGCCAGAGCCAGAAGTCCCCAGATCCGGGTTTAAAATGTGAGCAACTGAAGAGCCAGCAGGGTTGGGGGGTCCCCAGGCTCCTGCCCTCTGTTCCCTTGCAGGAGGGCAGAGCTGGGCGTCCCCCAGCCCCAGAGAGGCTGAAGCAGCTCCTCGCAGGCTCTGCAGCACACAGGGCTCTTTGTTTTATTTATTAAACAGAAGCAGATTGCTCCAGGCAGCTTTAATCCACGACTCGGTTTCCATAGACACTTTACTGCTTTCCCAGCACAATTCTGAGGCAGCAGCAGGGCTGGGGGGAGCAGGGTCTGACACCAAATCCAGAGCCCAGGGGCTGCTCGCCGACTCCTGCAGCCTTTAGAGTCGTTTCAGCTCAACCTCTCTGTTAATTGCCTGCCCCGGAGAGATGCTTTAATGAGCACTTTGCCATTGCTGCTGAGCCAGAGCTGCGGGAGGGATGAAGGGGGAGGAGGAGGGGTTCACCTGGGACTGCACAGACATGAGACCAAGCCCCATCTCAGTCCGTGAGAGCCTTAACAAGGTGCAGCATCCCAGGGGGAACTGGGAGGGTCCCCTGGAACCAGGGGGGGAGCTGGGAGGAACACAGGAAGATGCCTAGGCAAGAGGGACACTTGCAGCAGCCAAAAAAGCAGCTCCCAAAGGATTTTTTGCAGAAATAAGTGTGAGAAAGGGGAAGGAGGCAGGAAGCACCACAGCTCGTGACGTTTGCCATCGATTGGGCAAACACGAGTCCCTGGCAGTGGGCACAGGGAGGTTCCAGCAGGGCAGAGCTGCTGCACCCAGGGCACAGCCCCAGCCCCACCAAGGCAGGGTGACCCCCACCAGCACAGCCCCTACCCCTTCCCAGATGCCTCCCTCTCCCCAGATCCCCCTGATGGGCAGCTCAGCCCCAGCTCCTGGCCAAAATCTGCTGCTCCTCCTTCGCCAAGTGAGCAAAAACCAACACGAATGAAGCTGCTCCCCAAAACCACCAGGATCTCCAAAAAATACACTGAGAGCACCAGGGGGTTTTCCCAACGACATCATCAGAAAATCCAGAGACACTGCTGCCACTGAGACAGGGCAGGACCAGCTCCACACTGAGCTCGTTCTCCCCAGCAGCCCCAAAAATCTGCTCCATTCCTGGATTGAAGATTCCCACTGAGCAGCAAACTGGGGACTTACCCAATTCTTTTGATCCTTGGCTTTCACTGGCCAACTCTCCCATCTTCACCAGAGCATCAAAGTACCCTTTTGCTGCATATGTCATGCCTGAAAAGCACCAAAAATATGGAGGTGATGTTCTCCTCGGTGGCTGTTAGAACTTCTGGGGCAACTGAGGAGATGCTGGACACTAAAATAGGCATTACCCCAAAGGGCTTAACCCCACGGGAGGAACCACACAACAGAGGAAAAGTGAGCACAGAGAGCTGGAGCAGCGAGATTACAGGGTAATTTAGGATTAAAAAAGGTATGTGCAGGACTGTGGTGGTGTTCATTGCAGTGCAAGCATCAGGCTGCTAATGCTGCTCAGAGAAATCACTGCGGAATAATTGAATATCAGAGACTTTCATTATAGTTCAGCCTTGTTTGTTGACATTCCAGCTACACACTTGACTCTAATCAGATAAGCAGGGGGGTTTCCTCTAATCACAGAACACGCTGTACTGCCCCAGCTCCAGCCTTCCAGCGCTGCCTCTGCTCTCCTCCTGGGCTCTGCACCTCCTCCAGCTGCCCCCCAGCTCGGGGATCCGAGGGGAAGGATGAACCAAGTTAAAAATTACAGGAAGATCCTTGGCTCTGCAGCGTTGTCACAGCAGGGATGTGGGAAAAGCACAAACCCAGTGATCACACTGCTTATCCCCAGTGCCACGGTGGGTGGGATAGGACAGCACAGATCTACCTCCCAGGTAACCACAGCTGAGTTATCAGGAGAATATTTCAGAGGAATAAATTAAAACACGCTCCCAAGGGTAAGCAGCTCTCCTCCCTTCCTTCCCGGCAGGGAAAAACACCCCGAAATCATCATCCCCACTGCGCTGGCATCCCCAGGAATTTCTGGGCAAGCCTCTGCGTGTTGAGGGTGCCCTGTGCCCCTTCCCTGGGGATCAGAGTCCACGGCCCCTGAGCGCTGCACCGGGTCACGGATGGGTGAGCCATTAAATCCCAGTTTAAACCAGTGCCCAGCACTGGCAGGACGCTGTGTCCGGGGCACCTGGGAACAGGGGGAGGGCCTAAAAATCCTCATGGAAGCAGCTCTTGGCTTGTGGGAAAGAAAATGTGCTGCAGGCAGGGAGCAGGAGCAGGGATCCTTCCCAAAGGTCAGATCCCAAACCCCAGCACTGCAGAGCAGGAGATACCAAAGGGGTTTTCCCCTGCTGGCTGAGGATGATGCCAGGCTCTCCCCCATGGGCATTTGCACTGGGATTATTCCAAAATAAAATCCAGGAGACACGTGCAGCTCTGAAGGGAGCAGAGCCCTCCCTGGAGAAACACAGCTCTGGGTTGAGTGAAGCATAAACCTCCTTAAAACCCAGCTGAGGAGGGCCCAGGCAGTGCACAAAGCTGGTTTAAGTCAAAGTAGTCAATTCTGAGTTTAATCAATTCCTAGATTCCTTTTGATCACTTAAATCTACGCCTCCCTCCCAGAAGGATCCTGCATTCCCAATCAAGAGCTGCCATCAAGACTTTCAGGCTTTTCCCTTCTCTTCATTCTTCTGGGCAATTTAAACATTTCATAAACACCTCTTTAAACAAAGCTTAAAACCTCAATTCTCAATATTTCAAACAAACATTTAAAGATGAACTGTTTGGAGATGTGTTGTATTATCCTGCTGCCTCCCAACATTTTCTCCCTGGAATCCCTCCCACATCCATGGCCTTGCACATCCCAGCATGGTCCAAAACCATCCTCCCAGCTCCCTCCCCATGGGAACAAGGAACTTCTCAGCAAAACCCCAATGATTTTCCACAAAAAACAAATGTTTTCCAGCTTTCCTCCCTCCCTGGCAGCCCCAGTGTCACTTACTTGCTAAGGCTTTTTCATAGGTCTTCCCCATAGAAATGAAATTCCTGAGGCTGGGGTTGAACTGCTCCATGATCGTCTAAAGGGAAGAGAACATTGCTGGGATTAGCAGGGGTGGTGGGAAGTGGAGAGAACAGCTCCATGCTCAACTCTGTGCTGACAAACACAAAAAGAGCAAAAAAATCCTCCCAGCTCCCTGGAAAATGCCCAGGATCCTCCCTCATCCTGCAGCTTCATTGAGGAATTCCAAGCTGGTTTGAGGGGGCTCTGCAGTGCCCCAGCACACGATACTTCCCCAGGAGAGGAGAGTGAATGCCCCAGCCAGAAAATTATCAGATATGGCAAAAATCACCATAATAACAACTGCAAGTGGCTGTTTGGGGCAGCACCAGCCCTCAGACCAAGCAGGGAGGTGACCCAAGGCCTGGGGGATGGTGGCAGGTGATGTCCCACTGCCAGCCTGGCCATGGAGAGCAGCACCAGCCCAGCCCATCACGGACAAGCAGGAAGGGCTGAAGAGCAGAATTCCAGCTGTGCAGCCAGGAGTGAGCCAGAACAGAGCCCCCAGCAGCCCCTGAGCCGTGCCAGGAACCACACCTGGGTGCCTTGGCACCTGGGGGCACCGCCCACCTGCCCAAAAGGTGGGGGGTGAGCACGGGCAGCGCTGCCCGAGCTTCTCCTGCCTCGCCGCCAGGCCCTCAGTTAAGATGGGGGAAGGAATAATCGGATCAGGGAGGAGAAGAAGGGCTCTTTGTGCAGCCACAGCCCTCCCTGGCAGGGCCCTCACCCCGACACCGATCCCAGCCAAGCCCAGGGAGAGGCACAGCCTCTGTTCTCTCCTGGGGATCCTCGGGACCGAGCCCAGTTCCAGCCCCTGAGCTGGTCCCAAGCCCCTGCCCCACCTTGGGGACACCCTCCCTCCAAGGTGCCACCAGAAAATGGATCTCAGAGCTGGGATGGCCCTGAGGAGGGATGCACAGGGGGATGCACACGGCCATTCCTGCTGGGAACAGGGGCTCTGCAGGGTCCCACCCCGGCAGGGAGGGAAGACAGGCAGACACTTATGGGGAATAAGCTGATTAAGCATCTGTCACCTCATCTGAGGCTGCCCCAACACTATAAAGCTCATTTTCTGCCTGAGGCATTTTTATCCCAGTTCCTGCTGCCCAGCCCTTCAGTCTGGCAGCTGAATTTTCTCCACATGTGCACAGAGCTCAGCCAGAGCCTTCCTGGCTGCAGACAGGAACCCTTGTTGGGTTCCTCTGGGCAGGACTCTGTGTGGGGCACCTGTCAGAGGGGTGGCATCACCCCAGTGCTGGCATTTCAGGAGAAATCCTGTTAATCCTTCCAGGAGCAGCAGGCTGAGGATGGCTGCAGGGTCCCCAAAGCCTGTACCCAGCAGCTCCCAGCTCCTCACAGCACCAGGCACAACTGCAAAGGGCAGAAGATGATTGATGAGGCTAATGAGGAGCTGCCCCGCTAATTAAGGCTGCAGGCCAACAAGGCAGGGTCCCTGGTAGCTGTTTTGGGGCAGCTCACAGACGTTTGGTGGATGTGCTCAGCGTGAAAGGAGAAAAATGAACCTGTAGCAACAAGCCAGGTGCTCTCCAACGTGTAGGAGACAATTGCACAGGAGTTAATTACCAGTGGCGAGGATTGCTCCATCCTGCCCACATCATCACGTTTAACTCCAGTCCAAAATCTGCCTGGGTTACCCCAGAGAGCAGCTGGAGGTTGGCATCACTGCCCACAGCAGGGACGGGGGCACAGACACATCCCCACGTCTGGCAGATCCCCAGCTCAGCCTGAGCACTCTGAGGCTGAACAACATTTAAACAGTAGAAATGTTGGCAGAATTTCTGCAGGGAGGAGATTTCTTTTTTTTCGGCAGTTTGCAGGTTCAGAGCAGTGTTTGTGTACGTGGATGTGCACAGGGATATGTAAATAGTGTGATTTTCTCAGCAGTGCCCGTGTAAACACATTGTCCTGAGCATGAAACCGAGGGAATTAATGATGGAACAGGATCCCCAGACAAAGCATCATCCAAAATTCAAACAGATCTTGCCCAAACCACAGGGAATCGAAGCACAGCCCAACCCTGGCACTGCTCAGGGCAGGTCGTGCTCCCCACTGATCCACAAGAGACGTTTTAAAGCAACAAATAAAGAGATAAAAGCCCCCAAAGGGTCTCATGGAGCAGCTGAAGGAGCGGGAAAGGCGACTCTGAGCTGGCCAAATAAAATTCACCAACCCCCAGGAGGAAGTTTGCTGAAAGTGAATGTTTTTAAAACATTGTCTGGAGCCTCCAACAAAAACAGCCTGGCAGGATGAGAGTGGTGAAAAGGGCTCCTCACCCCAGAGATAAAAATAGCCTTTTCCAAGCCTTCCTCTCACTCCCAGGGTGGGAAGGGAAGGTGACTCCAGAGCCTTCACACCCCCCTCCAGGTGAGAGCCAAGGAGGAATAGTGGAAAATGAACGGATCTGTGCCATGGAATGGCTCAACAGCATCACCCCTCACACCCAGGGATGTGCTGGAGCTGCTCCTCTGGCAACACAGAGATTAGGGATGAGGGGCTCTGGCAGGGCTGTCCCCCACAGGAGAGGTGAATCCAGGTTTGCAGGACACCAACAGCAAAGCAAATATTCAGTAACATCGTGGCAGTGAGAGCAGATCTCATTCTCCCCAGATTTTGCCCCCTCAGCAGCACCCACAAGTTGTTTGCCTTCCATGGGCTGCCTGGGCAGAGTTCAGAAAAACACAGACACAAAACCTGGCAGCCAAGGGTTGAAAGGGCTTTGCTTTGTTCCACTGTGCTGAATTCCCTGGGTAATACCACTCAGCTCTCCGGGATTGGCACGGCTTTATTCAGCTGCCAAAAATGAAACTAATGCAAAGCACAAGGTCTCCAGGACACAGCCCTGCTCCCTTTGGTGGGGGAAGAGGCAGCAGAAACAAGGTCCCTTTTCTCTCTCCCCTCTGAGCACACTCCAGCTATAGCCAGGATGCCCCAAGCCCATAAATTAGCCCATAAGGAAAAGTTTAGTATGATGGAAAAGAATAAAATACCCTGAGCTGGAAGGAACCTGCAAGGATCATAGAAGTCCAACTCCTAAATCCAATCCTAAATTTAAGTCCTACTCAACTGGAAGGGGACGTGGCTCAGGCAAGTCCTGCACAGCAGCTGAAGGGCACCAATCCCAAGACATCCCTGGAAGGGCTCAGAAACCACACGGATGTGGCACCTGGGGACGTGGCTTAGTGGCCTTGGCAGTGCTGAGGGATTGCTTGGTCTCACAGGGCTTTTCCAACCTTCTTGAGGATTTCGTGGCTCCCTGCAGGACTGACACTGCACAGGGACCTGGGCCCAGCACCAGGGGACCCTCTTGCCACTGCCAGGCTGCAGAAGCAGCTCAGCTCGAAGGAAGTTTTGTGGTTAAATGGGTCAGCCCTGCACCAGAAGCACCTTCATCATTTTGCTATCAATATTTAATGCCCAGCAAAGCCCAGTGCTGCCTCCTCCATCACAGCTTGTCCTGCCCAGCACCATCAGGAGCAGCCCTGGGGGTTTCAAGAGCCAAGTTCCTGTCGAGAAGGAGCCCAGCTGGTAAAATCAGGGAAAAGACCAGTCCCCATCTAAAGGCATTTTGTTTCTCCTGGCTGTCATGCCAGAGGATGAAGGGACCCACGTCTGAGGGCAAAGAGCTCTGAACATCTTCGTATCAGGGTCTGGGTTTGAAGAGAGCTGCGATGAGGATCCCCACGGGGCACTGAGCACCCCAGCACCGTCGGTACCCGGCACTGTCACCCCTGCAAGGCAGGGCCACGCTCAGGGCTGGGATCTCCACTGAGGGGCCAGAAGGGTCCCCCAGCCCCTCCCCAGAACCGTGGCACCGAGGGGCTCAGACCCAGAGGAGCTGGGAGCTCTGCCCTGTGCCCAGCAACACGAGCAGCAGCACCGAAACCTTAACCAGGAGCAGGCTCGGCACAGCAAAGCACTGAGGGCAGAGCTCTGGGGAGCAGCACCCAGCCCTGGCAGGGCTGTGGGACACCCCGGCAAGGCAGGAGCTGCTTCCTAACACCTCGGGATCCACCTGTCTGGAGCTTCCCATCTCCAGGGAGGCCAGGAATGCTGTCCCAGCGTGAAAGGGGATGGAGCAGCATTCCCAGCTCAGAGCCCACCACGGAGCCTTGGCAGCACGGGTGGGAGCAGTGCCACCCATCCCTGGCACGCTCAGAGCCCCCGGGGTGCAGCCAGCAGATCTCTCAGGGCTGGGCTGCAGGAAGCCTCAAGGCAGGGAGCGGAGACAGCAGGGAGTACAGGGCATGGAATTTGGGGTGCCACAGGCTGGCTCCTTGCTCCTCTGCCACACACATCACCCCTCCACGGCCAAACACACCAAAGCAGCCTCAGTTTCCCTCCTGAACCAGCTGAGGAAGAATCGCTCCCATCCCTCCGGACCTGGAGAATGGAGGAAAGGCTGTGGTACCACAGTAACACTGGTTACAGCTGATGGGGAGCAAAGGAGCCTCGGGAATTCTGTCCACCTTCCTGCACCACAATTCAGCTTCGAGCTCGGGGTGCTGCTAGGCAAACGGCTCTTCAAACACAGAGCTGTTCTCACACCGTCGCAAACCCATCTTCAGCACAAAAAAAATGGCTTTAAAACGAAATGGAGGTTGGGCTGCGAACGGCAATAATCTCATCTGGCAGGAGGAGACAGAGCTGTCTTCGGGGGAAGGAAGAATTGCCAGTCCCTGCTTTCTGCAAAAAGACAATCCGGAGCAAGGGATGAGCGGGGAGGGAGCAGAAGGAGCTGCCCATGCTCCAGCCCGGCCCTGGGGCTCCGGGCAGAGCCCAGCCCGGCAGCTGAGCCGCTACACCGGGGTCCTGGGAGTGAATCAGCACCAGCAAAGGTGGGATCACGTTGGTGGAAGGTGCCAGCAGCCTCCGTCTCCCTCTGTAATTACTCCCCGTGTGTAGGCAGCTGCCTGTAGTGGCAGCATCGGCTCGGGGGCGGCTGACAGCTCCTCCACCAGCTCATTAGCACAGTCACTCCGAGGGTGAGCGCTGCTTCTGGAAAACCATGACAATGGGCTTCCCGAGCACAGAGCCTCGGGGAAGCCGGAGCGGGCGCCTGGCACGGGGAGCTGCTGCCAAACCCGCTGAGACGGCGGCACGGGAGGAGGCAAAGCAAGGGTCAGGCACCCACTGGGCTCGGTGGCATCGTCCCCTCCTGCCCATGGCAGCGTTCAGGCTCCTGCACAAGCCAAAAAAAAAAAAAAAAACAAACAAAAAAAAAACAACCTGGGTAACGGGGACCGGAGCACTAGGAGTGGTTTTGGAGTCAGAGCCTCCAAAGCTTGAGGAGATGCAGAAGAGCACAGTCCCCAAGCCCCAGCTCTCCCACTGGGCTCAGGGGTGGCCAAAGTCCTCAAGGGAACAGGGACACGCCGGGTTCGTGCAGGCACTGTACACCACACATCTCCAGAGGCCAAGAAAAGCAGTGTTGGTGTCAGAGGAACCTCTGCTCCGCACAGGGAACAGAACCAGAGCCAGGACCATCCTCCTCCAGCTCCCAGCACCGAGACTCTGATTTTGGGTGAACCCATCAGATTTTCACCAGTTCCATCTTCTCATTCCCTGCATCTGGCTGCTCCCGCTGGCAGTTCCCAGGAGCTGAGGTGTTCACGGACACCTGTGGACTCCTCCCAAGCCCATGTGTGGCTCTTGGGCCAAGGCACCCGGTGCCCCCTCTGCCCTTGGTGCTGGTGGAGCTCGGGGCCATGGGCTCTGCTCTGACTGCGGCCAGGGAAGAGCTGGGCCAGCACTCGCCCCTCAGCTCTCGTTTTTTGGGGGAGGGACCCCACTCCAGGACACCTGGGACAGCACGGACTGCCCCGTGCTCCCTGAGGGCTGTGCCCGGGGAGGTGGTGACCTGCTCCCCAAACCTGTCATTAGCCCCGTGCTTCCAGGACTACACACCTCAAACAACAACTGAGTCACCGCCAGGGCTGTTCCCAGCCCCTGACCCCAGCAGTGCCAAGGCACAAACACCGAGAACACCCTCGGTGCCAACTCTGCCCCAAACCAAGAGGACGAGAGCTGCCTGGCAGGGTGGGAGGGAGCCCCAGAGACCACAGCAAAATGTCACCAAGATTCAGAGTAGCCAAGATTTTGGGTGCCACAGCTCTGCCTGAACAGCTGTTACACCCCAGAATCTCCAAAACCAAGACTTCAGAACTTCACTGCCTCGGTACTTTTTTGTACAACATTTTTTTTCTTTTCTCCCCCCTGCTCTGTGCTCCCAGGTAACTCAATCCAAGCCCTTAAATCACAGGAAATCGTGCAAGCTTCCCAGTTTAACAAACGACATCCTGCGTTACACGTTAGGCTACAGCAGTTTCATTACTCTTGCTCTCAAGACCCAACAGAGCAGAAACCGCTTCCTTCGAGGGGGGAAGAAATTAAACCACATAAATTACTGTATTTTCTCAGGACACCGGGAGCAAAGCAGAAAGGAAAACCGGAGAGATTCGCGAACTCCAAGGGATGGGGAAGGCTCTGCTGGCTCCGGCTCGTGGCACAGCGGCGAGCGACGGCGGCGCGGGGCTGGCCCGCTCCGGGGTGATGCGGGGACAGCGCTGCCCACGCCGGGACCGGACATCCCCACGGGGCTCCCGGTACCCGGGGAAGGCTCGGGGGGTGCCCCTCACCCCGTGCTGGCCCCAGCCGGCTCCGGGCACATCCCAGGGCCGGCCCCGGCTGCGCCTCCGCCCGCTCTGCCCCCGCGCGTTCCGGGGAAGGGGAAGATTCAGTAACGAAAATAACTCCGAGAACGGGGAAAGGGCGAGACGCGGAGCCGGGCACCTGTTGCGGACTCACCTTGTAGACATTCTCGGTGAGGCGGTGCACCTCCTCGGAGCGGGCCATGCCGGGCGGGCCGGGCAGCACCATGGGCGGCGGTGCGGGACGCGGGGTGCGGGACACGGGCGGAGCCGGGCGCGGGCAGAACGCGGAGCGGCGGCCGCGGTTCCTTTTATCAGCTCCCGGAGGCCGTGCCCGCCCCGATCCGCCCCGGCCAGCCCCGCACCGCCCCGCACCGCCCCGCGGGGAGGAGCCCCCGGCCCGGGGCTGGCAGTAACGGGGGGGCTGCCCCGCGTTGTGCCCCCCGTGTCCCCATCCTATGCCCGTTCCCCATTCCCCGTGCCCATTCCTCATTCCGCGGCCCTTCGCGTTCCATGCACTTCCTCCACCCCATAACCCACCCCACACTCCTGCAGTTCCTCACCCCATAGCCCACGGCCCCGCACTATCCCCCTGCTTTCCCCCACCCTGTGGGGGTGCCCCACATGCCTGAGCTGTGCCACACCGCAGCCCCTGCTGTACCCCCACCCTTGCTGTACCCCCCAGTCTGGGGCTGCGCAGTGGGGAGTGGATGGGTGAGGAGCAGTCAGAAAAGGAAGAGCTGCCTGTGTTTTATGGGGTGTTGGGAAACAGGGTCCATATTGCCCGGGAGGGCACGGAGAGCAGATGTGGGATGAGCCATCGCCAGGACGGACACCTTGGGATGCTCAGCCCAAGGGAGAGCAGCCCTGGCATCCACCTCGCTGTCCCCAGGCTGTCCCACCACCTGGCCAGCCAGGAGAACCAGGATTCCCATGCTCCCATGAGAGCTCCCAGCTCTCAGGTCCCTGTGGGACATCCCAGCCCCTGTGGGACATCCCAGCCATGCATCCCTGTCCTTCCTATCCCTCAGGCCAACAGCAGTGACTGTCACCCAGGTGCTGAGGGACACGAGGAGCAGGCCCATGCCCTGGGGCCAGTGGCCCATCCCTGTCCCCTGCCTTGCTGTCCTCCAGAGCTGTGGTTAAATGGAGCTCTCCCTCCTCTCTGCTATGAGAAGCACTGAAACAGTTAAGCAGCTGAGAGTGTTATTTTCCATCACGTCCATCAATTCCGAGAACAAGAAGCCCAGGTCAATACCTTGGTCCCAAACCTCCTGCTGCTGTTCCCCTTCCCGCTCTCCCTCCCAGCCCTGGCAAGGGCCAGGAGGGCACCACCAGCAGCTGCTCCCTCTGGCTGTATTTGGGTCCCATTTTGGCTTCTGCCTCAGAGCTTCCACACTCCAGAGCACTGCAAAGAATTTACAGCCCCTGAGAACGATTCTGCTCTTGTGCCTGGAGTGACCAGTTAACCCTTTCCCACTGGGGCTGAGGAAAGGGAGCAGCTGTGGGACCAGGGGGACTGGGAACAGAACTGCCCCGGAGATATTCCCAGGGGAGTGCTGGGACACCCCGGTGCCACTTTCCTTCTCCATCCCACGTGGCCAGACCACAGCTGGGCCCTCTTGGGACACCTGGGACACTGCTCCCTCAGCCAGACACCAGCACCTGGCTGCCTTTCCAGCGTCGGGGAAGGATTCAGGATCGAGCACCCAGGAGTAGAGTGCCTCTCTCTGCATCTCCATCACCTTATTTTTAGTTACGTTATGTAAGTTCTTCGCTACGTCATGGATGTGGGGGGTTCTTGCATCTAATTCCAGTGTGACAGCCCAGCAATTCAAACAAGCTGTTCCTCTGGTGAGGAAGATAAAAGGATTTGTAATTTCTGATAATAAGAGAGGCCCTCAGAGAATCTCTTCCATCTAGGCCTGCTCACAGACAGCCGCTCCACTTTCTTCCCATGTTCTCCTTCCCCTTATCCCCTGGAATCTGAATGCTGAAAACCTTTCTCCCTCAAATCTCCCTGCTCCCAGAGCAGCTCCAGGGCTGGAAGCAGCCAGGGGAGTTCATTTCCCCACAGTCAGGGCCACGTGGAGCAAATCATCCTTGTCCCTGGCTCTGGCCATGTCCCCACCTCTGGGCTGGCAGCGTCCGGGGCGCCCGTGCTGCCCACGGCCCGGGAGCGGGGCCCGAGGCAGCGCTGCCTCCCTCATCACCCTGGGAATCCTCAGCAGGAAAAACCTGCCGCTGCCTCGTGCCGTAGCATTTGCTTTGATTGCCTTTTATTTTTTTTTTTTTTTTTTTTTCCCCTTGGTTGCTGCTCGCTGCCTTTTTGTCAGGGTGATTCACTCCCCGGGGCTCGGCGGCAGCTGGAGCGTGCCCAGGGTAACCATGGTGCCAGAGCTCCCGTGGGATACCTGAATCCCCGCGGCGCCTTCCCCCTGTGCCCTCTGGAAGGCGGGACCATCCAGCGCGGGGGTGCGGGTGCGGCGTGGGGAAAGCACCACGCCAGACTGGGAACACTGGTGGGATGAGCAGGCAGCAGCCCCGGGGATGGCACGGCCCCATCCCCGAGCGATGCCACCCCGGGGTGACGGCACAGCGGCTCCGGCCACCTCCAGCCCCGGGTGGAGCCAAGTTGCTGTGGCAACAATAATTTATGTAATCCACCCCGCTCGGCTGCAGGTGTGGGGAGGAAATTGTGCTATTTTCGAAGTTTCATTAGGTTCCTTCTTAATTACCAGAGGTGGCATCGCTCCAGCGCTCCTGGCCGGGTCACACGCCCGGCACAGGGACAGAGGGAGGGGACGGGGCAGCGGTGGCCGGGACAGGGACAACCCGGGACAGGGACAGGGACAGGGACAGGGACAGGGACAGCCAGGGACAGGGACAGCCCGGGACAGGGACAGGGACAGGGACAGGGACAGGGACAGGGACAGCCAGGGACAGGGACAGCCCAGGGCAGCTGTGGCTGGAGCAGTGATGTCCGAGGGCAGTGACAGCAGCTGCACCAAGGGACAGTTCCAGCCAGCAGTCCCTCCATGCTCCCAGCTTGGGGACACTCTCCATGGGGACACTCTCCCTCGGGACACTCTCCCTACTCCCAAAATGCAGCCCTGGTGGCTGCAGGGCAGCAGAACTGCCCAGGGAGGGGAACATGGCACCGGAGAGTCACCGAGAGCTGCCACATCCGCAGCGACTCGGGAAGCCACTGGTGACATGAAAGAGGAGAAATCAAGGTGGGTTGGAATTCCTGGTGCATTAGAGTGGGATGTGTCTCTGGCCAGCACAGAGAGGAGGAAGCAGAGGGACCATCATGGCACCAGTGCTGGCTTTTGTCACAGTCCCTAAGAAAATGCTCTGAGTTTCCCAAGGAAAGTCCAACCCCAGCTGCTCCAGGTGGTCACTGGGCTCTCCTGGCACTGCCAGAGCAGGACAGACCAGGCAGGAAACTGGGCCAAGCTGAAGAAGCCATCTCCATCTCCATCTATCTATCTCCATCTCCATCTCCATCTCCATCTCCATCTCCATCTCCATCTCCATCTCCATCTCCATCTCCATCTCCATCTCCATCTCCATCTCCATCTCCATCTCCCCTGTTTGCCCACTCAGCCCCGCTGGCTGTCTGGCAGCCCTTGGCTCTCTGTTCCTCCTTTTCAGGGTGTGCTGAAGGGGCAGGCTGAGCCCACCCAGCCCTGCATGGCCCTGGGCAGGGCAGGTGTGTACCCGAGTGCCACCGTGTTAATGAGATTCCCAGGAACTGCCTGTCCTGTTGTCCTGTGCAGATGGCTTCTCCATCAGAGCCCTGACATCACTGCGAGCCCTCCCTGTGCTGTGTCAGGAAGTTTTCATTTCTAAAATAACCTAAAAGTGAATTTTCTGACATCTGGGGGTCACTAGGGAATCAGCCACGTGGGTTTGAGCTAAACCAACCTCCCATGAGCACAGGATGTGTTTTCCCTGAACACCTCACTCAGTTCTGTCCCCTGCTATCCTCGGGGGCCCCTCCTCAACCCCAGGCTGTCCCCCCACTTCCCTTTCAGCACTTCATTAAGGACCTGGGCCAGCAAACCCCACACCAGTGCCCAGGTGTTGGAGCATCCTCCCAAACTCAGCCTCAGCCTCCCCTTTGCAGTGCAGTTGCTCACCAGGATTCCAGCAGGTGCCTCGAACTGACAGTGAGTGGGTTTAGGTTAAATATTGGGAATAAATCCCTCCCTGTGAGGGTGGGGAGCCCTTGGCACAGGTTTCCCAGAGAAGCTGTGGCTGCCCCATCCCTGGAAATGTTCCAGGCCAGGTTGGACATGGCTTGGAGGAACCTGGGGTAGTGGAATGTCCCATGAGCTTTAAGGTCCCTTCCAACCCAGCCCATTCCATGATTCTGCCACTGTTGGTGCTGGTGGGAGCTGGTCCCTGAACCATCAGGGGGTCAGGACTAAGAAGCTGTCCCTGGTTTAAAGATGTCCCCAGCTCCCCAGCAGTTAAATCCCCCTGGCAAACCCAGCAAAGCCTTTTATTGGGGATTAGGCAAGGATGAACAATCCAGGCCCTCACTGTGCAGGGTGGGAACTGCAGTGCTGGATCCAGCAATTCCCACCTCCCGCCTCACACTTGGGAGAGTGGGACTCACAAAGTGGGGCACGATGATTTCACCAAGGGGGAAACTGAGCATGACAAAGTACCTGGCCTCTCATCATCCCAGGGTTTCCCTAATCCAGCTTCTGGGCAAGGTTCCAGCAGTGCAAGCTGCTGTGTCCAGGACGGGGGGACAGTTCTGCTCCCTGATGTGACACATGTCACTCTCGGCCACGGAGCACCCGGCCCTGCCCGTGGCGAGGGCAGCAGAGCCTGGGGACTGGGTGTCATCCCTGGGGGCACTGCTGGCAGTCCCCAGAGGGACCTCGGGACCCCTCTGCTCGCAGTCCTGCATCCTTGGCCGTGGGATGCTGGGGCTGGTCTGGGACACTCCTGGTGCCAGCAGCGCTCCTGGAGCTCTGGCTGCCCTGTCCTGGCTGGGGGGACAGCCCTGCCCCGTGTCCCCTGCGTGTCCCCCGTGCCCTGCCAGGGGCTGCAGGGGCCGCAGGAGCCTCGGCTGTCCCGGGAGGCTCCCGGGGAGCGCAGGCACAGGGAGGAGCCGGAATGACGGAGGAAACAAGGAGTGGGTGGGAGAACAAAGCGCTGCAGATGCAGAGCTGTGCTGGGGCCTGGGAAGATGGAGGCACCGGGTGGGAATGAGGAATGCAGGGAGGCTCTGCCGTGGGACAGCTGGGCACATCCGTGCCGCCATCCCTGGGGACTGGGCAGGCTTGGGAGGACTCCACAGCAAACCCAACCTCTGCCATGGCCCGCTGGGGAAGCAGAGCTGTGTGTTCTGGGGGAGCCCCAAAACGCACCGGGTGCCCCTCGCTGCCAGGCTGGGGCACAGCCCGAGCCCCTGTCCCTCCTCAACTGCCCCAGCGCCCGTTTCACGAGTGAGTAATGCTGAATTACAGCGCTAAGGAGCTCTCTGGGGATCCTTCGGAATAGCAGGAATAGTTTATGCGATTTGCATAATTGGTATGATGGGATTTTGCATCACGTTGCTGAGCTCGGGGAAGCGTCCTGGGGCAGAGCCGAGGTGCTGCTGCTGGGGGCTCTGGGCACCTAGGGGGGCTCTGGGCAGTTTTGGGGGCTGCCTCCCCCCTGCCCAGCCCTGGTTGGGAAGCACCAGCCGGTCACAGAGAGGTGGCAGAAGGGGACAGGGTCGGGTCCCGCTGTCATCCCCTGCCCGTGTCGCCCCTTCTGTCCCTAAAGCTGGCACTGGGCTGGTCACAGCCCCACAGTCCCTTGGCCACCTTTCTGTCCCATGGCTGCTTCTGATGGCCCAGCCCAGCTCCTGGGAAGCAGCAAACTGCTGGGTCTTGGGCCTGAAGGACACGGTGCCAAATTCCCCCTGCTCCTGTCCCAGCCCCAAGGCCACCCAGCTCCTGCAGGGTGTCTCCAGCCTTGCTGGACACGGCTGCTCCCGGCTCAAAGCACAGCTCAGCCCTGGCACTGGGCTCCACTCGTTTCCTCTTTTGCTAATTAATCACGGAGCCTTGGGCTGTGGCTCCCCCAGCCCCGGAGCAGCCCAGCATGGCTCGGCCTGAGTGGCAGGGGACAGGCTGGGGACACCCATCATGGGGCAGCACTGGCCCTCGGGGACACCCACGACTGGAGAAGCCACATTCCAGGGCAGGGCAGGGCAGGGCAGCCAGTTTGGGGCAGCAGAAGCGCTGACACTGTCACCTCCCAGCACCCCTTCCACCCATCTCCATGGGTGCCTTGTCCCCAGGAATTCTGGCTCCTACGTCAGAGCAGGCCCTGCTGAGGCATCCCAGCCCTGCCAAGCACCACTGTACACCGGCAGCTCCCGTCTGGCACCACGAGCCAGCAAAGGTCACATTCCCGGCCGTGCTCGGACAGACCCGCTTTGTTCTCAGCCCTGCTCTAATTAGGAAATTACTCTGATTTCTTTTTTCCCCCCACAGTTGAACTATCAAAACTTGGGCTTGTTCCCTGCCAAAGCCTCTTCTATGGCTCTGCTGGTGACTCAGCGTGACACCAGGGCACTGAAAACACAGAAGAGGGAAAGGGAAGGAGCCAGTGGTTGGTTCCCAGCGTGTCCCAGTGGGCAGTTGGGATGAGGGGGTTGGCACTGCAAGGTTTGGGTGCAGAATGCAGCACTCCAGTGGTGCCCCCAAGAGTGGGAAGCACCCCTGGGACTCCCACATAGGGCAGGGCAAGTTCAGGGTGTGGATGATGAAGGGGAGGAGGAGGAGGAGGAGGAGGAGGAGGAGGAGGAGGAGGAGGAGGAGGAGGAGGAGGAGGATGAAAGATCTTCACCAAACTGTGCCTGGTCCTGAGGGTTTGCCAAGGAGGGTGGGGGACAAGGGACACTATGAGTTCATTCCCCTGGGGTGGGAGCTGAGGGGGGACAGGGAGAGCCCCCCAGGGCCTCTGAGCCCCTTGCACCAAAAAACAGCAGGACCCAGGTGAGAGTTCAGGGATCCGACACCTCCGGGATCCCAGCTCTGCTTTGTTTTTCCACGGGTGTTCCAGGAAACATCAGAGCATGACGTGTCAGGGGCTGCAGCCGTGCAGGGGTGCAGCTGTTTGGGGGCTGTGCAGCTGTTCTGGGGGTGGGCTGGCAGCCCCCCTCCCTGGCAGTGCTGCCATCCAGCTGTGTTGGCTCAGAAACTGCCAGGGCTCTGCCACCGCCTCCCGTTACACAATTCCCTCAAAGCCCAGGGAAGAGGCTGCTGAGCAGGGGAGGCAGCTCCAGGCCTGTGCCCCAAACCAGCCTTGTGGCAGCTGTGGGCACACAGCGGGGTGGGGGTGGCTGGGGAGGGAACGGGGCTGTGCCCAGCTGCCTTCTGGACAACAGGAGTCAGAGTCTATTTAAAGGCACTGCTGCTTGCATAACGCTGGCTGGAATTCCTGCTCCCCCCAGCCTCATCCCTTGCTCCCAGGGTGTTGGGTGAAGGCAGAACCCAGGGGACGGGGCAGTGTCCCCATGGAACAGGGAATGTCCCTGTGGAGGGGAGTAGGGAATGGGAAGCAACATCTCCCAGCAGAGCTCCTCGTTTCCCCCTTCCCCTGCATGGGGCTGGGATCCCACCCTGCCACACGAACTGTTGGGAATAGCACAGAGATCCAGGAGGAGTGACCGAATTCCCTTCACTGTCACACGTGCTCTACCTGCCCCTGCCCTGCCAGGTTTGCCCTGGGCACTGCCCGGTGGCCAAAACCTCTCCAGAACCTCAGGAGAAGGGCCAGGGCCATGCCAGGGCCGGGGGCTCCGGGGAGGGAGCAGGGGCAGCAGCTGAGGCAGGAGCCTGAGGTTTGTTCCTGCTCTCCAGGGTTTAATTAACAGCGAGCAGCGCTGCCTGCACACTCCTCTCACTCAACATCTGGCCAACTCAAACACAGCTGGAAGAGCTCTGTGCACAGCCCTCCGGTGGGAGCTGGCTCCCGCCCCGCTGCCACAGCTGAGGGGCACGGGGAGTGCTAATTAAACACCCCAAACTCGGCACAGCTGCTTTCCCAGGGCCCGGCAGGACGGCCCGGGGGGATCCGGGGCCATCCCCTGCTCCCAGCAGCAGGAGTGACATAAACCCAGAGTAACAAGGGAGCAGCTGCTGCCCAAGCACAGCCAGGGGCTCAGGAATGTCCCAGGTGGGGCCTCACCCCGAGTGTGGGCTGGCCCCAGTCCCCGTGCCCATCCCAAACGGGGACAGCCACACACAGGGGCTTGGCTGGGGCGAGCGCTCGGACAAATCCGGGCGGATGGAAGCACAAAGTTCTACAGAGGGAGGCAGAACGGGACAGGACGGTGAGGGCCCTCAGGAGGGACCCTGAGTCAGGGCCATGCCAGGGCTGTCCCAGCACCGTCACCTCCCGGGGCCATCCAGGCAAACGGGACCGAACACGATTGTTTGTGTCACACGAGGAGCCCGCTCCGAAATTCCCTGCCCACATCTCTCCCAGGAGCAGGGAGCAAGGAGGGCAGGCAGGAGGAAGGCAACTCCTGCTGATGCACACACGAGGCTGGAAGAGGAGTCGGTGGAGCCACTGGAGCCAGTTTATTGTCACAGGGCAGCCCAGAGGTCACAGCCCACCCCCGGCCCTTCCTCCCAAGGAGACCCGGCACAAGCTGTAGGGGCAGGGATTAGCAGAGGAAGCTGCGGCCAATCTGCTCCGAACTTTCCTGCTGGATCAGTAATTGGCCTCTCCACGCTGGCGACGAATGGAAGGAGCTGCATTAACCCCTTCAGCCCCGCTTCCTCCCCACACCGACCCCGAGCGCAGGCACCAGGACCCGGCCCAGCATCCCTGGGGAGGGCTGGCTCGTCTCTCCTGCTGCCAGGACGTTCATCAGAAAGGAAAGCAGAGCAGAGGGACTGCAGCACACCCTCCCCATCCCGCTCCCGTGGCGATGCCAATCCCAGGGAACAGGGTTTTCCCAAAGCACAGGCAGTGGAAGCTGTGCTCCCAGGGCAGATCCCTTGCAGACCTTCCTGGCAGTGCCCCGCTCTCCTTCCGTGAACGCCATGGACCAGGGGCACGTTCAGCAGCCCAGCACCGGGCTCAGGGAGCCCTGAAGGAGCAGCACTGGCCAGGACTGCTCCTGCCAGCACTGCTCTGCTGAATCCGAGGCTCTCTCTGGTGGGAATGGGCTGCGTTACAGCACAGCCGGGACTGAGCACAGAGAATAAAGCACCGGGAGCAGAGCAGGAGCCTGCCCCTGCTGTCCCAACAGCGGCTGGAGGGACCAGAGACACAGCCCTGGCATCATCCAATGGGCCGGGCAGCTCCAGAGGCAGCAGCTGCTTTGCCAGCAATGAGCTGGTGTCAAACACAGGGCCAGGGACTGCGGGGCTGCTATGAGTGAGGAGACAGCAGTGGGAAACCGGGCAGCTCCAAGGCACTCACTGCCTTGGGGACACACGAGGAGCACGAGCATGCCCTGGCTAGTCTTTGGAACACAACAGAGAGGACATGGAGAGCACGACTCCACCCAGAGCTGCTGGGACAGGGAGCACCCCATTCCCTGGGATCACTTTTGTCTAGTACCAGATTCCACAACCCCCACGACAGCCCCGCAAAGTCTCCAAGGACCCTCTGGTCCTTCTGCTGTCACAAAAATATAAATAAGGGGTTATGGCTCAAGAAGGTAATAAATAAAGATCTGCAGTGTCCTGAAGAGTATCTGCAAGTTGGCAGGTGAGTTCGTTCCAAGAGCAGCCAAATCTGCCACCACCTGGCTGCCCAGGCAGCATTCCAGACCCTTCAGCATCGGAGTGAGTCCTCAGAGGGGATGGGGCTCCCTCGAGCTGCTCCCAGAGCACTCTGCAGTGGTGATTTCTGGAGCTTCAGGCCCCGTGTCCAGCAGCACGAGTGTGAGGAACACGTCCATATCCCCGAGGAAACGTCGGGCAGGAGCAGCTGGAGCAGAGTCCAAGTGATCCATCAGTCCTTCTCAAAGGCCAAAGGTGAACTCTGATGCTGGAACAGAGCCACGAGGAAGATTCCTGGCTCCTAACCCAGGCAGGAGCTCCTTGCTGGCACTGCAGGTGATTTCTGGCAGCCCAGGGCTGACTCCTCACCCCACAGCAGATCAGGCTCTGCCCAGCCACAGGCACTGCAGCAGGAACAGGGCTGAGCACCCAGGCTGAGCCTGGCCCAAATCAAACCCCTGGGTCTGGCTCTGCACGAGCCAGGGCAGAGTCCAGCCCAGAGCTCCAGCATGTGGGAGCTCAGAGCTCCAGCAGTGCCCAAACTGCAGCAGGACAGGGACACAGATGGAGTCAGTAGAGAGAAGGGACAGAGGGACACGGACACCAGAGCTCTGCACAGGGCTCGTGCTCACCCAGCCCATGCCCAGCACAAACACCTCACTCTGATTTCCTGGGATTTGGCCAGAGCAAAGGCAGACTGACCACCAGAATCAAACCTACAGACATAAACTTGGCTTTGGATCACTTAAGAGTTGCTGTTTAATCCCGAGACAGCGCAGTTGAGTGAGTCTGGAATTTAAGTTACAAAAAAAGAAAGCACTAGAAAATAATCTTGATACAAGAGCGATAATCAGCTGAGGTTCCCCACCCTGTGCAGGGAATCCTACTCCACAATCCACCCAGCACAGCTGGGATGCTGCCAAGGCATTGCCTGTCCCCAGCACATGCTGGGAGGGCAAACTGTCCAGGGTGAAAAGTTTCGTGGGGGAATCCCCAGCACTGGGAGTTAAGATGCTGCCACCAGCTCTGGCTTTGGCCTGTTCTTGATGGGTGACACTTCTGTGGAAGGAAAAGAAACTTGTTACAGAATCAGGGAAATCAAATATCCTGCAGCCATCTCCTGAGGAGGCTCCAAGGCTCTGAGTCCACTCTGCCCGGCAGCAAATGCTTGCAGAGCTCCTGAACTAAGAGAAATTGGTTATAAATAATCCCACATTCCCATGTGGAAATGCCCCTTTTTCATTGAAGAATTACAGACTTTCAGAACATGCCCAGCCCAGCAAAGCTACCAGCCCAGGGATAGATCAGGGGCAGGGGCAGGAGCAGGCCAGCCCTGCCCTCACCCCTGGGACCTTACACCCCTGGGCCTTGTTTTGTTTGGCCTCAGTACTGACATCTGAGCCCTGTTTAGGAGTAAACAAGCTCCAAGGAAACCAGCCCAATTCCCCACATCCCAGACTGCTCCTGGGCAGATTCCACACAGGGAAATGGCTTCTTCCAGCTCCTCTTTGCACAAGCAGGCAGGTCCAGCTCCTGTGAGTGACGGCTCAGGGCTCTGCTGTCCCATGAGAGAAGAGTCTTCACCAGCCTGAGTTTTCAGCTCCCCAGCACAGACACCTGATGAATCCCAGTGGGCTCCTTCCCTGCCAGGCAGGGCCACCAGGGCCTGTTTGGTCACCTTCTTAGTGAGCTCTCCCACTTCCCAGCTTCATTCCCACACAAATCCATCCACTGAGGTTTTGGATTGTTCAGGAACACTTGGGGACCATCAGCAGTGTGGAGCTCGTGCTCTGACAATCCTGGAACTGTGGGACTCCAGTGATGCTCATCCAGCTGGTTCCAAATCACTGGGAAGCGAAGTGGGAAGAGCATCCCAAGCCTCAGAGAAATCCAGACTTGTGCAGGGTGAATCCAACACCCACAGATACCCATCCCTGCACTGTGAGAACTGGACCAGCCTGGGGCTGTGGGAGGAAGCCTTGCCTGGCTCAGACAAGGAAGGAATTCCTCATGGAGCCTCCCGATGGAATGAGGTGTCCCAGGGCAGGAGGTTGCCTCAGAGCAGGTGCAGGATGGGACAAGAACAGCAGGTGTCACACAGGGAGCTCCCCAAGGGAATGACCAGATGCTGACCAAACAGAGAGCGGAGCCTTGGGTGCTCCTGGAGCCAGGGCTCAGCTGGGCCTGTCCCCACTCCAGGAGCTGCTGCTCCTGCCATTTTCCAAGACACTCACACTGGGAGAGGGTCTCAGACCATTGCACAGGACAGGAGCACGAGAAGCCAAAGCTAAACAAGGAGAACATACCTGGGATCTTCTCCGGGAGTGGCTCCGAAGGAACTTCTGGAAGCTCCAACTGTTCCTGCAAGGGCAGTAAAGACAGTGTGTCACAATGTGTCACAGGTGCCACAAACCCCACCTGTGGGCAAAGACTGGGGCTGGCAATGTCCCAGACTTCCCCCCAGACTGAGCTCTGAGAGTAGGAAAAAGGTATTTTAACTGCTGTCAAAAACAGCTTCCTAAAAAGGTGGATTTTAATCACAAAAACATCAACCCCACCTGAGTAATAGCATTTAATTCTTCTAAAATGGCATCTTCATCCTCCTCAGTCAGGCTGCCAGCCAGGAGCTCGTCTATTTGCTGTGGGAGAGAGGGAAGGACATAACATTCCCAGCCTGGTGGCTCTTGGACACAGTGCCCACCCCAGCAGCTCTACAGAGCAGAGACTGCTCCCAGCTCCTCATGTACACACCCTCTGGTACTCCACAGCATCCTGGGTTTCTCCTATTATCCTTTCCACTTCTTCTATGGACATAACCTGAAAGGCAGAGCCAAAATCCAGGTGAGGGAGGGGCCTGCAGGGAGGCAGTTCCAGCCAGGCCCCTCTGAAGTGCCCCAGCCACAAGTACCTGGTGCATTTTGTTCAGACACTCGTTGCCTATTTTCAGGCCCTCAATGACCTTCATTTCAATCTGGGTGAATTCAATGTCCTGGACCTGGAAGGAGAAAGGGAAGAGCCTGTCACACTTTGGCCAGGCATTGGCACAGTAAATCCTGGAGGGATTTTACAGATATGGGGATGTGGCAGCTGGGGACAGTGGTGGCCCTGGCAGTGCTGGGGTACGACTGGGCTCAGAGGACTCTTCCCACCTAAATAATTCCATGGTTGGCATTATTAGGCAGACACAGGCTGCCAGGACCACCAGAGAAGCTGCAAGGAGTAATCAGTGGAGCTCTTTGTGTCCTGTCAGTGGCACCAGCAGCAGGAAACATCCACAAAAAAAGCTCGGCAGAGGCAGCTGCACCAGCAGGTCCAACAGCCCTGGAAGTGATTTCACCAGATTTTCCAGCTGCCAGTTGTCCCAGCTGAGACCTCCCCAAACCCAAACACATCCACTTCTGAAATGACAGGCCTGAGACAAGCCCAGGAAGGCCCCAGTGCAGCCATCCCCCCTGTGAGTAACGTTTCAGCAATTTCCAAACCACACATTTAACAGGGAGCCTGCAGATTACAAACACACCACTCTGTGTCTCCAGGGAAATCGTGGCACGCACAATTTTGGAAACATGTGCCCTTGGACAGAGGGCTGAGCAGGACCTGCCAGTTGGGATGGAATTCCAGGGAATCCAGGGGAGCCCCACCCCAGAACACCCCAAGGCCTCGCTCACCATCCGCTCCAGGTTGCTGATCTGGTTCTCTGTTTTATCCAGAAGCTGCTCCTGGTACCGTTTCTTCTTCAGTAGGAGCATGGCTTTCCTGAGGGACACACAGGGAGGGAAACACGGCAGGGATGAAGCAACTGAAGCTCAAAGGAACCCCATCAAAGCCATGCTCACTCTGTGCTACTGCTACAAGGGGACAACTCATGTGCAGCTGAACTGGCAGCCCAAGTCCTACGAGGAGCGAGGATGAGCAAACTGGATATTTGGAATAAATCCTTCCCTGGGAGGGTGCCCTGTCACTTGCCCAGAGCAGCTGTGGCTGCCCCTGAATCCCTGGGAGTGTCCCAGGCCAGCTTGGACAGGGCTGGGACCAGCCTGGGATAGTGGAAGGTGTCCTTGCCATGGCAGGGGGTGGAATAGGATGAGCTTTGAGGTCCCTTCCATCCAAACCATTCCGGGACTCTTTTTCAAGGATCCAGCGGTGTTTCCTCGCTGGTGACACTCTGGAGGTGGCACAGCCATCCCCCGGCCCGGCCCCAGTGACCTCCCCTCTCCCCTCCCCTCCCCTCTCCCCTCCTCTCCTCTCACTCTTTTTTGCCGTCCCGGAGCAGCTGCCGGGCCAGCGCCCGCTCCCGCTCCAGCCCCAGGCTCAGCCGCTTCTGGTACTGCCGGAGCTTGTCCCGCTGCTGCTTCAGTTGCTGCGGGAGAGAGGGACGGACAGAGGGACGGACAGAGGGACGGACAGAGGGACGGACAGAGGGACGGACAGAGGTCACAGCGCAGCCCTGACAGCTCCAGCGTCCCCTCAAGCAGCGCCGCTGCCCCGCCCGCTCTGTCACCGACAGCACCGGGAATCGCTCAGCCCAGCCCCGCTCCTCCATCGCCACGGGGACCGGGAAAACCCCACGGGCAGCTCGGAGCCGGGCCGGGCCAGGCCGGTCCGGTCTATCCCGGTACCCCCCGCTCACCAGCACGGCCCGGTCCATCCCGGTACCGCTCTCCCACCAGCACGGCCCGGTTTTTCCCGGTACCGCTGTCTCAGCAGCACGGCCCGGTCCATCCCGGTACCCCCCGCTCACCAGCACGGCCCGGTCCTGCTCCGTGACGCGGCTCCGCCGTTTCCGCCCGAACAGGTTCCCCATGGCCGCTCCTGCCCGGCCCGGCCCGGCCCGGCCCGCCCCCGACGGCGGCCGCGAGGGGCCCGGCCCCGCACAACGCGCAGCGAGCGCGGCAGTGGCGGCAGCGTGCCGCTGGGGGGCGCGCTGGGGACGGGAATATCGGGAATGGAGACAGGAATATCGGGAATGGGAATAAAACAGGGAATGGGGACGATAATATTGAGAATGAGAATAATCTAGGCAGAGGGATATAGGGAAT
The DNA here is from genome assembly GCF_963662255.1 of Cinclus cinclus. Taxonomy (NCBI): domain Eukaryota; kingdom Metazoa; phylum Chordata; class Aves; order Passeriformes; family Cinclidae; genus Cinclus; species Cinclus cinclus. The sequence continues at coordinate 11,771,606 of NC_085065.1, forward strand.
GAGATATAGGGAATGAGAGGTATGGGAGGGAGGCTGTAGGGGTTGGGGGCTCAGGGACAGCACGGATTCATTCCTAGAGTCACGGCATTGCTCAGGGTGGAAAAGCCCCCGACCCCATCGTGTCCAGCATTCCCCCAGCACTGCCAGGATCCATTTCTCCATTTATTTCTCAATTTCTCCCACGCAGCTCCTCCCTCGGAATGAGCCAGGCTGCAGCCAGTGCTGAGAGCTGCATTTGCACCCTGGGATCGGCATTCCTGCTGCTCCAGTGGGGCTGGGACACACAGCTGACCCCTGGGACCCATCCCATCCCATCCCATCCCATCCCATCCCCAAATCCCACTCAGCTCTTTCCTGGGCCACAGCTGCCCCCGGCCCCACGCAAGGATCCTCACACCAGGAAGTGTTTCTGCATTTATTTTTTATTAACCATTTATTTGTCTGTAATCATTTTACTCTCACATTACAATCGTGTGGGGGGTTTTATATATATTTTTTAAATTTTATTTTTGTAAAATAAATAGAGATAAGTGAACTTTTAAGGTAGGATGCTCTCCAGATCCTTGGTTAAACTCTGTGATCCCATGATTGAATCTCTGCATCAGACCTGTGGAAGCACAGCCCACACATGCTGGGGTAAAATCCCAACAGCCCCAATTCCTTAAAATTCCCCGTCCTGGATGCGGGGCTGCACTGGAGCAGGAGCAGCAGCTCCCACCACGCCAGGAATGTCCTGTTCCTTTCACAAATACATTGATACGAGTTAAAAATCTATTGTTTTTGAAGCTGTGAATGTTAACTGGTTAGGTGAGACCCCAAACTCTGGCTCCACCCCCGTGGGCAGCCTGGGAAGAGGCACAGCTCTGTTAGACCATAATTCACTTTGGGTAACTCACAAGTGGGGTTTTTAGGTAGTTTTGAAGTTTAAAGCCTTTGATTCATTATCCTGGGACGTGGCCCTCGGCCTCCCCCTGACAGGGGATGGGGGGCTTGGGGGCACCTGACATGGTTTGGGGACCTGTCCCAAGCCACAGCCCCCGACAGAGCCTGTAGCACCTCGAGGTGCCTGAGCACACAAGGACACGGTGCCAGGGCCAGCAGCAGCAGGGTGGGCACGGGGCAGAGGGGTCAGCACAGGGACAGGGGGCCCCGACCCTTCCCTTGCTGCATTCCCCACACCACAGCACAGCTGCACTTGGCTGGGAGCCTGCAGATCCCAATTGGGACTGGCTGGGATCCCAACTGGGAATTCCAGGCCCCACAGCATGTTCTGCACCTCTGGAAGGAAACCTGTCCTACAGCTGTGCTCTCCCTTCCACACCCAGCTCCAGCCCCAGAACCCATCCCATGGGACAAAACATTCACACGCGCAAGGTGGGAAGATGGAGCAGCTGGGACGAGGGTGCTTGGCTCAGAGCACTGACTGGCAGCCTTCCTCTTCCTCCTCAGCAATTCTCCATGCCAGGTGCTCCCATGCCTGGTTCCAAAGGGGCAGGTGAGCCACAGCTGTGGTGTGCAGCTCCAAGTGCCCAAATCCTGACCTCAGCTCGGTGCACAGCTCCATGGGGAGCACACAGAGCCCAGGATGGGCTCCCTGTGGCACAGGGACAGTGGCAGCAGGAGGGGCAGGGTCTCAGCTTCCCCCAGCTCCCCTCCAGGCCTTGGGTGGGACATGGTGACACCAGTGACTTGCTCCAGGCTCGCTGGGATGTTGGAGATCTTCATTCCCTTTCTTCCCTCGTCGTCCTCACACAGCTTTGTGGTGTGGGACATCCTGCCCTGCTCTTGTCATCTCCCTGAGCTCCCTCCTGCAGGATCCCTGCCTGCTCAGGCCACCAGGTCCCCACCAGGGCTGTCCTTGCTTCCAGTGGAGAGGGTGCTGCAGGGAGGGAGGGGGAGGCTCATGCAGAGGAGACGCTGCCCTGCCTCCCTGGCAGGTACATCCTGTGCTGCCCTGTCCCGGGAGTTGGGTTTGGCACAGGGTTGGCAGCAGCTGGAGGGTCCCGTGGAGCCTTAGGTGAGTCCTCACAGTCCTTGAAGAACCCACACTTCAGCAAAACAAGGAACAAAGACTAAAACAAGACCCTTCTCAAGGGCTTTGCCTCATCCAAGTCCTTCCAAGCTCAGGAGCCGTGTTTCTGACAGAGAAGTCAACCACTGGAAACAAAAATAAACGTTCCTTTTGTGTAGCTTTTAGAGGATATAGCTGGAAAACAAAACAAAACCCAGGAGATTGTCTCTTCCCCTCGTCAAACCCATCAGTAGCTAAGTCAGAAGAACAAACGTTCAAGTTATGGGGTGCAGCAGCAGCAGCCAACACGAAACATTCAAGTCGATGATTTCTCTATGTACAGGGAGGCCCTGCCCTGGAGCCGCTCCGGCCGCGCCGTCATCTGATCCTCTTCTCCACCGAGTACACCGAGATGTAGAAATCATTGCTGCCGACGGCCAGGTGGGGCTGCGGGAGAGCACAGCGACAAACAGGCACGGTCACAGCTCGCACGGGCACGACAGCCCTCGGGCATCGAGCCGGCACCGAGCCCAGCCCACCCCGGGGTGCTCGGGCACCTCCAGGGATGGGCACTCCAAAGCTCCCCGGGCAGCTCCAACCCCTGAGCACCCTTCCCATGGAGAAATCCCTGCTGCTGTCCACCCTGAGCTCCCTGGCCCAGTCTGAGGTTGTTCCCTCTCCTCCTGTCCCTGTTCCCTGCCAGCAGATCCTGACTCCCACCTCCTGGCAGGGAGTTGTGCAGAGCCAAGGTCCCCCCTGAGCCTCCTTTTCTCCAGGCTGAGACCCTTCCCCAGCTCCCTGATCCTCCCCTGCTGTCCCAGTCCCATTCCCAGCTCTCCCAGTCTCTGCTCCTGTGGCTGACTCCAAGGTCCAGGTGTGGAGCTGTTATAGGCACAGGTGACAGTGACATTCAGCAGGGACACCCAGCTGCTCCACAGCTCTGCAGGAGTTATAGGCCCATTTCAGCCACAGACAAAAATTATGGGCACTATTAGCTGCCAACTGCCAACGTAATTTCTCTAAATGACTGCAAATCTGCTCGTTAGGAGCTGATGCCTGGGCTGAAAATGAGCATTTCCTGCAGTGAGGGGACCTGGCCCTGCTGGACAGGGCTTTGCTTTGCTTTGCTTTTTTAAAGAGCACACTGCTCTTCCCATTACATATTAAATATTTGTCAGCTGATCTGCAGCTTTCAAAAATAACTCTTGTAACTCCCTCCTGTTCTCCCATCCATCCATCGTTTTCTCAGGTTTTCCAACTCCTCCATTTATTCTCCTCCCTGGGTGAGCAAAATCCACTACGTGGATGGGCTCTCCCTCCTCCCTGAGCAGCAACCAGACTCTCTCTGTAACTACTGCAGAGCCCCTCAGCTGTGACAGACTCCAAAATTTCCTTTTGTTCTGCCTCACTCCAGCCTTTATCAGCCCGTGCCTTTATTTTTTGCAGCTCTCCCATTTTCCTGAGGTGCAGTTTTTTCCTGCACAGCCACAGCGAGACACGGCTGCAGAGCCCAGGCAGGGAGTGAATTAAGGACACTTTGGGGATTTGGGAGTGTGACCAAGGAGTCTGAGTAGAGCTGGGATGGGAAGTGCACCCAGAGCCCTGCGGAGCTGCAGGAGGCTGGGACAGCTCCCTTTCACTCTGGGGGGTGTCTGTGCCATCCCCTCTGTCCCACCAGGACATGCCAACCCCAAATGCCAGCAGGGACACAGACCCAGTGAGGATGGAAGGCCAGGCAGCTGATGGCTCCCACTCTCTGTCCCATGAAGCCATCGTAGTATTTGATGTTGTTGATCAGCTCCCCGTTGCCGTTGTAGATGGCAGTGAACTGGTTCATGGAGCCACTGCAAGGGAAGGGACAGAACACGGAGCCACTGGGAATGCTGGGAGGGGACAAAATTGCTGCTGCAGCCCTTGGCTGAGCTGTGTGCCAGGCCAGAGTGCAGCCACTTCACTAAGGGGGAAGAACCACAGTGACCTGTGGTCAGCTGGGACAGGAAACCACAGAGGGCTGATGGCCAAACACACCCAGAGCATCCCAAACAGGCTCCAGGCCATGGGACTGTGGAGCACTCAGAGCCCAGAAACACAGACACAGAACAGGGACACAGTGTCCAGGGCTTCACGGATGGATAAAAAAAGAGATAAAAGTCCTGAGTAGCAAACACAGGAAAGAAGCTGCACTGCTGTGGTGGGGTTAAAAGCAGTAAAGTGAACAACACCCCATGAATGATGTCTGTGGAGAGAAATCATCCTCTCCAGGGATCATGGATTGATGGAATGGTTGGGGCTGGAAGAGACCTTAAAGCCCACCTTGTTCCACCCCCTGTCATGGACAGGGACATCTTCCACTATCCCAGGCTGTTCCAATCCCTGTCCAAGCTGGCCTGGGACACTTCCAGGGATCCAGGAGCAGCCTGGTCCCTCCACCCTCACAGAGAATTTCCCCCATGGAACCCTGCCCCCTGGCAGTGAGACAGTGGAGTGCCCCCCGTGTCCTGGCACTCCAGGCTCTGCTCCAACCCTCTGATCACCCTGGAGCCTCCCCTGGACTCACGGCAGAGCTGCCTGTGCAGGGATGGCAGCAGGGATGGCAGCAGGGATGGCTGCAGGGGTGACAGCAGGGGTGGCAGCAGGGATGGCAGCAGGGATGGCTGCAGGGTGACAGCAGGGATGGCAGCAGGGGTGACAGCAGGGATGGCTGCAGGGATGGCTGCAGGGGTGACAGCAGGGATGGCAGCAGGGATGGCAGCAGGGATGGCTGCAGGGGTGACAGCAGGGATGGCAGCAGGGATGGCAGCAGGGATGGCTGCAGGGTGACAGCAGGGATGGCAGCAGGGGTGACAGCAGGGATGGCTGCAGGGATGGCTGCAGGGATGGCAGCAGGGATGGCAGCAGGGATGGCAGCAGGGATGGCAGCAGGGATGGCAGCAGGGATGGCTGCAGGGGTGACAGCAGGGATGGCTGCAGGGATGGCTGCAGGGGTGACAGCAGGGGTGACAGCAGGGGTGACAGCAGGGATGGCTGCAGGGGTGACAGCAGGGGTGGCAGCAGGGATGGCTGCAGGGATGGCAGCAGGGATGGCAGCAGGGATGGCTGCAGGGATGGCAGCAGGGGTGACAGCAGGGATGGCAGCAGGGATGGCAGCAGGGATGGCAGCAGGGGTGACAGCAGGGATGGCTGTAGGGGTGGCAGCAGGGATGGCAGCAGGGATGGCAGCAGGGATGGCAGCAGGGGTGACAGCAGGGGTGGCAGCAGGGATGGCTGCAGGGATGGCAGCAGGGGTGGCAGCAGGGATGGCAGCAGGGATGGCAGCAGGGGTGACAGCAGGGATGGCTGCAGGGGTGGCAGCAGGGGTGGCAGCAGGGATGGCAGCAGGGATGGCAGCAGGGGTGACAGCAGGGATGGCTGCAGGGATGGCAGCAGGGATGGCAGCAGGGATGGCTGCAGGGATGGCTGCAGGGATGGCTGCAGGGGTGACAGCAGGGATGGCTGCAGGGATGGCAGCAGGGATGGCAGCAGGGATGGCAGCAGGGATGGCTGCAGGGTGACAGCAGGGATGGCAGCAGGGGTGACAGCAGGGATGGCAGCAGGGATGGCAGCAGGGATGGCTGCAGGGATGGCTGCAGGGATGGCAGCAGGGATGGCTGCAGGGGTGACAGCAGGGATGGCTGCAGGGATGGCAGCAGGGATGGCTGCAGGGATGGCTGCAGGGGTGACAGCAGGGATGGCAGCAGGGATGGCAGCAGGGATGGCAGCAGGGATGGCTGCAGCACTTACCATGCAAACAGGTTGGCCTGGGGGTGGATGTCGAGGGCCGTGAGCCCCTTGACGATCTGCAGCACCTTCATGGACTCGGGCATGCGGGGGTCGAAGAAGCGAACGTCACCATTGACACTGCCAGCACACAGAGCCAGGGCTCAGCCCTGCCCAGCCCCGTCCCAAAGCCCAGGAAATGCAGCTCTGGGGCTCCCCGTGAGCCAAACACCTCCACGGGGCATTGGGACAGGGAGCACACACGGCCAAATTCCCACTGGTGCTGAGGTCTGATCCCACCCACAGCACGGTCTGTGCTGAGGAGAGTTCCCAAATTGATCCCACACTGCTGATCCCCAATTACTGATCTCAAATTGATCCCTCACTGCCTCTCTTGCTCCCAGCCCATTTCTGAGTTTGCCCTCCCTGTTCAGGCACACCCAACACACCCCAGCTCCATGGCAGTCCCAAATTCCTGCAGGAAATTGCCTTGGAAAGCTGCAAGAGGGGATGTGCTGGTGCCAGCCTTTACTCCAAGAGCCTAGACACTAGGATCTTACTGTGTCCTGTCCTTTGTTTTCCTTGGATTTTGCTGTCAGAGGGAACTGGAAGGGATCTCCTCTGGGAAGAGCCTAGACCTGCCTTTTGAAACCCAACATTTCCTCCCAGCTCTGCAGCCCCAGGAGCAGCTCCCAGGCTGGAAGGGCTCTGGGGAGAGGGGACTACCAGCCCTCAGCCCTGGGCACAGAGACCTGACCCCTGGAGCTGCTGGAGGAGCTTATGGAGAGAAAGATTAAAAACTCCAATATGGGAGTTTGACAAATCTGGCAGCTGCATCACATAATCCTCTGTCTGAAAATCTTAATACATTTTTGCTGGCCCATCCCCCGCCTCAGGAAGGTTCTGAATCCCAGAAAATTATGTTTTGTTTCCATTTTCTAATCAAGTAAAAGAGGCTCTTTGTGTGCAAATGGTGGCTTTGTGGCAATAAATTCTGTTCTGCTGTTCCTTAATGGCCAAATCAGTACCTGCTGCTCCGGCCACCGTGTTTACCAGGCAGCAGGAATGGATTTAGGGAATTGCACAGGAATCCTGCCCAGGAACTGACAGATGAACCATCCACATCCTCTTGTTGTTCTCCTCCAGATGACCCCAGGGAGATGTTGGCAGTAAAGCCCCCCCAGAGAAGACATTCTACACCCAGCTCCTGCTCCCCTCCCTTCCTCCTCACACACCTTGTGATGCCAGCACCTTGTTCACTCCCAAACCACACCAGGAGCCTTCCAAGCAAAGCTCCACGTCCCTTTTTGCCTCCTCTCCAGCGAGTTTGGAGCAGGAGTTAATTACTGAAGCAAATGTCAAACTCAAGAGCTTTACCCTCTCAGCTGCTGGATACCAGGGACAGAATTTAAAGGGAAAAACAAATTGTGAGCGAGGGCAAACAGCTCCAGGGGTGCAGCCCGGGTACCTGACGCTCATGATGTTGCCCTCGGGGTGTTTCTGCAGGTAAGCCTTCACCACCCAGGCCGTGTGCTCCCGGTAGGTCATGACTCGGCTGGGGACAAAGGGACACGTGTGAGGTGAGCAGGGCACGTGGGAGGCCCCCAGAGCCCAGGGAGGACAGCAAGGACAGAGTTACCATTCGCTGAGGGCCATCCTCCTGTCGAACACACGGATGGAGCCGTCCCCCAGCCCCGCCACGATCAGCGAGCGGTGCGAGTCACAGGACAGGCTGGTGACACAGCTGTCAGCTCCCGTGGGAATGTCCTGCCAAGAGAGCACACACACACCACAGCCTGCCTCCAGGGACTGCGTCAGGGCCCCGCACCGAGCTCCTGCCCCATCCCCATCCTCCTCATCCTCACACCGAGCAGGGTGAGGCAGCCCTGGCACCCTGAGCCCCACCAGTGACACAGCCCCAGAGCAAGCCAGGCACTGCTGTGCCTCCTCCCATCCCTGCTGTGGCACATGTGACAGGGACAGCCATTAGAGCCTCCTTAGAGGTGTGCTGGGAAAGGGACTTAGGAAAAGGCAGCTGGAGCTGCAGGGACAACTGTGCTAGGGACACGCCAGGCACCCACGCTGCCACCTCCCCCCTTTCACTTCTGGAGGCAAAAGAATTGCTGAGAATAATCCCTGTGCCTGTTGGGAGGAAAACCACCTTCAGTTCAAACCAGTAAAAAAGGCTGAGCAGCACTGCAGGAATGACAGTCATGGAATGGTTTGGGTTGGGAGGGACCTTAGAGCCCATCTCAGCCATGGGAACACCATGGGCACACCATGGGTACACCATGGGAACACCATGGGAACACCATGGGAACACAAACCATGGGAACACAAACCATGGGAACACAAACCATGGGAACACCATGGGAACACCATGGGAACACCATGGGAACACAAACCATGGGAACACCATGGGAACACCATGGGAACACCATGGGAACACAAACCATGGGAACACCATGGGCACACCATGGGAACACCATGGGAACACAAACCATGGGAACACAAACCATGGGAACACCATGGGAACACAAACCATGGGAACACCATGGGCACACCATGGGAACACAAACCATGGAAACACAAACCATGGAAACACAAACCATGGGAACACCATGGGCACACCATGGAAACACAAACCATGGGAACACAAACCATGGGAACACCATGGGAACACAAACCATGGGAACACAAACCATGGGAATACCATGGGCACACCCATCTCATTGCACCCTGCCATGGTCACACCTTCCAGAGCCCAGGCTGCTGCAGGCCCCTGTGCAGGAGCCGCAGGAGCTCATTCCACACCTCAGCCCTGTTCTTGCCTCCGTGCATTTTCACCCGTGGAGCTGTTGTTCCAGCCTGGGCTGAGCAGGGAGAGGCACCAGGCTGGGGCTGCTGCAGGCTCTGCCCATCCTCAGCTCCTCCTTTGAAGCAGCAACACTCAGCAGAAGTGCAAATGAAGCACTTGTTCCTCAGCTCCAGCCCGGTGCTTCCAGAGCTGTGGTTTCTGTAGTTCAAAGAGGGAAGCACCTTTATCTGCCTCCATTATTCCTGCTCTTTGTGCTGATTCTCACTTTCCCTGTTACTGAGTCAGGAAGTTCCAATCACTTGAATTTCAACACCCAATCTTTGCAATTAAAAAAAGAAACAACATGTTTTTAGATACTTTCGGTGCAATCATTAATCATCATCATTTAGAAGATTTTCGCCTCCTGAATTTTGCCGCTCCCTAATTTGCATAGTAAAAATAATATGTGAAAGTAATTAAGATGAACAGAGGCTTAATTATCCTGCATCGCAGGGTCAAAGTGTCGCAATTAATGTTCATCCAAGGGTAATTAATTTCGAGAAGCTTTGAAAACTTCACTTCCTTTTTATTCCAGCATGGTGCCTCCATTCTCAGCGACCACCTGCTTCCCCTTGGAATTTCTGAGAAAATTCCACGTGATTGTGGCTCAGTGAACTCTGGCAGGGCCTTTCCCATGGCACAGCACAGGAGCTGGGTGTGCTTTCACAGACTTGGACTCTATTCCAGTTACTATGAAATCCAACTGCGTCCCAGTGCCCTCCTCTGCATCCCAGTGCCCATCTCTGGATTCCACAGCCTCAGCTTCCCCAAACATTGCCGCCCACCCAGAGCAGCACAGCAGCTTCCAGGAGAGCCCTGACACACTCCCCGTGTATCTGTGTGGTTTTATTGACCTTGGAACATGACCCTGGGGCAGGGAAGCAGGGAAGGGGAAGCAGAGAAGGGGCAGCAGGAGCTCCAGGAGCTGGCAGCTCCTCACAGAGCAGTCCCAGGAGCTGTGGGCACTGTCCCCATGGGATGGGCTCTGGCAGGTGTTACCTGTACTTTCATCTCCCGATCCGTGTCCCAGATCCGGATTATCCTCACGTCTCCCGAGGTCATCAGGAGCCCAGTTTCTTGTTCCCAGTCCACCACCATCCCTGCTCCTGAGACACAACAAGGCAAGGCTGCAAATCAGTGCCAGAGCTGCACTCCCTGGATCATCAGCTCTGCTGACCTCGTGCTGCAGACACTGTCACAGCCGGAGGAAATGTAAAATGACACACACAGACACCCCAGACATCCTCCAGATGGGACTGAATCAGCTGCTCCTGGATCTGAGTGCAAACACTGCGTGGTCTGAGCCGGGCTCGGTCCCTGGGGAGGGGAGCACAACTTCCAGGAACTGCCGGGGGCAGCAGTGCCCAGCACTTCACGGAACATTAACATTAACATTAACATTAATATTAACATTAACTGCTGATGGGAGAGACTCAGCTGGTGCCACCTCACAGCCAGACCTGAAAGCTCCTGGACTGAGTCCTCCCTCTATCAGAAGGATGTGGGAGGTGTTCCTGGACAAGGAGCAAGTCAGGGCAGCAATGGAGTGGATTTAAGAGCTGCTGGGAGCACAAACCAGTTTGCTGCACTGGCTGGTGAGGAGGGGAACACCCTGCAGGGACAGCAGCCCCAACATCCTCACAGGAGCTTTGGCTCCTCATCCCTGAGAGCACAGATCAATCTCCAGGGGAAGTTCAGCACAAGCCATCCACGCTGTGTTAAAAACACAAACAAAACCCCGGGAGCACCACAGGAGGGAACCAGAGGAGAAATCCAGGCTTGGTGTCTGTTCCAGCCCCTTGGGAGGGCAGAATTCCTGCTTTAGAGCAGCATTCCTCTCTCAGAGCACCACCCCTGCCTCTCAGAGCAGAATTCCTGCCTCTCAGAGCAGTTGTCCATCCTCTCCTCCGTGCCAGACCGAGTCTCTGGTGCTGAGCAGTGTTTCATAACCACACAGAACTGGAGTCAGAGCCCTCTGCAATGCATCAGGACTGCAGCTCCTGCCCCGAGCACTCCAAGTGCCTCCAGCACCATCCCTGTGTCTCCACTCCACAACGTGCTTGTCCACAAGGTAAAAACGTGCATTTGTCTGCATTTACTGCCAGGAACCATCCCCAGCAGGAAATCTAAGCCTGCCCCAATGTGCTCTTTTGTCACCAAAGGCCCACAAGTACCTTGTACCAGAACATCCACAGTTACAGAGCAAAAAGGAAACAGCAGCCACGTCCTGTGAACAGCGAGTTCTCCTCCAGCATGATGGGCTGACCTTGTTCTGCACAGCTCCAGAGAAAACATTCTGCCCCTCTTCCCTTCCTAAGCATCAAATCCGAGCCCATTCCTGATCTTGCCACATCCATGGAGGAGGTCACTGATGTTTACTGCCAGTCCCTCAACTCCCTGCAGGAAATTCAGGACTCTGGGCTGACTTGGGAGCCTGGATCTTTCTTTTTAGTCAAATGGATTGTTCCTTCAGACTGCCTGGCAGCTCGCAGGGCTGGAGAGCTGAGGCAAACGAGCAGGCAGTGATGGAGATGATAAACACCACTGAAGTGTTTGCATTTGTCATCTGTTTACAGCCCATGTGACAGGACTAACCTGGCAGCTGAGATGGATCTGGCTGTTACCATCCCTGATGGAGCTCAGCAGGCAAAGAGCTCCGAGGCAGCTCCAAAGCTCCCAATTCCCCAGGAACATTTCCCAGTTTGGGGAAGCTCCCAGTTTCCCAGGAACTGCCCCCAGTTTGGGGAAGGTTTCTTTGTGATCAGCACCAAGTCCTGTCCAGCTGTGGTTCCAGGGGCTGTTCTGAGTTTGGGGGCAGAGCTGGCATTTTTGGTGCCTCTCTTGGCATGCCTGTCAGGAGTTTGTCACTGAGGATATTCAGCAATGACATCTAGAAGGGCAGGGAAAGTCTCACTGAGGGAAGAGGCTCCAGAGGGATTGCACAAAGATTCCCATGAGAGACAAGCAGATGGAAAGGATGAGGGTTCATTCCCAACCAGGCTGGAAAAAAAGTAGGGAATGAACACAGAATCCTGGAATGGTTTGGGTTGGAAGGGACCTTAACAAGCACCTCACTGCACTCCTGCCATGGGCAGGGGCACCTTCCACTACCCCAGGGTGCTCCAAGCCCTGTCCAGCCTGGCCTGGGACACTGCCAGGGATGATGCTGGGTATGGTGGGGCTTGAGACCTTGCAGTTCCTACCTTTCTTATAAAAACTTCAACAGTTCAGCTCAGGGATAACTGCTGCTCCCTGGAAGAGGGAAGAGCAGGATCTGGATCATCCCAAAGCCTGGGGGTGGTGGGTCCTGGCTGCAAGGTGCCTGTGCTGAGCCCTGGGCTGGGGGCTCTGCTCCTGCTGCACCCAAAAAAGGTGTCCTGGCCAAAAGGGGGACGTACCTGGGAATGCTGAACTAGAATTCCAACGTGCCTGAAGAGCAGAAAAGCCCTTGGACACAAACGTCAGTCACTCGGAAGCGTGTGAGGGGAAGGAAAGCTTCCTCTGACTGCGAAATGTTCCATCCAGAGCTGGCACTCACAGTATGGAAGGAGACAGAAATAGCTGAACTATTTCTATGTACAAGCAAAGGTTTGCATGGCAGAGATGATCCAGGATTGGCTCATGCTTCCATGCTCAATTCATGGTGTTTTGGGATGGAGAGCGAACGTGGGATGAATACTAATGATCATTTCCTTTTTAATTAACAGAGGTCCTACTCCAGGATGTTACAACTGAGCCCGCAGCCCACCCACAGGGCTTTGGCTCCTGGGCTTGGCACCTGAGCTGCTCCCCAGCCCCTCCTGCCCACAGGTGCTGCTCTGAACACCTGCACAGCCCCAGAGCTGGCTCTGCCTGACCTGTCACCCTCCCAGGAGCAAACAGGGACAGAGCTGTCCCAGCCTCTGGCACGGGCCAGTGGTGAATTGTGCTGCTCCCAGACTGCACGAGCTGCAGGCAGCAGCCCTGCACTGCTGCAATGCATCAGGAGCTGAGAGCATGATTTTCCCCTAAGGGATATTATGTTCTTAGATAATGAGCAACAAATCTTCCACAGCTCAGGGAAAGGAATTTTTAAATGTCTGTGGTGGAGGTGGTGCTGTTTTTTTTGTTTGGGTTGTTTGTTTGTTTTTTAAAAGCCTTTTAAAGCCAGCACTGGCAGCTCTGTATGGCTGACTTTATCCACACCAACAGCTGCTCCTGAAGGAAAACTTCCCAAGGCTGTTCCCTCAGGATTGCCCCTGAGCCAGAGATATTTGCCTGGAATGGACAATTCCTTGGATAAACTCCAGTGCTAATGTGGTGAAAGCAGCTGCATTCCCAACATCTGTAATGTCACAGGAACGTGGCCAGGCTGTCCTTGGCATTTCAGTGGAATCAGGAATACCTGCATGGAACACACTATAAAACATCCTGCATTCTGCCTGATCATTTTTTAATCACAGGCCCTCCTGGCTGAGCAGTGAAGCACATCCCTGCTTTAATTTCCAGGAAGCAGTGGGAGGGTTGGATGACCTCACTCATCATTAATTTCTACAACATCCTCTCAAAAAGTGTCACCCTCCTCCTGCCAAGGACTCTGCAGTGAGGGACAGCAGGAGTTGGGATGCTGGGAATTCAATTAAAAGAACACAAACCCCTGGAGCTGTGATTTCTCCAGTGATTTTATTGCCACCAAACAATCCGAGCAGAACTGTGCTGCCTCTCCCGCAGCCCCTGCTCCTGCTGGGGCTCCTGGGAATTTGGGAAGCCTCCCTGCCTTCCCCCTGCCCCTTGGTCCCCAGGCTGAGCCTGAGTCTGATCCCCTGACCAGTTCCTGGTGCAGGCTGGAGCTGTCCCCCTGCTCCAAGCCCCATTCCTGGGACACTTCCAGGGCTGGGGCAGTGTCCAAACACTGCTGATTGTGCTCTGCTGCCAGGAGAGCACTAATTCCATACATTTTTTACAGTTCCCCAGAGGGAAGTGGGATGCTTGTGCTGCCTGTGTCAGCAGCAGAGCAGAGGCAGCTGGAGAAGGCTTTCCTGGACCTGCCCTGCCCGTGAGCTGCCATGGGCTGGCAGCACAGCATTGATCCAGCCCTGGAATTCCCTGAAACTGCTCCGTGCCCAGCTCCCTGAGCAGGGATTCCCTGAGCAGGGAGTCCCTGCAGCCAAGCCTTGCTAATTTTAGCCTTTGCTGGGGGATTTCACAGCCAGGCAGCAGCAGCAGCCACACATCAGCTCTGCTCACTCCTGCCCCAGCTCCCACAGCCACAGAGATTTGCTGAACTCCACTAACGAGCTCTGAATCAGCCCCTGCCAGGAGCCTGGCTGATTAATCAGTGCAGACACAGCCAGCTCTGATCACTCAGCAAATATCAATAATTGATGAACATCCTGAGGTGACGTCACCACGAGCAGGGCCCTGACACATCAACCATCTGCTCCCCCTCCCTCGTGGAGGATCCAGAGGCACAGACCCTGCACAGCTTCTGTGGGAGAAGCTGGGGACTTCCTTCACCTTCCCTCCACATGGCAGAATGGGATTTGGGAGGTTTATGAGAATCCCAGGAAGATCTGGGTTGGGCACAGCCCATCCAGTGCCACCCCTGCCATGGCAGGGACACCTTCCACTGTCCCAGGCTACTCCCAGCCCCAGTGTCCAACCTGGCCTTGGGCACTGCCAGGGATCCAGGGGCAGCCACAGCCAGGGCCTGCCCACTCTCCCAGGCAAGAATTATTCCCATGGATCCAACCTAAATCTCCTCTTTTTGGCTTATCTCTGCCAAGGGCCCACTCCCCAGCATCTCCTTTCCACAGGATCTTTACAGCCCAGGGTTGTTACAAATAAAGCTCAGCCAAACCCACATCAGCTTTATGCTGGCTCCATTTGGAACCTCCTACTCAAACCCTTCTGGTCCAGGGATGCTCTGAAATCTCCCTGGAAAAGCGAGACCCCAAATTCCCCCACAGCTCCTGAGGCTGACATGAAGACTCCCTTACCCCAGCCAGGGAGCCAGGGAGCACAGATCCCTCCCTGCACTCCTCACAGACACAGGCCAGGGGATGGCAGAGGTGGAAGCAAAGCTTCCAGGAGCCACAGGGACCCAAAATCCCTCAAACCACAGCAAAACCCCAACCAAGCATCCCGAGGAGTTCCTGCCCACCCCCTGAGCATGGCCAACAGGAACAGCACTCACCTCCCTGCTTGCTCCTGTCCAGATAGATGGAGACCCTTCGGGCCAGACCTGTGAGGAGACAGGGATCAGCAGGGTCAGGGTCAGCCAGAGCAAAGCCTGGCTTAAAGCAGGGGTTAGAAACAGCAACTCAACCTGGAGAACATGATCTGCACAGATCCATTGGAAACCTGGTGCTCCTGCCATGGATCAGGGCTCCTGTGCCCACCTGGGAGGGCACACAGGGACCCAGCACCCCAAGCTGGCTGTGCCAGCTCAGCCCAGTGGAAATGTGAGCTCTGTGCCTGCCCTGGGCTGCTCCCCCTCCCAGGCAGCCCCTGAGTGTCCATCTGTCCATCTCCCATTGCTCACACAACCCAGGGCTGCTCCTCAAATGTCCAAAGGACATATTCAGGTGTGACATATTCCTCTCTCCTTTTTTAAGTGGGAAAACGGCCCTGAAAGTCATGTTCTGGTCATGTTCTGGCTGTTCTCAAGAGCAGTTCAGGGGTGGGTGTGACAGGGGAAAAGCTGTGAGAGGAGGGAAGGAAATCAAGAGTGGGAGCAAACAAACTCCATTAAAAGTCCTGAGCTCTGCAGCTTCAAAGATGCATCCTCAGGTTTGTGAGGCAGTGCTGGACCACAGCTGTGGCCTTGGCAGCAGATGACTCTGAAGACTCTCATCTCCATGGGGACTTGCTCCACTTAGGTCTTTTGAAGTGGCTACATTTATTTCTCTGTCCACAAACAGATCTGTCCTTCTCTCCTGCCCAATCTGCTGGGAAGGTAGAAGGCAAAGAAAACAGGGCCCAGACTACTTCAGTCCACAAGGGAAAGAAAAAGCCAAGGGAAAAAAAAATCCTAAAGAGAACAGATTTAAATGTTTCCCCAGTCCTGTTTTGGCAAATGGAACCATCCAGCTCTCAGAGCTCTCAACTCTGAGCCTGCTCTGCAGTGTCAGACACTGACAGTCCTTTCTGGGTGTTAATCCTGTCCAGGGTAAGGCACAACCAGCACACTGCAGGTAGAAGGGAGGGCAGGACAATGGGACTGGGCTGAGGAGCTCCAGCCCAGCATCCTCCCTGCCCAGGAGCAGAGCCATGGCCAGGGCAGCCTGGGGGCATTCCCAGCTCCAAGAAACCAGATCCTGAATCCAGGGATGGGAAACATCAACCAGCAGCCAGGAAAGCTGGTGTTTGCTGGCACAGAACTACAGAGTGACACCACAAAGGACAACTTGTCACAACCCCTGGGCCCTGCCTGCTCACAGCAGCCCCTCCTGCTGTCACCAGGAAAGGGCAGGTTCTTCCACTGGCACAGCAAGCTCTGAGCTTCCAGCAGCTCCTCATCAGCTCTGGGCACTGCCCTCAGCAAGGCAGAGCCTCAAACACAGCTCCTGTTCCCTGAGAGGTGTTAAGGGGAAAACACACACGAGGCAGCCCCAGGAAAATCCAATGAATAGCTGAAAGAGCTGTGTCAGGCTCCTGGGATGAAGCACATCAGCTCAGAAATGAGAACTGTCAGCTTTTAAGGTCAGGATGAATGATGATGGTCATCTCATCTGACCTCCTGCACAGCACGGGCCAGGCAGCCTCACCCAGCACTTCCCCCATCAATCCCACCAAGTGCTGATTGAACCACAGCACACACAGAAAAACCTGCAGCCCTGATTAGAAATACTCAAGTGACAGAGAATTGCCATTAGAGCATTAGCACCTGATGGGAAGGAGGGAACATGCACCTCCTGGAATGCTGTAAAACCTCCTGTAATATCCTAAAACCTCCTGTAATGTCCTAAAACAGATTTCAGGGTTACACAAACTGGTTTTCTGGCTTCCTCCCATGTGTGGCTGGATGCCAAGGCTCCTTTTTACACCCTTTTCTGCCCAGCTTTCCTAACATTCCAAGCAGGCTGGTGTCTCACTGTGCTGCCCTTCTGCACGTGCCAGATTTAGACCACACGCTCCCCTGCCATCTCCTGACCCACAATAAACTGGGAAGAACAAGAGCCAAAATTGGACCTGGGGCTAAAGGAGGTCACAGGTTCCTCCTGCAAAGCAGCACCAAAGCTGATTTTCACCCTCCCCCCAGAAACCTGAGTGGGACCCACCTCGTGTGGTTGGCAGCATGTCTGACAGCCCCTGCCAGGCTGTCACCATCTCTGGGTTCTTCTCCAGGTCTGCAAAGTTCTTCCACACTCTGATGGCACCATCGTCTTGGGGAGCACAGAGAAAGAACACAAAGCAAAGTCACTGCTGGGGCAGCTCCTGCAGCTCCTTGTGCACGAGGAAGAAGAGGAGAAGCAGAACTGAAGTCACACAGACCCCAAATCTCAAGAGTGTCACTTGAACACTTTTTGTTGGAGTTGTTTTCCCTCTCTAATTTACACCCAAGAAACCTAAAGCTTTGTTCTAGTGGAGCTGTTCTGGAAGAGCTTTTCTCCTCCCTTGAACAACACCTGACATTCAACGTGTCTCCATTTCCTTGACATTCATTTTCTCCAGGATTCATCTCTGGATTGGTGCCGAGGGCCACACAAGTATCCACTCAACACAAAGCAGCCCCAAAGAAGCAGCAGCATCAAAGCTCAGGCCATCAGCAGCAAATCTTTCAAGAACATAGTGTGTTTTTTTCAATTTGCTCCCCATCTGTGAAACTTCTGTGCTAAGAATCAATAAATTGAAAGAAATATGTCCTAAAGGCTCTCTCAGCTCCCCTTCCCCCTCCCTTAACTACAGCCAACCTGTACAGTTGAGCAGGAAGCTGGAGAAGCTGTTGAAAACACTCTGAGTGCCAGGGTTGGAATGGTTCCTTGGGAAAGGAGCAGATCTGACTCACAGTTTTAGAGATCAGACACTGGGGAAGATCTCCTCATGCAACCCCTGGATGCAGCTGGAGAGCTGCTCAGGTGAGATATGGCCTAGAGAGAAACTCAGAGCCACCTGAGAGGTTTGGTGCTGAGGCTGAGCCCTGCCTGCTGCACATGAGCACAGCACAAGGAACAGAACTGCAGCTCCTGTACTTTGGCTGCTGCACAATTTCAGCCCTGGACAGCAGCTTTAGCCAACTCAAATCACCTTTCCCCAGGTGTGCCACAGGAGGGGGGTGACCACAACCTTGAAAAGACTTAAATGGGCTTCGGCAAGTGTTGGACTGGTCCTTGGACAAGTCTGAGAGATTTCAGCACTGGCAGGAAGAACTTGCTGGAAATGGCTCTGAGCTGAGAGCAGGCAGGTGAGTGCTGGGAGGGGAGAGGTCCAGAGCAGCTCACCTGGACTGGAACTGTGCCAAGGCCCTGCTGGTGGGACACAGTGTCCCTTACCTGTGGCAGTGAGCAGCAGGGAGCAGTCCTGGCCGTTCAGGTACTCCATGGCCGTGATCCGCGTGTACCGAGGGTTCCCATTGTGGAAGTAATCCAGCTTCTCCCCTTTCTCCCAGTCCCAAAAACTGGGGGAGCAAGAAACAACATGTGAGTGAGTATTCAGTTCTCCTTGCAAGCTGTAAAGAGCACTCCTCGCCCAGCTTGGGATTTCCCTTTTAGAGTTTGGCATTATTTGATTAAAAACACGTGGAATAATAATTCATTAATAATTCTGTGGAATCATGGAATGGTTTGGATTGGAACGACCTCAAAGCTCATCCAGTACCACCCCTGCCATGGCAGGGACACCTCCTACTGTCCCAGGTTGCTCCCAGCCCCATCCAACCTGGCCTGGGACACTTCCAGGGATCCAGGGGCAGCCACAGCTGCTCTGGGTACCCCTGGCCTGCCCAACCTGCCAGGGCAGGATTTCAACACCTGCACCTGCTGAGAGAGCAGGACAAAGGCCCAGCATGTGTCCCCAGACACATGCCCCAAAGGTCCTTGCTGTGTCCCCAGCCCTCACCAGATGCTGTCCCTGCTGTGTCCCCAGCCCTCACCAGATGCTGTCCCTGCTGTGTCCCCAGCCCTCACCAGATGCTGTCCTTATCAGCCACGGCGATGCAGGGGGTGAAGGGGTGGAATTTCACCACGGAGGGCACCCCTGGGTTCCTGTTCAGGAAGATCTGATCATCCAGCCTGGAGATGCCTGTGGGGACAGCACCAGCTCAGCTCCCCCTGGGGATGTCCCCAGGGATGGTCTGGGCAGCCCCAGCCCCCCAGTGCCACAAGTCACCCCTGCCCCAGCTCTCACCAGCCCTTCCCTCCTCCCAGGAGCTCCTCAGAGCCCCCCAGCTGGCTCAGGACTTGGGGTGCACACCAAGGTGGTGACAAATCTTTCATCCTTCACAATGGCAAGCAAAGAGAACGAGCCCAGCCAAACCCAGGGAAATGCCAGGTTGTGTTGAGGGAAAAAAATAACACTATTTCTTCAAAATATAAAATATGAAAATGCCTTTTCTTTTTTTTTCAATTTAAAATACAGCATTTCACTGTAGCTTGTGGATTATTTATTTAACCTTCCATTTCAGTTCCCTTAAATTTGGGGTTAATTTGAAAATGAAAAATGTATTTTCCATGGAGACCTTAAAATGAGGAGTAAAGACTTTTCCCATCTTGTCTTCAGAGCAGTTTGCTATTCACAAACAGTGTTGGGACCCCTGACACTGCTGGGTTTGACACTCTCTGAATCCATCACACAAACCCCTAAACCCAGGAGACATCCATTCAGCCCCAGTTTGTTTTAGAATGCATCAAATGCATTGAATCTAATTTTCATTAAAAGCTCGTAAGTCTATTTTAATTCTTTTTAATATTTCACGTTTTCATTATTTTTTTAATGAATAGTGGCATTTCAGTCACTCAGGTCAAGCAACCAAATATGAACACTGTCTAGAAAGAGATTTAACTTCTCCAAGTAAGCATGAAAAATCCCCTTCTCTGTATTCCATCAGATCTCCCAGGCCATCTCCTGGGCTCCAGGATAATTTCTGTATTTCTCTGCTTGATATTCTGCAGTTTCCCAGCACGAATCTCCACACTGCACTCCCAGGAGCAGCCTCCCAGTGATAGGGCTGAGTCCTGGGCACTTTTCCTTCAGCACATTGGGATTTCCAGCTCTGTGTGCCTCAAAAAGGACCCCCCACCCCAGGCCTGCTCCTGGAATGCCACGGGGAGGACACCAGGAGTTCCTGGCATTGTGGCTCCCCAGCCTCTGCTCCTCAGGGAAAAACTCAGGAATGCAAATTCCTCAGGAAGCTTCATTAGGTTCTACTTTACTTGAATAAACTCCTGTGCTGAGAGAAT
Source organism: Cinclus cinclus (assembly GCF_963662255.1). Lineage (NCBI taxonomy): Eukaryota > Metazoa > Chordata > Aves > Passeriformes > Cinclidae > Cinclus > Cinclus cinclus. Next base: position 11,791,608 of record NC_085065.1, read on the forward strand.
TCCAGCCCAAAGCTGCCTCAGAGAGCCCTAAAGGTTCAACCCCAGGTTCCTGGGGACCTGAGGCACGCTGGGAGCAGCACACACAAACCACACACACAAATATTCCAAACCAAACAGGATACAAGGAGTAAATAACCCCTTACAGAACTCAGCAGAGCAGGGAACGTGAGAGACATCCCTGAGGTATCTCCTGAGCTGGGGGGACAGGTCCAGCAGCTCCATGGTCTGTCCTGACCACGTCTGCCCCACACCAAACCCTGAGCTTGAAGTTCTGGATTTACCCTCCAGCACTGCACCTTCCACCCCCTCCAAAGCTGAGCTGGTGACCAACCCCAGCAGCTGAGAACAGAGAGCTAGGGGAGCAGCAGGGAAACACCTGCAGCAGGGAAACACCTGCAGCAGCAGCAGGGAAACATCTGGAGCAGTGAAACACCTGCAGCAGCAGGGTAACACCTGCAGAAGCAGCACTGAAACACCTGCAGCAGGGAAACATCTGCAGCACTGACACACCTGCAGCAGCACTGACACACCTGCAGCAGGGAAACACCTGCAGCAGCAGCAGAGAAACACCTGGAGCAGGGAAACACCTGCAGCACTGACACACCTGCAGCAGCAGCAGCTGCCCTGCACAGGGAGGGAACAGGCACCAGTGTGAGGGGCTGCACGGGGCCATCACTAATTGGGATCGTGGCTAATTGGGGTTTTGCAGCACACTGTGAGCACTCACCCTTCTGGATGATTTTCTGCGCCTGTTTCCTGACGCGGGCGTTGCGCAGGAAGCGCCACTCGCGCTCCTTGCGGATCTGGCTCTCCAGGTCGTGCTCCTCAGGGATCTGCCAGGACAGGAGCACACACAAACAGAAGCAGTGACCCTCAGGACTCCGGGAATGAGCTGAGTGATGCCACAGTGCCCGTGGCTCGTGTCCCCTCTGAACACTGCAGGGCTGATCTCGGTACAAAACAGATTTCTCTCTTAACTCTCCTCAGCTGAGAATCATCACGTAGCAACCCCCAGATCAAAGAGGGAGCACAGCCCTGGTACAGCCAGCTCAGAACACACTGAAATCTTTCTTTTCCTGCTCATCAAGGGCTGCTGGCCGAGCAGGGCATGGCTACACTCCCAAATCCCTGGGATGTTCAGGTTTCCTCCACCACTGACCAGGAACGGCCCTGTTTTGGTTCCCTGCTCTGAAAACGATGCCCCTGTGTCACCTGGCTTTGATGATACACAAAATTCCCCCTGCAACTGGAGAGTGGCCCTGCAGTCACAGCCATTCTGAGCCATTTGCTGATATTTATTCACACCCCACAGCTCCATGTTTCAGCACTCCATGGCTCCCCTACAAAACCTGTGCTCCAGGCATGAGGCCGGGTCAGGACTCACAGCCCCAGCACTGCTCCCACCCCGGGTATATTCCCACCCTCATCCAGAACACAGGATCAAAAGGAATCAGCTCTTCAGATCTCACCCCAAACCATGGCAGGAGCTACATATGAGGTGTTTTTCATCCTTAAAAAATTATCCAAGATTCCCTTGCTCCAGAACCTTGGAATAAGGAGCTGAGCTACAGGGTTCTGATCCAGCTTCCTTTGATGCTGGTTGATCCAAAGGAGTAACTCTTGGGGAAGGAAGACAAATTCCCCACAAACCAACGCTGTTTTCCCTGAATAAGAAAGTCCTCAAATCATCTGTCACTATTACAAACCCTGCCTTCAAGCCATGCTATCCTTTGGAAAATGGCTGATACTGAGCTGGACTTCTGCTTTTGTAAAATAAATAAAAAATAAGAAGCCCACCCTCCACCTTTCCTCCTGGCAAAGAAAAAAGCACTTTATTTCAGCACAACACCTACATTAGACAGGCAATGACAAACGACCCCTAATGAAAAGCAATAAACAAACCTGAGCTAAAATACATCAAAGGAATCTGAAAGGGGAGAGAGACACCTACACCTTAATGAAAACCCAGCTTCCCTGGGAATGAATTAAAGAAAGCCCAGGGAAGAGCCCTTGGATCACCAGTGCAGAGTTAGAGCACGCAGGTAAAGGCTGTCCTGGCCCCCTCTGGGGATCATCCTGCCAGGAGGGAGGGAGGATCTATGAAAACAGGAAGCCCAACTCTGCTCCCTGCCCTGGACACGCTCCAGCTGCAGGATGGGGACCACGACAGGTCCTTCCCCAGGGCTCCAGCTCCCCCCAGACAGGGAGCAGGGAGCACCTGAATCCTCCCAGCAGAGTTTTCCTTCTCTGAGCCGGGTCTCTCCCCGTCCCTGTGGCAGTGGGTGCCAGGAGGTGAGCAGGCAGCACCTGGCACAAGGCTCCAGAGGTAAATCCAGCTCTCCCTGGTCACCGTCCCTGCAGCGCTTGCAGGATCTCACTCCTCTCCCAGGACTTGGAGCCAGGGCCGAGGCTCAGTGCAGCAGCTCTGGCAGGGATTTATCAGCAAGGGCTGCTTATGTAATTGTCACCTTCCAGGATCCTTCCCAGCTCCTGCCTGCATGTTCTGCCAGCCCTGGAAATAACAGATGCTGGCTCCCGCTCTCCTTGACTCAGGATTTCCTGACAGCTGGCACCGAGGCTTTCCTGTGCCCCGTGGCTCCCAGAACAGCCCTGAGCCACGAGGGACTGCAGGAAGAGGAAAAGCTTCTGCAGACATGAGAGTGGGGCTAGGGACCTGCTTTTCCTGGCACATGGAGAATTTACAGTGCAGCGTTCTCCTTCTCCCTTTATTTGATTAGATAATCAATAAATCAAACCTGGAATGATGGCTTGAAATGGAGCTCCTGATTTACACTGGAAATTAATCCCTCAGTCTTTCCAGTGAAAGCATTCTCAGGGCAAGGTCCATGAAGCAAAACTAAATTCATAAATTAAATATGACTAAGATGCACTCACAGTAATTTTATGTTTATTCATTACAGGAACAGTTGTCTTGTCTTTCCCTGCTTATGAAGGCAGGCAGCACCTCCTAAAGAACGGCTGGAATTAAGCATCAATGTCATTTTTCCATCACTACTTGGTACACTTCACTCTTTGCCTTTTTCATGAGGCTGAAGCTCCCAAAAGGCAGCAGGCACCAGGCAGGACTGTTCCCTGCAGGAACAGGGACTCCATGGAAACTCAGCCCTGACTTGCAGCCAAGAAAGCTCAGAGAAGGTTCTCCCAGAGGGATTTCTCCCTGTCCCTTGCACACACAGCCACCCCAATCCCAAATCTATCTGTAATTCCCTGTTAGGGTAACACCCGCAGAAACTCCCTCTCCTTGGTCTTTCAAAGCTGCTTTGCAGAAGTACCAGGGAAATCAATTCTCTCCCTTGTGTGATGGGAAAACACAGATTTGGTTCTGTTCAAGTTTCACCTGTGGCTGGTGAGGACAGCTCCAGGTCAGCAGCTCAGCCCCAGGCAGGGGGAATTGGCAGCCCCAGAGGTTCAGGGAGCCAGGGCTGTGCCCTGCTCCTGCTCCCTGGGGGACACAGAGCACTTTGGGTCTGCAGGAACGTCCCCTCCCCATGCCTCCCCTCCCTGGCTTCTGGGAATCAGTACAGCAATGTTCCACCTTTTTTATTGCCTCCCCTAAAGGCATTTAGTCTATTTTATGTGCAGGAAGTAGTAGTAAAGCCACTCCCCCACAGAGCTCCCCATGTCCCCACTGCCCCTGCCCGTGCCTGGCTGCCTACTCTAGATTTATTTTATTAATAAAGACCCCCTCTTCTCTGGGAAGAGGTTTTCTTAAGGAGCAGACAAATGTTTTTAATAAGAACTAAGAGCTCCAACATCATCTTCCTCCTCTTGTGCTCTGGCTTGGGCTTGAATCAAGACCCTGAAGCTCATCTGGAAGAGAAACATCCCTGGTGGAAGCTTGGCCAGGCAGCCCAGCCCCACATCCCAGATGTGCCCTAAGGAATTACTGGGTGGTTCCAGCAGAAAGGGAATTTCACAGCAGCCGAGGAAGTGTCAGGCAGTCACTTCACTGGTGATTCCCTCTGGAAATCAAGAGCCTGCCCTGTTCTGATTTCCTTAAACTTGGGTAATTCCCTCACCCCTGAACATTCCAGGACTGTGGTGATGATGGTTCACCCCCAGCTCCCGATGAGGTAGCACTAAAACCACATTTCCTCACTCTCACCATCTCAGCAGCAGTGCTTGGACACAAACATCCTCTGTGGAGAGGCATCAGTGCAGCCTGGGCATTGTCCCTGCCAGGCACAGCAATCCTTCCAAGAGATGGAGCTCAAAGTCCTGACACCTCTGGGCTCCCTGAGACTCCCAGGGCACCTGAAAGTTGCTTTTAATGAGGCAGATTTCCTGCTTGTCCTGTTTCATACTTAAACCTGAAACATGAGCTTTGGCTGAAACATTCTGGGAATTTAACAGCTAAAACATTCTGGGAATTTAACAGCTTCTCTTTCCAGTCATTGATATCTTTGCCCATCTCGTAAGAGCTCTGGCTTGAGTTTCACCTGGAACAAGGTTTCAGTTTCTCTCTCACTTTACACAGAGACAACTTAGCTACCCAAACAAATCACTTCTGAAGAGACCTGGTTTCAAATTTGTCATTCCCATCCTTATTCTTCGCTATAACACAACTTCTTATTTTTTTTTTAACTTTAAAACCCAACAGTAATGCTGCCCAAGCTTCCCCCAGGCACTCACGGGCATCCAGCCATTCTCACTTTCTCCTCTGTAAGTTAAAGGAGTCGGTGCTGGAAGCAGAGCACAGCTCCCAGATCCCACCTGAGGACAGCAGGGTCTATCCTGATCCCACTGTGGCCTCCCCAGGGCAGCCTCCCTCCACCACTTCTCTGCCTCTTTACCACAGCCAGGAGATTCAGCTGGAATGTTAGAAAGAAAACAGCATCTCTCTTTCTCCAGCCTCTCACTGCCCTTTCTGGGAAAAAGTGCCTTCCTTATTCCATGTACTTATTTTAAACACCAATTCATTTTAGCTAGAATGCAATTTTCTATATACAGAGCAGCACAGCCTTTGCGATGGACCAACTCTGCAGGGCAACCAGGCAAAACTGAGGGGTCTGGATACAGAACCTCTCCTCATTCCTACATTTTTTGTGGATTGTGCTCCATGGGGAGCTGAGCTTTTTTCCTGGGCTGTGTCTGTCCCACCCTCACCGACCCTTCTGCTCCCTCTGGTCACTTCTTCCCTCTTCCTGACGGGCAGTCCCACAGCTCCCCAGAGCAGCAGGAAGGAAGGAAACCCATTCATTGCTTTGCCTCCCCCGAGGGCAGGAACGAGAAGGGAGGAAGGGCAGGGCTGTGCCAGGGGCCAGCACAGCCCTCCAGGGTTACCTTCATGACGGGCTGGGCGAAGTACTTGGCGCTCCAGTCACAGAACCCGGTCTGCACCGTGGCCGAGATGAAGCTCTTGTGTCCCACGGCATCATCAGCATCATCGGCTGTCTGCGGGGAAGGGACAGGGCTCACCCACCTGCAGGGCCAGGGACACCCCCAGGGACACCCCCAGGGACAGCCCCGCTGCCCCAGCCGGGCACCGAAAACCTCCAACACGTGGCCCAGGGCAGGAATCACCACACACCCGGCTCTGGGGTGGCTCCTTGGAAAGGGGCACCTTCCCTCATTCCCTCAGCTGCAGGGATCTGGGTGAAGCAGCCCCATGGCACCTCGGGGAGCTCCCAGGAGTTTTGTCCCAAGGATGACTCAGGATCCAGACACAGCTGATGCCAAGGAGGATGTGGATGAGCGTCTGTCACACAGGACACCCCGAGGGAAAAGGGAAAAGCTGCTCCATTCCCTTTCAGAAATACAATCCAGGCTGCTGCTGCCAAACCCCAGAGAAGGAAGGGGAGGTGTTCACTCTCTCCTTGTGATCACAGCTGGCTCTGCCTGGAGAGCAGCCCCAAGGGTCAGGGATCTGACTCTGCCTTGTCACTCAGGCACACAAATGTTTACAGAAGAGTAAGCCACGGACTCTGATTAGACACATTGCTTAGTGGCAGAAGTGAATAATGCCCTATCAAAAGCTATAAACCACAATTTATCCTGAAGAAAATAAATTAATCAATTTTTATTTGGCTGGTTAGCAGCAGCCAATCTGGATTAGCAGCAGCTGGAAGCAAACGAGGGATGCACAGAAATAAACCACAACCAACAGAAAGTGGGACAAAGCCCAGCGGGGAGAAGCTGCCAGAACTACCAGAGAAGTCTCCTTACCTGCTCTGGGCCTTTGTCAAACATTTTCCTGGTCCTGGGGAACTGGTGGGAGTGGGGGGTGTACTGGACACCCACGTTGGTGACGCTGGGGCGCACGGACGCCAGGTCCCGGCTCACGGGCTGCTTGGGCACCTCGTTGGTCAGGCTGGAGCTGCTCGTGCTGGTGGTGGGAGGTGACCCCCTGAGGGACAGAGCAGAGGGACAGGGTTTGGGTATTGCTGGACACGAGATCTGTGTGTGCATGACCTCCTTTTCACTTTGCTCCCTTCTGACAAGATCTGCGTTTCACTACGGTGCCTCCTCTGCAGAAATGTCACAATTCCCACGGCCCCTCCAAAGGCCAAACCTACCCCAAACAAAGAGGGAACTCTGACTGTGCCAACTCCAGACTGAGGGGATGAACTTCAATGCTCTGGGAACCTGTGATGCCTCACCTAAGTCACCCTGCATTTCCATGGGGGGACTGAAGCTTCAAACCATTGGAATTTAAACTGGGCCCTCTGTTCCCAACTTGGAATCTTACTGGTGCACACTGGTTATGAGACCAGCAGATCTAAGGTGTGGTGTTTTTTCTCGGCGAGGAGTTTTGGGAAATAATCCCATTTTCAGCCCCCAGCAGTCTCTGTTGCCCTGCAGTTCAGGCAGGGTGTGCTGTCCATCAGTTAACCCTGGCTTTCAGCAGCTCCAAGTGCAGCAGGCACAGCTCAGACGTCAATGGGAATTCGGGCAGCACAGCTCAGGAAAGGTAAAAGCAGCCAAAGCCAGCTCTTCCTTCCAGTTCACTGTTAGATACCCAGTGGGGCTTGTTACTCTTTGCCCTAAAGGAAAACAGGAAAACACCTTTTCCCAGAGCTTTCCATCCATTCCACTTTTCCAACCTCCCCACTGCTGACAGCAGGAGCCACATTCCTGTCCCTGGGGCAGTTCCCTGGGATTGGGGCTGGGCAGGGAGCACCCACCCCACCCACAGAAGGTGCTGGAAGGCCAGGATGGACTTACCCCACTTGGTGGATGTGCATGCCCTTGTTGGTGGGGCTGGCAGGGGCCGACTGGGTCAGGGAGGAGGTGTCCAGGATGCGCTGGGGGCGAGCGTTCACCGTGGCCTGGGGAGAACACAGGGAGCCTGAGCAGTGGCCACGGCCCCAGCACGGCCAGCCCGGGGCAGGGAGGGCTCTCTGCGGGCTCCAGGCTCAAACAAAGCCCCTGGGCTGCTCCCAGCACCAGGTTGGTTTCACTGCTGGCCTCGGCAGGAACACTTACCCGAGAGTTCTGAGCAGCAACCAGAGCCAGCTGCAGCCAGGACCTGCCCCAGCACCCCAAACACAGGGCAGGGGGACAGGTTGGGGTCCCCCTCAGCTGTCCAGTGCTCCCCAGAGCCACCAGCCTTACCCTCGCACTTCCTGCAGCTTCCATAACCCATAGGATTTGTGACCATAAATCATAAAGCACGTTCTGAGTCTGGAGGAAAGGAGGCTCAGGGGGAACTTCTGGCTCTGCACAACCCCCTGACAGGAGGGGGTCAGGCTCTGCTCCCAGGGGACAACAGGACAAGAAGAAATGGCCTCAAGTTGTGCCAGGGGAGGTTTAGGTTGGATATTGGGAAAATTTCTTCCCTGAAAGGGCTGTGCCACAGCACAGCTGCCCAGGGCACGGGTGGAGTCCCCACCCCTGGGGGGATTTAATTTAACAGCCCAGTGGATGTGGCACTTGGGGAGGTGGGTCAGCCGTGGCCTTGGCAGTGCTGGGGGGATGGTTGGACTGGATGGGCTCAGGGGGCTTTTCCAGCCTCACTGATTCTGTGATTCAGCCCCTAGCCTTCCATTAAAAACACCTGGACAAAGCAGCCTGGGCTGAAGCAAACTTTCCTCTTAAAGCTTTTTGATTTCAGAAAGTCTCTAGAGGCCAACACTGAACCCTGGGTCCTCGTTGTTTGTTTTGGTGCTCACAAAAAGCAGGTCTGGGCGTTTTCCAAGGCTCAGGCCAGGAAGGAGAACTGCACTATTCCCATCTGCATCATCCACATAAATCCCAAGGCATCCTGAGCCTGGGGGAGGCCCAGCAGTGCCTAATGAGCCCAGAACAGAGCAGCAGCAGATTCCCTGCAGGAAGGCTGCACGCCTGGGCAGCCCACACACCGGCTGCTCACACCCAGCACAGCCCCAGAGCCTGGAGCCCTTCTGGAGAAACAGATCCACAGCCCTGGCTCCAGGAAAAAACCTGAGCAGGACACTCGGGTCTTGTTTGGTAACACCAACCACAGAATCCCACAGCAGTGGGGTTGGATGGGACTTCTGGAGATCACCCAGGGCCACTTGGAGCAAGTGGCACAGGAACGTGGCCAGAGGGGCTGGGTTGGGTGGGACACTGAGAAGAAATTCTCCCCTGTGAGGGTGGGCAGGCCCTGGCACAGGGTGCCCAGAGCAGCTGTGGCTGCCCCTGGATCTCTGGCACTGTCCAAGGCCAGGTTGGACAATGGGGCTTGGAACAGCCTGGAACAGTGGAAGGTGTCCCTGCCATGGCAGGGAGTGGAATGGGATGAGCTTTAAGGTCCCTTTCCACCCAACCCACTCCATGGTTCTGCAATATTGAGTCCCCCATCCCTCTCCAGCTGTTTGGACAGTTTGCCCAGCTGCTCCCACTGAAGCCCCCAGCCCCAGCCAGGTCCCCTAGACCACAGAGCTCTGCTCAGCTGTGCCAGTGGAAGAAAACCTCAGCTGGCCCAGCTCCAAAATGAAGCCTCTACTTCCCTGAATTTTACAGTAATTAAACCAAAATATTAAACCCCTGGAACGTTCAAGTGTTCTACAGCACCTGAGGCAGTATTTTTGTTTAAGTAAGAAAAACAGTTTTTGTTTGCATTCGCTGGTAAAACCCAAGCCCTGAGTGGGCAGCACTTGCACACACGGGGGAGGAGCAGTGCCCACGCCCAGCACTCCCTCTACATCCAACAAGCTCCATCAGCACGAAGGAAAGGTCTCAGGACACAGTTAGCAAAGATTTAATTGTCACTGATTTGCATCAGACAGCAGCCAGCTCCTGCCTGAGCTCCCAGCAGAGCCTCGAGCTCACCCATGGTCCTGCAGCACCAGGGAGCAGGAAAGGCCAGCCCAGGATCTGAGCCTTACAGCCCACAGTGGTGGGCAGTTCACAGCATGGGTGGGTTTGTATCTGGGGGTTTGTTTCTACTAGAAAGCCTCGTCAGGAGCCACCCAAGGCAGGTGGTGCTGGCCAAAGCAAAGGCCCCACATGCACAGCAGGAACCCAGGACTGAACACTGTCCTTGTGGATCCCGGGGCTAAGGCACAGAACAAAACAGTTTTGTTCACTGAAGCATCCCCAGATAAATCCCTTGTAAATGGGAATGCTTGCTGTTTTCCAAGGCTGTTGGAAGAGCTGTGCCTTAGGAAGCAGGGGCAGAGCAGCTGGCCCAGCTGGGCAGGGTGAGATGCAGGAGACCCAGCACTTGAGCTCTGGGACTCGGGTCAGCACCAGCACAAACTTGACAGAGCCAACACAGACTTCCCCCATCAGTCCCAGCACTCCCTAGGGATGTGACAACAGAATGACCACAGTTCCTGCTGCCACAGCAGGATCAATATCAATATTGATACTGATCTACCTCTCACTGGCCAGGGAGTACTCCTGAGAAAACATTTCAGTCAGGAAAAGCAGATCTGGTTCCTCTTTGTTTCCCTTTGAATAGTAGGAGCAACATTTCATTTTGCAAAGAGCCTTCCAAACACAGAACTGAAATAGTTTCATTCATCTAGAGCAGAGAGAGGGAAATCTTCCACCTTTTCCTTTCCTTCTTCCCCTCATGTGGCACCTCCAGCCTGTCATTTGTTGTAGCCCGTCTCACCAGGGAAGGGCTGAGCTTGCTGCCCCCACTGCCAAGAGAATTCTTTGTCCCAAACCCAGCCCTTACCACTCACTGGCACGTGCACATCAAACAAATCAGAGTTCAAGTCAGTAACTATTGTCTCAAGAGAAAATGTGATTTCAAAGCAGAGATCTCTGAGGCATTAGGATGGCAGTGCACAATGCTGGCATCTCTTACTGCAGCCCCAGGCTGAGGGTCTGGGGTTATTCCCTGGAAAGGCCCAGTAAGAGAATTCCCATTGCAATGGCTCATGGTCTGGATGCTTGAGTGGCCAGAAAGGTTCACACTGAGCTTTCTGTGCCCAGCCAGGGGACACACAGTGTGAGAAGATGCCCTGGGGTGGCCTGGCCTGGGCAGGGGGAAGGTGCTGCCCCAGGGTGGCACCTCCAGGGACATCTTGCCACCCCCAGGATGAGATGGGATGAGGATGGAGGTTTAGGCACCCAGCCTGGGCTGGGGTGAGGAATGCCAGGGGTCTGCATGCTGACTCACATGTACTAGTTCACCTGGGTTGGAGAGCCGTTGTGGCTTCAGTCTGCAGGCCAGTCCCACTTGCATTATCTAAATCAGTTTGCAAACGGATAATTTAATGAAGGATACTTAAGGTTTATCCCAGGGACTGATCTAGACAAGTAGACTTCTAAACCAGACCTACTGTCCGAGGTCTGCACCTAATTTACACCCTAAAACAACCCCAGGCCCTCCCCCAATTACTCATTTTACCTGACCAAGAGTTCAGAGCAGAGTTTATCATCATGAAGCATTAAAACCTCCTTCTGCAAAAGGCAGAGCCCTCCAACAGACCCATCCAGGTCAGCCTGCCTAAGCCTTGCCTAAGCATGAAAAAATCCACATCCAAAGGCCTGGCAGGCACAGGTGAACAGGGACAGGCACATACCTTGTAAGCAATGCTGTTGAGAACCTTCATGGCCAGGTCAGACACGTCAGGATAGGGGTCAGCAGCCAGGTGAAGGAGCACTCTCCAAATTTGGGTATAAACACTGTTGAAACTCACACCTACAATAATAAAAAACACAACAAACCCCAAAGCCCTGCAGCACATGACAATTCATCAGCTCCAATTCTCTGATCTGATGTGAGAAAATTCATTAGAACTCCAAACAACCTGATGACATCTCAGGGAACATCAAGAGAGGAGCTCAAAACCATCCCACGTGGGCATTTTGTCTCCCTTTTGCCTGTCTGTGAACTCTGCAAGGGCTTGTGAAATCGAAGTGGGAGGAAGCAAAATAAATTAAAGACTCTCTAAATCATCTCCACTCCAACTCCTGCTTTTCCAGGCTCCTGAAGCAAATCACCTGGAAAGGCCAAGTGGATAATGCCTGGGTTTCCTGAGTTAAATACTTAATGGCACAAACCCACAGTTACTGGCTAATACTGTTGTGGTTATTTTTATCGAATTGTTCAGGGGTTTGTACACTCTACAAGTTTACTAAATGTTTAAAGCAAAGCTTTAGGAGTTGAGCCCTCAGGAACTCAAGTCTTTCCTATTGACATTTGTATCAATTCCTCCAATTTGTTATTTAATGAGCAGATCAGCTGTTTGGTATTTCAGCAGAAGGGACTGACAGATTCAAAGTACAAATCAAATTAATAAGCATTTGCAACAACTGACAAAATTCTGTGAACATTTTATTTTGCTGCTTTTGGGAGAAGATTTGTTATTGTGCCTCCGAGCCCTGCCGGTGTCTGATCGTGCAACGCCCCGGCTGGGAGTGGAGCCATTTGGACAATGTTAAAGTGGTTGCACTAACAACAAAAAAGAGCTAAAACAGAGATTTCAGATGAGTCACAATCAGTGCTAAATGACAGATCAAGCTGTTACTGCTTTTCCTCCCCTGTTTCTGGAGGCATCTAAATATAAAGCTGGGAGGAAAGGGCCCCTTGGTCACCAAGCAGCTCCTCACCTGGCAGAGCTAAACCTCATCCCTAAACCAGCAGAGCAGGCTGGGACACAGCTCTGAGCACTGGCTGAGGGCACCAAGAGGCTCCAGGGGCCTGCAGGCTGCCCCTGGGGTGCTGCTCTGAAAGGGGAACCTTCCTCTGCCCCAGGTGCCCAGAATTCCCAAAACCCAACTCCTCCCTCTCACCTCACCTGCAAAGGGTCTCTCTTTCTCTCACCTGGCATCCAAAGGACGTTCCAAGTGACTCTTGCTTACATTTCCACCTGGAAATCTCACAAGTGTTTATGAAGGGACCACTTGGACCGTGCTGTTCATGTGCTGGGGGTGACCCACACAGATCCTGCAGCTGATCCAAACCTTCCCAAAGCCACAAACCAGAGAATCCCACGTGGCTGGGCTTGGGGGGACCTTAAAGCCCATCCTGTTCCACCCCCTGCCATGGGCAGGGACGCCTTCCACTGTCCCAGGTTATCCCAGCCTGGCCTTGCACACTTCCAGGGATCCAGGGGCAGCCACAGCTTCTCTGGGTACCTTGTGCCAGGGCCTCCTCACCTCCCAGGGAAGAATTTCTCCCCAGTATCCCATGGAACCCTGCCCTCTGGAAGTGGGAAGCCATTCCCTGTGTCCTTGTGTAAATCCCCTCTCCAGTTCTCTTGGAGTCCCTTAGGCACTGGCAAGGCTGTAAAACCTCTAACAATGTAAATTGTTCTAAGGCTGTAAATTGTAAAGGCTGTAAACATATATTTATGCAATATTGTATAATATTTATATAATACTGTAAAATTGCACAGGCTGTAAATATATAACAATGTTAAATCCTGGAAGCTTCTATTATCAAGGAAAGCAAAACTGGAGGGGGAAGGATAAAGAACAAGAAGGAGAGAGGCAAAGTGCTAAAAGGTGTGGGAGGAAAAAAGGCTCAGCTCGTGAAGCAGCAGCCAGGTAATGTCTGAGGTGTGCCCAGAGCTTTGCCTCCCACACTCCAGCCTGTTACATAAGGGCCAGTGGGAAATCTGGATGCCTTCAATTCTTTAAAGCCCTTGAAAGAGAGTAAAAGGAAAGGGAGAGGAGAAGAGTGAGGGGGGCACCCAGCTGATTTCCCAGGGGCTCTGATAACCACCTCGACCACAGAGGAAGAAACCCAACAACATTTTTTATACATTTAAGTGTCAGGGAAAAACCTAATTTTAAGCAGAACTGTGCCAGTGCAATTCCCCCTTCACCTGGCAGCCTTTGAGGAGAACACAGGGAATTTCTACAAAGGCACCTGGGGCTCAGGGCTGGTGCTCCCAAGGCTGCTCTCTCCTGCTGCTCCACTGTCAGTGCAGGAGAGGCACATCTGACACAGCTCCCTGTCAGATCCTGAGCTCCAGGGGCTGGACAAGGAGCAGCAGAGGGAGCAGGAGGAACAGCAGCTCCATTTCACTTTAGGACTCCAATGCCTGAACTGTCCTGCGATGCAAAGCAGGAGCTGAGCAGGGGCTGGGCATTAATGGAAGCAGACAGCTCTGTAATTAGTCACACCCACCCCCAGCCAGACCAGTGCACCTTGCAGTGTGCACTCATGTTTACAAAATTATCCCTCTCTGCTAAGAATGTCAAAAATAAATTGCCTGTCTTTCTCCCAGCTGGATTTTCCCTGCACACCTGGGGTTCAGTTGGTGGGCCAGGCTCCTGCAGCTCCAGGGAGAGCCACAGTGGTTGCAAACCCAAGTGCTCATGGCTTTATTTATTCCCTTTGATCTTCCAGGCTGGGACAGGGCTTCTTTCCAAGCCCCTGTAAAAATCACTGCAGTGATTTTAAGCCCTGACCTCCACGGACGGGGCAGTTCCACTTCCCACAGCAAAACCAAACCTGTGGCTCCTCCCTGCTCACCTGGCCCTGAGCCAGCTCCTGAGGAGGGACTGGAACCTTGGATGGGCACACAGGAACAGGGGGAATGGGACATTCAGATGGGAACACAGGGACAGGGAATGGGACATTCAGACTGGCACACAGGGACAGGGAATGGGATATTTGGGTGCAGGGAAACACAGCCAAAATATTTCAGGCTGAACAGCCCCGAGGACTCGGGGAGCTGCTTCCCTCAGTGCCAACCACAGCTGCTGTGTCAGTGTGCATCCCACAGAGGCCTCCTCTTGCCAAGAGGGACCCGGGGTGGAGGGGACACCCAAAATCCCTGAGCTCTGCTTGGGGAAACAGCCTGGTCCCTGCACACCTGAGCCTCTCAGGGCCCTGTAGGGGCTCACTCCAACCCCATGGCAATTCCAGGGCACAGCTGGAGCTTCCCATGCTTCCACACAAGGCAGGAGCAGTTCATCAGAAGGAAGGTCCTCAGAGCACGTACCTCTGGGCCAGAGCTGCTGTCACCACCAGGGAGACAAAGGAGCCCCCTCTGAGCAGTCCCTGAAGTTCCCATTTCCAAACCCCACCCAAATCCCTGGATTTTGCTGCTGTGCCCATGCCCAGGTACAAACGCTGCTGGCTGACCAGCTCCTTCTCATTATCTCAGTGCATTAACACAGAGCAGGAGGCTCCCTTGCCCCAACATTCTCCGTTTCCTGCACCTGACTGCCCACCTCCACCTCTGCTCTCCTCATCCTCACTGGCACTCTGAGGCAGATCCTGGGAAATGGCAAACAGTTCTCCACCCCCAGCCTCTCCTGCTGGAAAAGACAACAATTCCCCAGCATTTCATCACTCCAAGATTTATTTTCCTCCTTCTTTGATCACTCCTTAAGATAATCTTTCCAGTGAAGCTCTCTGTAGGACAAAGGCTTTCATCGTGCACTTTGGATATGAATAATCAGCCTCGAGGTATGCAAACCCCCATCTTAATTTCATCCCTTTTCCTATCTTAAAACTGAACATTTCCAGGACACCAAGATTAATGAGTGGCTGTATGGAAAAGCAGCAAGGCTCAGCTTCCTTTCCAAAATGATGTCTTTGTTGACTAACCACAAACTGCCTCTTGCCAGCTGGAAAACTGGGCCAGAAATAAATGTCTCTCCTGGTACTGGCCTGTCTGGCCAAGGAGCAGCTGCCAGGGAACACAGAGCTCAGCTGAGAGCGTGTGTTGGTGCATTTGGGGAGCCATAACGGGGACATTTGGCCCACAGGTAGCTAAGAACTGTTTGTAAAATGGGCCAAGGAGGAATGGAGAGGCTCTCCTCAAGTTTTTGGGAAGAAGTATGTTGTATGATGCCTCAGTGCCAGAGCAGAGACTGATCCAGAACAATCCCCTGCATGCCAAGTTCCTAAATCTGCCAGAGAGGAACAAAGACCTGAGCATCAGCAGGTTGTGGCTGCTCCTGGATCCCTGGCAGTGTCCCAGGCCAGCTTGGACAGGGCTTGGAGCAGCCTGGGATAGTGGAAGGTGTCCCTGCCCATGGCAGGGGTGGCACTGGATGGGCTTTAGGGTCCCTCCCAACCCAAAGCATTCTGGAATTCTGTGATCAATTAATCATCTCAGGAAATGCAAAGCACAGAACACACACTGTGGCTGAAAAATTCTCCTTTCACTCTTACAGACTAGATTTCTGCTTCACTTAGAGTCTCCTCACACGCCCCAAACATCTTTTTCATTGCTCTGGCTGTCTCAGATGCTTGGCTGAGATGTTACTGCAGAGCCAAAGCACCATTTTCTCTTTCAGAAGACACAGCAGAGCACAGCATTCCTCCAGCCACAGGTCTTTGCCCCACTGGGCTCCCCCAGCTCCCCTGCAGCAGCAACTTAAGGCACGTGGGGACATCAAGGACCAGGTCAGCCTGGTCTGCAGAGCTCTGGGGGTGGCTGGGGCATCTCTCCTGGGGAGCAGGAGACAGGGCTGGAGGATGGTGATGCTTCAGAAGGAATGAGAAAAGCCTGGCTTGCAGCAGGCAAATGGGGAGGTAATGGGATTCTGTGAGAGTCATGAATTTTAAACACTTCTCTAAGCTCTGTGTTTCCAGCTGGGTCTGAGCTCTTTGATAGAACAGGAATAAGGGAGGCCTTGGAGAGCTGCTCTCTCTTTCCAAGGTTCCCCTCACCACCTCCAGCTCCTCTCCAGAGCCTTTTCCAGCTGTACTGCACAGCTCTTGTGAGACACACAGCAGCCATCAAGGGGAAAGGGAAAACTCAACTCCTAGCTCAAGATGGAGAGAAATTTCCTAACATCCCTGCCATGCTTCAGAAGATCCAGTGTCATTACTGATAATCAAAAGCAAATTAACTGATCAAGTTCCTAATGAACTCATGATTTTAAACTGCCACAGGGGCTCAGTAATTACAATCCCTGAATCTTTCAACTTGGGAGAGCCAAATCACCATTAATTTTCCTAGAAAACAGAGCAGAGAAAATGTTTCTTTAGTCAAGGCAGTTCTATCACCCAGGTGATTTCTCCCTGAGTTACTCTATTTGCCCTGATTTGTGAAAATATGGGTCCATTTACTGATTACAGAGGAAATGTAAAGACCTGCCCAGCACTTCCCTGTGCCTGCTGCTTTC
This sequence comes from Cinclus cinclus, assembly GCF_963662255.1. Lineage (NCBI taxonomy): Eukaryota > Metazoa > Chordata > Aves > Passeriformes > Cinclidae > Cinclus > Cinclus cinclus. The sequence goes on from NC_085065.1 coordinate 11,808,087, forward strand.
CCTGGAAGGAGGCCATTCCAAAAGCCAGGTCCTTCTGCATGGTGCCTGTGATGTTGTGCCAAAATGGCTCAGATTGTTTGAAAAGCTACAGGTATCTTAAAGCAAAGCTGTTGTGGCCCCCACATTTTTGTGCCCAAATTCCTACCAGGATTGCAGTGAAGCTTAGAAACTGGAGCCAAGAGCTCCCACTGCCATCCCCCCACTGGAGTGACCCAGGCACACACAACAGGGAGAGCAGGATCCCAACTCTGCACACAGGGAAGGGCAGGAGGGGCTGTGCTCACTCACCTATGAGGGAGTTGAGTGAGGAGTAGGAGCTGACTCTTCTCATCTTGTCGATGGTCTCGAAGGACAGGATGTACTCCTCGTTCTCAGGGCTGCCCAGAGTGCTGCTGGCACTGCTGCTCGTGCTCAGGTTCCCAGGGGAAAACGCCACGGAGCTGCCAGCTGCCAGGACAGAACAGCAGATGCTGCAAGGAGCACTGGGAGGGAACTATTCTCACCCATAACAGACATAACAGCCCTCTTCTAAATCCTGCCCCGCTCAGGGAAGGAAACCCCTCACCCAGGGGGCAAAGCCACAATTCCCCTTTTTAATACTGAGTGATTAAACTCAGAATGAGCAAAAGATCCAGTTAAAAATCCACTTATGCTTGAAAGCTGGAAGGCACATTTTAAGTCCCCAAACACTCAGAAAAAAGAAAAAAAAAAAATCAGCGCTAATGACCAGAAAATTACTACTAATTATGAGGGAGCTCCTCATCCAAACCCTTGGAGCTGGACAATTTGAGCTGAAGTGCCAGTTCCAACCTGTGCTGTCCTGCCCGTGGTGCTTCCTGCCTGAAAAGTGGAAGAATTCTGAAGTGTGCCTTACACTCCTCGTTGAGGCTGAGGTTCTGCAGGGACTTGTTGAGGTTCCTGGCCGTGGTGACAGCACGGATGTTGCCGTAGGAGCTGACGGAGCGCAGCCGTGGCGTGCAGGGCCCGTCCCGCACCGGGGTCAGGCTCCCTCCCTCTGCGAGGCAACAGGGAGCACTTATGGCTGGAACCAAAGCCAGCCACAGCACTCGGTTATTGCCCAGCCAACGAGCAATGGAAACAGCACTGACACGAACAGAATTGGTAATTCTCTGCCAGGCTAAAAGGGAACGAGGCGCGGCAGCGGATCCGGCACGGAGCACGTGGCTCTGCTGGGAGTTTGGGATGTGCCAGCCCTGCCAGTGCCACCCAGGGGCCCTGGTGACCCTGCTCTGCTCTGTGCCAGGACAGTCTGAGGCCACTGGGCAGCTCCTCTCTCAGGTGCTGCCCATCAAACCCCCCCTTGGATTTTCTCATCGCCAGGAGCTATGAAAATTCTGATTTCCTGACCAAATTTCAGGGCTGATTTCAAGTCATATTTCAGCCTGAGCACACACACAGTCCCACGGCCTCAGAAGAGCTGCTCTGTTTCCCTGCAGAGGAAACCTGGCTGTGGTAGGGAATGCTTCCAGGGCATCCCACTTCAGCATTCTTTTGGATCAGGAAAAGCACTTTATAAAGTGCATGCAGTGCTTATTTCCTGCAGCAAATGGGGAGGAGCTCATTTTCCAATATGATTCAGTTATTCAGAGGACAGGGAGACAAAACCACTCTGTGCAGAGAACAGCACACCAAGACTCTCCTGTTATCCTTCAAGATTTCCACTGCAGTTTACCTCTAAAGAAAAGGTGAGGTTAGAGACAACTTCACCAGGACATTTCATTCCTCGCACAAAGCTACAGACACAACAAAAGGGATGGGGCCACAGGGTCAGAGCACAGTTCTTGTTCTTCCCTTCCTTGTGTGGCCCTCAGAGCAGCAGGGCTGGTTCATGGTGTGCTGGAGCTGTCACCAGGTCAGTGTGACACTGAACGTTCAGCTGTGATTCCAGAAGGGAGACAGAAAACCAACCTGCGTGCTGCCCTGGCCAACGTCCTTCAGCCTTGAGCTGAAGGGAATCTCTCTGAATGGGGCAGGAGGTTCCTGGTGAGCTACAGCCAAGGCTTAGGGGGAGACTCTGGAGGATGGATTTCTCCAGTGCAACATCTCACAGGGCTGAACAGACACCAGATCTCCCCTCCTTGTCACTCACATCTCACGACAGGGCTCTTCAATAGATCCCCACCAACAAGATTGTGCTGGTATGTGCTGGGAAAACTCCTTAAATAATTCCCAAGTACTTTCAGGCCCTACATGCCCTGCCCACCCAAAGCCAAGCCCTCACCTGGAGCAGCTGGAGAAGGGAGGGGGTAATTCTTCTCCTCTTCTATGAACTGCAAGGCCACAGTGCAGAAATTGCTCTCGTACTGAACCACCAGGTGACTCAGGGCCACCACCAGCTCCTGGGGAAAAAGCACGAGAAACATCTCATGGTGACACAGGTGAGAAACAAGGGACTGAAGACAAACACTGAGCAGTACTGCTGGTTTTACTGGGTGCCCATTCAGGGTGGGATTCTTCCTTAATTCATGGGGTGAACTGCAGAAAGCCAGGAGTCTGTCTCACACTTAATTCCTCCCTTTCTACCTGGACAGGCTTCCTCCCTTCTGAGTATCCTGCTCTAGTGGGAGGTGCCCCTGCCCACAGACAGCAGGGGTTGGCATGAGATGAGCTTTAAGGGTCCCTTCCAACCCAAACCATCCTGGGGCTCTGTGGCTGATTCTGCCCAAGTCTGTCAGTCTGGTGCAGTGACACAGGAACCCTGACCTGGCCCAGCCCATAGGATGTGTGTGGCCCCCTCAGAGCCAGGGGCTGTGCCAGGGCTGGGGGTTCTCAGCCCCCTGTGGCACAGCTGGACCCTCCTGGCACTGCCCAGCCCCACATAGAGCTCAGCCCCTCCAGGAGGCACCTCCTGGGAACAGCAGACAGGAGACAGAGCTGGCTTTGGCTGCTGTCTCTGCTCAGGGACTGATCTCCCAAGGAGAGATTTATGAATCTCACAGAGCATTCAGTGTGACACGCAGCTCTCTCTTGAATTAAACTGATTAAATGCTGGAAGGAGACAACACAAATGAATCTTTGCCATGCTGCTGACAACTGCCAGGGTGTTGATGTTCCAGTAAAGTAAACACAAACATTAGGACACTTCAGAACAGCCCTCACAAACAATCCAGAACGTCAAAAACCATTTAATGTACTATTGATGCACGATGGTGCATCAGAAACTGGAACTCTCCCAAACCTGGAGCAGCCTGTGACCCATCCCCGGGGCTCCAAAGGCAGGGAGACCCTTTCATCCCAAACCTGGAGCAGCCTGTGACCCATCCCCGGGGCTCCAAAGGCAGGGAGACCCTTCCACTGAACAGAGCTCAGTGTCAGAGCTCTCTGACAAACTGCAGAGGAGGCACAGGCAGAGCCTGAGCCCAGCCCAGCCCCCAGGCCTGGCCTACCTTTCGGACCATGGGGCTGCCATCGTTGATGAGCTGGGCCAGCATCATGGCCACGTTGTGGTCGATGGTGGTCGAGTGGTCCGTGCGCTCTGCTGAGTTGCCCACAAAGGTGCCCAGAGCAAAGACTGCAGCACAGCGAACCTGGGGACACAAACAGCCCTGCCTGTCCCCTCTGCTGCCACGGGGGGGGTCATTTATCCCCACGTTATAAATACATATCAGAAAATCAGCTTTTCGCAAATATTAAGATGAATGCTATGGGTGTAACGTTAGAATAACTTTGCTGTAAAGATACAGTTTTTATTTCTGCTATTAACAAAACTTAAACGTGGTAGTGGGGTAGCTGATATGTAACTATACTCGCAATTAAACTACCTGTTTAATTAAAATAACATCCAATAAACATACAATGAAGACCCTGCTACTAATATGCCAACTATCAACACCTGCCATCTGAAAAAAGTATGAACCAAGGCCCAAACTAAAGGTAATAATAAAAACAGACTAAAACCACAGCCAAAAAACACACATACTCTAAAAAGGCAGGCCCAAAAAGCAGCCATGTTAAACACTTCCTGGAATATGTAAACTAGTTTGTAGAAAAGTTTAAATATGCATAATAGTTTATGAATATACATCAGACTGATGTAATGGAAAAGGTATTTTAAAAGTAACTCCAAAAATAGTAGGTGTGGTCTAGGCTGAATGCCAAGCACCTGGCCGTTAACTCTTTGCTATATTATCTTTATTTCCTATTGTCTTTTATTAAACTTTTTAAACTTTACCAAGTAAATAAACCTTGTTTTTCACACCCACAAAGGGGAGAGCTGGAAACCTGAACTGCTGTGTCAGGTGAGCAGGGAACCCGTGGGGAGCCTCAGCAAAATGAGTTTGGAGCATTCACAGATGCAGGAGATGTTTAATTCCCCAGAATACTCAGTGACCTTCCCATGGGTGACTCTTCCAGTTGGTGTTGCCTTGAATTTGAATTCCCAGGAATGAGGTACACACAGCTCCTGTTGGGATGTGGGTCTTTCATAGCAGTGCTGACTATAGTCCTCAGGTATGGGCTTATGGGAAGGCAGATGATGGAAAAAAGGAGAAAAGTCAGGGAAAACTTCAGAAAGCCACCCCACCTCTGCAGAAACACTGCTTGAAAAGTGGGGAGGACGGGGCCAGGGACAAGAGGAGGAGGATGCAGGACAGAGACTGGATGTGGAGGGGAATTCATCTCTAATCCGTGCACGTGGTGAGAGCTGTGTACCTCAGCTCCCTTCTCCCAGTGTGTGTGCTGGCTCTGATGGGCTCTGTCAGTCACTGCCAGGCCCTGCACAACCCCTCCTCTCCCGGGAGTGCCACAGAGGTGAAACACAGCCAACTAAAGATGCCTTTTCACAATGAGCAGGGGGAGAAGAGTTTTCATACTTGCACAAAAAGACTAGAGGGTTTTTTTGCAAAACACAGTGAGTTTTGGGACCACATTTTTAACAGCTTCTGATATGCAAGGAAGCAAAAACCGTGGCATTTCCTAACTGCAGTGCTCAGTTCCCAGGGGTCTGGGGCTCTGTGAACTCCCCCTGCATTCCTTTGGAAGCTCCTCTTGTAGGGCTTGTTTGATTTGCATCACCTTGAAGAGACAGCGGCAAGATCTCTCTCTGAAGCAAACACAAACACAAAGCTCTAGAAGACCCTGCTCAGCAGGAACTTTGTCTTTACCTCTGGGATGGGATCTGAGAGGAGGCTGTAGAGCTTCTCATGGGCGCTGTCTCTCACCCCACACCACCGGGCTGAGTCGAAGTTCTGCCAGATCCTCCCCAGACAAATGGCCACCCACTGCCTGAGGAGAGGGTGGGGATCGTTCAGCTGCTCCAGGCAGATCGCTATCAGGTTCCCCTGCAGGCAGGCTTCCTGCAACACAAAGCACGCCTTTTGTTTGGGATGACGGCTTCCCACCTCATCCCCGCAGAAGGAGATTATTTCTGCAGGAAGCCAAGAGAAAATAATCATTCCGTGGTTCCTGACTGGTTTTGTTACAGAACGCCGGCAGCACGAAGGGAAAAGGAAGCTATAGCTGATGAAATAGCTGAGCATTAAAATGCCTTCTGTAACGCAGAAAGCTTGGGTTTTCCACTTTGGAAACCTGTGGGAGCCCCAGGGTTTATGGCTCCATCCACAGACCACCCCCAGCCACCAGGTTCCCACTGGACAGGACCAGGAACTCTTTCTGCGAAGGGACTCCTGTCCCTGTCCCCCACTCCAGGTGCTGGGTACAGAATGTCTGCCACATCTCCAGGCCAATTCTTCTCTTAATCCACACAGAAGTAACAAAACCCAACGTCCTAGTTCTGTTTCCAAGTGGAGTTTTGGGCTTTAATGCAAGCCAGGACACTTCTGTCAAAGCAAAGGCGTGAGGCAGAGAGAGGTGGGAGAGGATGAAGGGAACAGGCTGCTGGCACTCACCTGCCCAGTGTTGTAGTTGTTGACAATCACAGCCAGGATGAAGGCTGTCATGGTCCTGTGCTCAGCCTGAAAACAGCACAGACACACACAGGCTTACCTGGAGAACAGGGCAGGGAACAGCTGCAGCCCACCCTGAAACGTGGCATGGCCCCAAGAGCACTTTGTGCCACGTTCAAAGAACGAGAAAATCCCAGCTTGCTTTCCCCTTTCTGGGCATCAGCCCTGTTACACCCCAGACACTTCCCCAGCATCCTCCCAGCCAGCCTGGCCCTGCTCTGGGGGGACCCCAAAGAGCCCTGGTGGGAACCCAGCGGCTGCAGAGGGAACTGCCAAAGCTACGGGGCAATTCCCTGCTCCTGCAGCCATCCTGGAGCCCCAGCTCCCACCCTCACTGAGACTCCACAAGAGTTTGTAAAGCCTTGGTTGGTGTGGCTGCCACTGGCGGGGGGGAGGCAGCCCCACATGGCACCAGAACAGCAGCACATCTGCTAAAACAAGGCAAGCAAACACTAAAGAGTCTGAATAAATGTGATTTGTCCTTACTGGCATGTAAGGATCTGCCAGGACTGAGAGGAAATACTTGTGTCCATTGTCCTTCACCAGGTCAGCCTGGCACGACTGAAAAAGAGACCAAGAAAACCACAGTGAGAACCACAACACACACATCTGTTCCTCCAATGATGGACAAACCTTTCATTTCTTAACCATTTTTCTCCAACCTTGTTTTCATTTAAGAAGCCAAATAAAGCTCAAGCCCTTCCTGGGGACTGCAACCAGACAGCCCCACAGGGACAGAGCAGGGAAGCCTGTACCAGCCCCACAGTGCCACAAAGAGCAGGAAATGTGGGCTCCTGTGCTGGGGAAGAGCCCAGGGAGCCACCTCTGTGCACACTGAACCTCCCCAGTACATTTCTATCTCCTGCTACAGCCTGCCCAGACTGCAGAGCAGCCCTGGGAGCACAGGGCAGGCTCCTGGGCTGGGCTCACGGGGAGCTCAGGGCTTTGCTGACACACCAGCTCAGGCCCCAGGTTGATGTTCTGGGGTCACTCTGAGAGGATCCACATGAAGAAAGTGAAAATGGAAGGGAGGAAACCCTGACTTGGCATCAGCTCCCTGTGGCACGGCTCTGCCAGACACAAGAGCATGCATTTCTCATCAGCAGGAGAAGGTGAAGGAGGGAAATAATTGCTGAAAGGGGAGGGGATGGCAAGGCAGAGATGCAAGAGAATATTTTAGTGCTGAAGAGAGTGAAGCTGGTGGTTTTGGCAGAGTCAGGAGCAGAGGGCCTGGACTGCTGCCAGGCTGCAGCTACGAGAGGCTTCCCTGACCCCTGCACACCCCAGGCTGCCTCTCCCCTCTGCCCTGCCCGTCAGCACCTTCTGTTCCTCACCCAGATAAGATGAAATATAAATATCATACACTGGCTTTTCTGCAGGCACGTGGACAGCAGCAGAGGGGAGGCTGCCCAGGCCACCGTCCTGTGCTGCCTCTGCTGCCCTGGGGCTCACAGGAGGGAGGTGATGGCCACAAAGCCAGACCTGAATCCTCCCTGCTGGGCTCCTGGGGATGGCAGGGGAACCCAGCAGCACTGACACCTCCTCCTCCTCCCAAACAAACAGCTGCACTGTGAACAATAACACAGCGCAGCAAAGCAGGCTGCAGGCTTGGTGTGCAAGCTCAGAACTGACAGAGAATATTCTGTTTGCAAGGACTGCTGCTGTCCCCTCCCTCAGCAGCGTCCAGGGCACTTCCCCCTCCTCCCTTCCCACTCCATGTGCTGGTGGAGTGGTGAGTGGAACAGCACAAAGAAACCCAAACCCAGCATTTAAGAGTATTTTTTGTGTTTTTCTATAGAGCTCAGCCTGCAAACGAGTGAGGCAATGGCAGAGCATGGGAGGGAACGTGTGAGGAACAGGGAATCACATGGGAATCACACCTGAGCCCCTGGCACACACCTGGGGCTGAGGCACCAGCCTCGGGTGCAGCACAAATGAGCTTTTCCAGAAGAGCTACAAGATGAATAGTTTTCATTTTCTTTGCTTTCCCAAATCCTCTTAGGATGTTAATGAAAATATTGTTATAAAACTAAACCTGACAATGCTGGATCAACAGCAGGAAAACCTTGACAAATTCAGTGCTATGCTTCATACTGAAACAGAGGAGAGATACAAAAATAACCCCCAGAGAGGAAAGATCCAACATCCACAGCAGTTCAGGCATTCTACATGGACTTGCAATTGTGCCTGAATTAATGTGTGCACCTGTCCTAATAATTTTATAGTGCTCAACTGATGGCACCCACAAACCACTGAGTCAGAGATACGACTCCACAAATTTATCTGCAATTACTTACCAGCTTCATTATTTATTTGAAAGCCCATCAAGCAGAGCTCTGGCTGAGGCAGTGCACTGCTGAGAGGCACAAGGCAGGCAGGGGCAGGAATACTCACACTGTCCACTGCCAGGATCTTGGCCCAGATGAACACAAGGAGAGGTCTCAGCTCACGGGCCGAGCTCTGGAGGAGCTTCAGCACATAGGGGAAAATGCCAACAGAGAGGGCCTGGGAGGGAGAGAACAAATCCCTCTCAGTAAAACCCTGGGATCAAACCCCCCTGGGCAGCTCAGCCCCCAGCAGGCCCCAGGATGCAGCATCTTTACAGACACAGCTGAGAAATCTGGGAGAAAAAAATATCCCATGTTTCCAGTAAAGGGGGGATCCCTGTGTGTTTGTCTATTGCTCATTTTAATCTGGAATGTCACCAGGTATTTCCAGACTCTTTTGGCCCATGGGGACTCTGAGTTAACCCAGCATCAGCTCTCTCTGCTCACAGCCTGGGTTGTTTTATCCTCACTCCTGGGATAAATATCCCAAGCTCCATATCCTCTCTCCCCTCAGCTCTCCCAACTAAACATGTCACAAAGTTCAGGAGTTCCAGCCTTCCTAATGGAAATTACCAGGTCTCTCCAGGAGGAGGTAAAGCAAACCACTAAACAGTCCCATCACTGAGCTGCTCCACACCCAGCTGGTGCTTCATCTTCATCACTTTTATCATCAAACAGCTCCATTTACAGGAGTGCCTTAAACTGCTCCTCTGTTTAATTCTTATTTATGTTCCACACTGTGCTGCCGCTTTCCAAACTGCAGAATGCAGCTGCAGCCTGCTCAGAAGTGCTTGTAAAATCCAGACACCAAACAGATAAAGGAGGAAAAGAAAATTATTCAGCCAGTAAGCTGAAAGAATACGTAACAAACACAGATGCTTTTTTTGGCTATTTATTTTATATGACAAACCTTCTTACGTGCCCCAGATATTTCCTCCTGGTTTGTCCCTTACATTATTTTACACTTAACTACTCCCAAGGTTTCTCCTTTGTACTGGAAATGAACACAGGAGTGAATGTGATGAACACAAAGCTCTGTGCTGGGAGGGACACACTGGCTCCATTTCCCACACCCAAACCTGCTCATCTGTCACATCTGGACATTTTCCTCCCCACAGCCACCAGCTGCATTTATCACCCCGTGCAGGGCTGCAGCCCAAGTGCAGCTGCCACTCACCAGACTCACAGCCCAGGGCCCCAGGTCCAGGAACCTCCCCAGCAGGTCCAGAGCTCGCAGCCGATGTACCTGGCTCAGCAGCACCTGCAGGGCACAGGGGAGGGGTCACTGTCCAGGGAAAAACACTCCCAGGGGTCACTGTCCAGGGGAAAAACACTCCCAGGGGTCACTGTCCAGGGGAAAAACACTCCTAGGGGTCACTGTCCAGGGAAAAACACTCCCAGGGGTCACTGTCCAGGGGAAACAACACTCCCAGGGGTCACTGTCCAGGGAAAAACACTCCTAGGGGTCACTGTCCAGGGAAAAAACACTCCTAGGGGTCACTGTCCAGGGAAAAAACACTCCCAGGGGTCACTGTCCAGGGGAAACAACACTCCCAGGGGTCACAGTCCAGGGGAAACAACACTCCCTGGGGTCACAGTCCAGGGGAAACAACACTCCCAGGGGTCACTGTCCAGGGGAAACACTCCCTGGGCCTGCAGGGCACAGCAAAGGGACACTGACACACCCTGGCACCCTGGAATGCTCCCTCGGGGGGCTGCTCCAGACACCAGGAAGCAATCCCTAAGGATTCCAGCTGCCTTCCCCAGCCCAGCTCCTGGTGATTCCTGCAGCAGCACCCAAAGGGCAGTGACAGCCCAGCTCTCAGGAGCACAGGAAGAGGCTTTGCTTTCCTTGGCAAATCAATATCAGAGACTTAAGAGGGAGCAAAAGGTCATGTTGGTCATTAATAAAAATCTCATTAAAATGGAGTCTGACAACACTAATGAGGTGGTGCTTTACTGGCTTATACCTACCCTGGTGTGAAATATTAACAGATAGACTTGCAGTTCTTAATCTCCTTAACAGATGTAAGATATTGGAATGCAACGTTTAATCCTCAGTTTAAATTGAGGAACATCCTTCAGCATGGATCTCAGGCAAAGAGACTCCTTGATTTACCTCCCCAATTCCATCCCCTTCTCAGTGTGCTTGCATGCTGCATATTGAAATTAGATTGTTTTTCATGTTTAATATTGAAGAATAACTAAATTACTTGGCTGACATCTCACACCCTGGATGACTGGTACTGGATACTGAGGTGGTGCAGGAAAGGCCCAGAAGAAAGCAGGGGGGTGTGATAACTACTGCTATGGTTTCACTCTGAATATCAGAGCCCAGACTGCAGGACAGGTCACAAGAGAAAGGATTTTGGTCATCCTGCCCTAGTTGGCACCAGCCTACTCCATCAGCCAGCCCAGGAATAACAGGGGCAGCTGTTTGGGATTAAAGCAGGAGCAGAGAGCAGGGCAGGTGAGGCTGGAGCAGGGACAGCAGCAGGAGCTGGCAGGGGCAGGAGGCATAGACATGGCACAGCTGGGACCCTCCAGCCTGCAGAGAAACTGAGGAACTCCAAACTCAGTCAAGAAAGGGAACTGATTGAAAAGGCTGTCTGGGTGAAGCCCCAGCTCCACACTGCTGCCCTCCCAGAGGGCACTCCCAGAGCAATCAGTGTCTGATGGAAAAGCTCCATTTTCCATTGTCCAACCCAAACGAAGCCCTTGGTCTCACAGGATTTCCCATCCCCAGCTCCCAGGGGATCTGCACAATAACCTGAGCCCAGGCAGACACACATCCCAGAGCCTGGGGTGAACATGGGGGGGGTCAGAGCACAATCCATTCCTCCTGCTGGAACCATGGAAGTGCTGGTGTGCCACCCCAGCACACAGCCCTGGGTCACAGCCCTCGTCTGGCACAAGTCCCAGATGGAAAACGGGGCCTTGGTGACAACCAAGCATGTAAACTGGGGATGAACAGGACACAGGGGGATCATTCACATGTCACAGGCTGGATTTCAGCAGGCAGCTCCTCACAAAGGCAGGGCCTGCAGTGATCTCCAGGAGCCCTCTGTGCACAGGAGATCCCACAGAGAGAATCCCCACAGGGATCAGGGCTGGCCAGGCTGTGTGTGCTGCCTGCTCTCTGATGCCTCCTCTCCCTGGGCTCTGAAAACAGGCCAAAAACGGGCTGCAACTCCGTCCCTTCCTGCCCTGGATCCTCAGTGTGCTCACACCTGTTACCAGCCAATCTTATTCCACTGTACAATTAACATGCTATAATTATAACAACAATTACGCTGTCCCAGCTCGGTTTTGCTCCAGGCAGGAACACAGGTTCCTTTGCCAGGTGACCTCTCAGTTCCACTGCAGTCACGCTCCTGCAGAGCCTGCTGGTGCCAAACAACCCATTGGGAAGCAGCAAAGTTGGAGCTGGAGCAAAACCTTGCCTGCTTCTATTGCTGTGACAGAGACAAACCACGTATCTGCTTATCCACCTCATCTATCGAGGCTTGGGAAACTCAGGAAATTAAAATCTGCTTTTGCAGAGATGGATGGTGCTGTCAGACACAGACTGACAGGGAAGGGGAGTCTCCTCACAGATCCCTGTACAAGGGACCACATTCCTTTAGAAGAAAGGCTTTAAAGGGTGCTTCTGGTAGAGCAGAGCCCACAGGTACCTGGGCCAGGGTTGGTATTTGTGTCAGCACCAACTCCAGGGAGGGGAGCCAGGGCAGGGACAGGTGACACCTGCAGTGCTGGCCCTGCCAGGATTACTGAAACGCTGTGCTCTGCTCCCCTGATCTCCTCTCCTGCAAACACCAGACCTGGCTGGTCTGAGCAGTGCCCACAGAACCCCCAGCTCTGCAGAGCTGTCTGTGTGTTCCTGCAGCAAGACTCCTGCCCCACGTGGAAGGGAACACCTCCCAGGCTGTACCAGGTGGATAAAAGACATTTCCAAATGATTTACACTGCAGTAACTTCTACTTTCTGAAGAGGGGGAAGATAAAAGTCTCTGCCTGGCAGAGCTGGGATACAGAGGAGGTGCCAGAGGAAGGACAGTGAAGATTTGCTGCTCTGAGAGAGGCAGCAGAGCCACACACGGACCAGAGCAGGGACTTGGCTCAACCAGAGCCATGGGATGGGGCAGGAAAAGCACTCTGGGTTCATCCACGTGGGTGTGGTGAACACAAAACCAGCTCTCATCTATCCTGGAGAAGCCCCTGGTACATTCAAATGCCAGAGGGTTGGCAGCTCCAGGCTGAGGGGCAGGAGAGACAGGGACACCCCTGGCATGGGCAGGGAGAGACAGGGACACCCCTGGCATGGGCAGGGACACCCCTGGCACGGACCCAGCCCCAGCCCAGCCCCAGCACTGACCTGCAGCACGATGGGCAGCTGCTCCGGGGGGTTTCTGTTCTCCACACCCATGGTCAGCCACACCTGGAAGGCCGTGAGCTGCTCGGCGAAGAAGGGGCTGTGCTGGGGTAGCAAAGGGGGAATGCAGGCATGGGTTAAACACCAGGGAGTGAAGCCACTGGATTTCTGTGTTTCCTGAAGCTGTGGTTTGTAACTGTTACATCTGCTTGGGGTTGTCTAAATGCACAAAAACTTCCCAAAGACTGAGCCGACACACGTCCCTTTAAATGTGCTGGGGGAAAAAAGAAGGAAGGAGTGGAGAAACAGGAGAAGTGACCACAGAAGGTCTTAGGGAAGTGTGGCTCTCTCCCCAAGAGCAGCAGTGCATTTATCTGCTCTGCAGAGGCTGTTCCACTCTCACAGCAGCACTCAGAGCTGCCTCTGCCCAGTCCACAAAGACATAACCCAAGAGCAATGAAAATAATTCCTCTTGTCATCATCACTCTGAGATATGGTACAAGCTCAGGGTGAGAATACACTGACCACAGCACACAGCAGCTTCCAGGTAGGAATCCACAGAGGAACAGAAATCGGTGGGGAAGGAGAGAAAAGCAGCCCAAACCCATCCCTGTAGGAGCACTGGGAGCCCCCAGGCCCTTCTCCAGCAGGTTGTTGTGTTTTCCAGGTCTGGGCAGGCAGGAACACCCTGGGAATGGCCAGCAGTGGTTTGTGATGTGGGGGCTGCACTGCCAGCCCCCAGCAGGTCCCTGAGCCTCACTGGGGGCTCCCCAGCCCTGCCAGGCAGGGAGGGACGGTGGCCACAGTGGCCACAGGGACTGTCCCCTTCCCTGCTCCCTGGCCAGCACCTCCACCCAGGCTGGAATCTCCCTGCTGCACACTGGTGGCTCACCCTGCCTCACTCCATCCAGAACACACAATAAACCACATTTGTCAGGCTTGAACAGCAGTCTTAAAACTGCTCCCAGCCTGCCCTGAATCATCCCCAGCTGAGAGTGGCCACTCTTCTTCACTGACCTCCTGTCTGATCCCCAGCAAGGCTGTGCCTCCTCCCACCCCAGAACACTCAGAAATCTCCTGAATTTCAGATCCTTGACAGAGAATGCCCAGCTGAGGGTTAACACTAATAAAAAAGCCTCCAATGACATTGTTAGAGACTGAAAGTAGAAATGGACATAAACCAGAAGAAGAAAAACAGTATTTTTTACATTCTAAAGCAGAGCACAGAGTGAGGAAAACAAGGGCTTGGAGGATGAAGGCCTCAGGGTATCCTGAGCCTCCCAGCCTGGCAGGAGCCCAGAGTTCTCCTCCTGCACTCAGGCCTTTGGAGACAACCTGCAATTCCAGCCAGAAAACCTTTGGAGTTTGGTAATAGAAATAAACTGCAAGAATGTTACTGAAAATTAGAGAGATGTCAGGGTGGAACAGGGACCTGAGCTTGTACAGTAATTATTATTTAAAGGTTTAACTTCATGAAATATCAAAGGAATATCGAGAAAAATCCATTCTGAATAAAGGAATTTAAGATCAATATAATATTAAAAATGTTTCTTTTCTGCTCTCTGAGATTAAATAAAGCAGAAAAACCCCCAGCGACTCATGATCTTAAGAGAACTCTCTGGACATACCCTCAAACTCTATTTTGTATTGGAAAAGAACTCGAATAAGAGATAATTTTCACATTTAGGCCTTTAGTTCCAAAAACTGTGCTGCACATTAGGACCTTTTGGGTAACAGCACCTGGTGAAGTTTGAGTGCAGTGGAATGTTCTGAGTCAGTCTCAGACACTGCTTTTACTGGCAGGAGTTTCCTGCTCACCCCCAGTGGGGGCTGAATCATGCAGCAGGGAAGAGCTTAAACCTGATTTTTGGCTGTTCCTCTAAGGGAGAATCACAGAATTCCAGAATGGTTTGGGTTGGAAGGGTCCTTAAAGCCCACCCAGCCACCTCCCACTGTCCCAGGCTGCTCCAAGCCCCAGGGATCCAGGGGCAGCCACAGCTTCTCTGGGCACCCTGTGCCAGACATTTCCCATTTTTGCCCAATGTGAAACTTTGAAGTGCAGCAGCAGTGATGAGCTGAACTGAGGGAATGGATGGAAGTGGGCCCAGGACAGTCCCCAACTTACCCTGAAGGCAGTTCCTTCCTCAATAATGGTGGGAAGCTGGGAAAGGCAAATGTCAACAGCAAGGTCCCAGGCTTGCCTGGAGGAAGGGGAGAGAGGGAACAGAAGCCATTACAAGTTATCTGTAAGGAATAACAAAGGAAATTCAAATTCTGACCACGCAAGAATGTGCACAGTGTTGTCTGCCTGGCTTAGAATATTCCCTGTTTTCAGGGAGAAATGGGAAAAACACCTACAATTTTCTGCAGCACTGGACAATGTCAGCCCACAGGGCCTTTGAGGTGTGTTTTACTATGCAGAGAGAGATCAGAGGCAACTGCTCTGAGTTTGGCTGCCCACAAAAGGATTCTGTGGGTCACTCACTGCAGCAGCACACAGAGAAGATGCTGAGCTCTTCACAGTAATTTTAGGTAAGCAGCACTAATACTGCTACAAAAATGCCCAAAGCAGCCCTGCGAGGTCAGACCTCAAAGGGTTTAAGTGTTATCAGAAAGAACAAACAAAAAATTTATAAAGAGATTAGAGTGGATTAAAATGAAATCTCTTTTTGACGCTTCTAAACACAGGCTGCTGGGAAACCACTGGAGCCAATGTTACCCAAACCCTTCCAACCCCTGCCAACCTCCTCAACCTTCCAAAACAAAAACCACCAACATGAAACCTTCACCTTCCTGCTCTCCACAAGCAGGGGCTGATCAATGTCAGCTGTGGAAGAGACTGCTCAAGTCAAATACCTCCAATGTTTCTCCAACCATTCCAAACCAGCTCTGAAATGATTCTCCAGCCCTTCCAAACCACCCAAGATGCTGCTTCTGCTCTGTGGAACACACAAATCCTCCCAGCCAACACCAGCAAACAGGTCTGCCCAAAGTAAAACTTCTCTACCTCCAACCACAGCAACAGCAGCTCCCTCCTCAGAGCCTCAGGGTTACACACAGGTTACACACAGGTTACACACTCACTGTGCTGGCTGAACAGATAATGGCATTAAACACAGGTTACAACAAGATTCAAACCAAGCCACAAATGAATAGGAAAGGACTAAAGCCTGGAGGGTGGGGAGAGGAGAAGGAAAACACAGTCACAGTGCTGGTGACAGTGACAGTGCTGCCTGGGAGGAGGAGGAGCAGTGAGTGACAGCTTTAATATCCCAAAGGGAACGGGAAGGGTGGGCATGCCTGAACTCCCATCACACAAACAAGAAATAAATTTGGGAGCAGCAGGGAAGCAAGATGGGAGGTGCTGCATCCCAGCAGTGACTGATGAAAGCCAAGGCAGAGATCAGTGCACCCCCTCGACAGAGATTGCTGTCTGCAAAGTGCTCTGCAAGATTTGTTTGCACTGCATTTGGGACACAAAGGGATCAACACTGTTCTTTCCTCCCTCCTGACTGCTCTGTTCCAATAACTCCAGGCCTTCCACCCTGACAGGGTGACACAGTGATGGATCCATGGGGTGACAACCCTGTGAAACACCCCAGTGCTTCAACTGAGTTATGCTATGAAACAAGGTGTTAGAGAGGAATTTTTAAAATAGTAACTTGAATTAATTACACAAAGTTAAAAGCTCTCCTAAGCAGGAAGATTGACTCAGTTAAAAAAGTGATTTTGCTTATCTCGAATGGTCTGTGGAAGGAACCCCTCCTCAGTCCAATACCCTTTCACTGCACTAGGACTGTTTAAATGTTTAATAATTGAATGTGAACTCATCAGCTTTCCCAGAGGTGCTGCAAAGTTTGGACTTCAAGCAAAGAACAAAGGCAGAGTCCCAGCCCTGCTCAGGGACTGGTTTATTGCCCAAACCCAGGAACTGCCAGGCAATGGAATGCTCCAGGAACACTCAGAGAACACAAACTCAGCCCAGATCGAGCCTGTGTCTGCCTGCACCCACAGGTACCATCAGCTGGCAGCTCGTGGAGGATGATGTTTCTTACACTCAAATTTTTGTAGCTGACTCAATGTCTAATGCTTTTAGCTCTGTCCTTTTCTTTTTTTAAAAATAATGTATTATTGAGGTCTTTTACCGTTCTCTTTTCCTCTGGCAATGCTGGGTATTACCTGGCACCAGCCAGGTGCCAGGGAACAGGAGTGCTCCTGCCTGGAGGAGCAGCTGCAGGGAGGCTGAGCCACGTGCAGTCCTGGGGCAGCTCTTCCTTCTGAAGCCTATTTCTGGACCCATGAAATATCTCTGAGCTCATCGAGTCTGCTGGACAAGACACTGCAGATTTGTTGTGCCAGTGCAGTGCCAGCCATGCCCTGTGTGACCCCATCCCAGCTCACCTGTGTGGCAGTGACCCTGTCACCTCCCTAAGCTGCTTTAGGGCACAGCTGGGAAGCTGCTCAGACACAGCTGTTTTTTTTAAAAAAAAAAGGTTATTGCTGAGAATATTTGGCACAATTGTGAAATCCTTTTCTTCTCCCAGCACATCCCCCTGCTCCAGCCACAACTTAGAGCACAGGCTTTGCTATTTCTGCCCCACTTCAAAGTCTCCATAGTCTGATAATGGGACTTGGAGATGTTAAGACTAACACATAGACACAAAAAATATCTGGTTCCAGTGTAATCTGAACTAATCTAATCCTTCAGAAGTCATGCACCTCTTCAAACAATCACTTTCTTCGTGCAGAGCCGAGTGTTTGGGTGCAGCTGCAGGATTCTCATTTCCCTGAGGGATGGCTGAGCAGCCCTGATCCATCCTGCACGCTCCCTGTTCCACCTGGAATTGCCTTGCTGTGTTACGGTTTTGTTTCCAGCCCCAATTTGCAGCTCGTTGCATTTGCAGTACATTATGACTCCTTTCAACCCCAATTTCATGGCCTGCAAACACACCACGGTGTTTCTATTAGGGATGGGTTGTAGCTCTTCCAAGGCATAATTAAGGCACTTGGGGTTTAATATATGACCTGTGTTAGGAAATATTTCCAAACACATTATTAGGTCTTTTCAAAGGCCGTGAATAAAAGCAGCTGGCAGCAGCAGTAATGCACAAACCCTAATCCATCACAGAGATCAAGGTGCTGACAGAGCTCTGTGCTCATGCACAATAGACAGAGCCACTCACAGCACAGCCAATCAATGCATATTAATATTAATGTTAATATTAATCCTGCATTAGAGCACTACCTGAGCAGCCAGGACCCTGCAGTGAGAGGCAGCACACAAACACAGGCAGCCCCTGCCCCAGGGGAGGGGGCTGAGCAGGAAAATAAAAGCCAATAAAAGTAGGAAAACCAGAAGTAAAGTGTCAGATTCTGTCCAAGGGGCACAGCCACAGCTCTTCTGACTCCAAAGCACATTGCTCCTCTTGGCCAAGGGAGGAGACTGACAGCTCCTGGGTTAAATATCCCCTCAAAAAATGGAAATTCTCACTTTTCCTCAAGCTCCCAGACGAATTGGGCAGAACACCAACTTGAAAGGTTAACTTTTTAAAAGGGCAGAGCAGCTCCTACCTCCAGCAGCCCCAGCACTGGTGTTACACTGTGCCAGCTCAGGAGCCAGCCCAGAGTGACCTGAGGAACTCTCCACAGGCAGAGATGGGGGTGAGCAAAGGAGACAGAGAGCAGAGGTTGATTTTGTGCCCCAGAAAGGGCAGTGGGAATCATTCAGGAGATAAAAATTGATGCTTAGGTGTAAGGGGCTGTTTGCAGTGCTGCTCCCACCACAGGCACATCTTGCCACAGAAGCCAGACTCGCTCCCCAGAACACTGCCTGGGGACCAAAAAAATCTGGGAAAAGTCTGGATAAAACACCCATCAGAAAATTCAGGCTCCACAGGAGCCCCACAGCCCCCTGGCTGGAGTTTCATCCTTTCCAGCACCCTGTGGCCAACTCCCCCGCCACCATCTCATCACCCAGCTCATCCAAACTGGAAAATGGGGCTGCAGGTTTCACAACAGAGATCCATTAGAAACTCCTGAGAAAGGTGATAGACAAGTAATTATTTTTAGAAAATATTTAAACGAGCCCTAAATTAGTTTCTAAATCTGTCCTTACTAGAAGTTCCTAATAAGGCACTGAGGCACCTCGGACAAAAGTGGAATTTTCCCCTTTGCTGGATTTGCTGCTAACTGCATGTTTTTTGGAGGGCACTGAATAAAGTGTGTCAGTTCCCTGCTCCCTTGCTCTCTACCTCACCAGTGTTTAGGATTCACATGGAAAAGAGCTCTTTGTGTGCCTGTTATTAGGGAATTTCCTCTGGTAAATCCTAAAAAGCAGCAGCAATGGTGCTGTGCTCTGAGAGGCTTCACAAAGGTGTCTCCAGCACCATCGTGCAGCTTCCCAAAGGAATTTCCAGCACCACTGTGCTCCAGACCCACAATATGAGCAAAGAAAACGTGTTTCTAGACCCCACTGTGCTGCCATGTGAGTCTGAGAGAGATAAAAAGTGGGATCCAGGAGTTCCCAGTTTCATTCCTATGGCTCAACCCACAGATGGCAACACCAGCTCCAAGTCAAGTCACATTCCCATAGGAAACCAGAAACACAGGCTTTTAATAGGCTGGCAATAAGAATGAATGATGTCCCTAAAAGGAACAGAAAATATAGATTTTTAATATGCTGGCAAAAAAGCAAGCTATAAATAACTGCAGAAATTTACTGGTTTAATTTTGAAACTCCTGCAATACCATGTTCTGCCCTCCTGCACTTGCAAACTGCAGCTGATGGCTGGAGGTGCTGGAGCTCTGCCACGTCCAGCAGCAGCTCAGAGTCAGCATGGGTGGCTTTTCCTGCTGTGCCCTTCTGTCCCAGCCCCAGGTGACACTGGCACAACAGCTCATCCCATTCACAAGTGCCTAAAGCAGCTTTCCTCAGAAGCTGCTGGCCCAAAGCAGGGTCCTTGTCTGCCACGTCCCAGAACTCAGAGTGTTCAGATGCCCAACTCCAGCCAAAGGCTCCCCGATCTCCTTCAGGATTTTCAATAATTAAAGCAGCTTTGTGGTACCAGCAAATGCCTCCTCAGTGTTTGCCTGCACCTGCACAGGCTCCTGGGGCTCCCTGCTGCCAGCCTGGCTCCACTCCCTACAGAAACCACACCATGGAATCATGGAATGTTTGGCTTGGAAGGGACCTTAAAGCTCAGCTCACCCCAGGCCAGCCTGAGTTCTCGGTGCTGCTCTCAGTGCTACACTCACTCATCATCACCCTCTCCCTTCACCTTCCTCCACGTTTTTATGGAGGAAAACTATGAAAAAGCTGCTGGAGATGTAGGCAGGTTGAGTCTCCTCAGCTGCCTTTAGCTGTCACTCCCTGAGCCTTTAGCAAGGCTCTGTTCTGTCCCCTCAGTGCCACTGCCCCACTCTGTACTTGGCACAATTTGGTGCTGCTCTATTCATCACAGTGAGTAAGAAATTAAGAGCCAGGTTTTTTGTTATTACTGTTATTATTATTTTTACTATAACTGTTTGCGGGACATTGGTTTGAGCTTTTTGACAACTGTGCCACCTCTATTTCCATTAATCATCTTATAAGCAACAGTAAAAGTAGAGGAACTCTACGGCAGGAATTTCTTCTACTTCAGCAACACAAGTTAAGGATCTTTCCCTCAGGCTCTGGGCTCTTCCCACGTCCCACAACCCCTGGGGACCATTTTTACCCTGGGAAAACAAAGGCAGCAGGTGACCCATTTATTTCTGTGGTGCTTGGAGTGAAAAGTGATGTGGCTGGAATGAAGCTCCTGCACCACAGAATTACAGGATAATTATGGATGCCCAGAGCAGAAGCAGCTTTGGGGATGGGCATTAGGCTGCCACAAGCTGTTCCATTCCTGATGCAGCCTGAGGCAGGGAAGCACAGCAGAGATCCAAGTGGGATCATGGAAGGGTTTGGGCTGGAGGGGACCCCTGCCACTATCCCAGGCTGCTCCGAGCCCTGTCCAAGCTGCCCCGGGACACTGGCAGGGATGCAGGATGCAGGGAATAAGCTGTGCCAGGGGGAATTCCTTCCCTGCACTCACCACATGGCGTGCATGTAGGTGGGGGGCAGCCGGGGGCTGCTCACGGGGGTGCAGTTGTAGGACCTCATGATCCTCTCTGCCAGCAGAAAGTTCCGGAACAAACTGGCCACCAGCAGGTCCTGCCTGAAGAGCTTCTGGAAAAGATCTGCCAAGAGATTGCAGGAGTCACCACACACATCTCAGCACCTCAGGAAACGGGCAGAAAGGGTTCAAGGCATAAAAACATGGCAAGGTTTTGTTGTGCAATGAGGAATCTCCAGCAGCTCTGAGGGACGTGATGGCAACCAGGAAAGGGAAATTCTGCCTTCAGAGCTCCCTCAGAGCACCGTGGCCACTCTCCTCTACATTAACACAATTCAACACTTTCTACCTTTTTTTGCCTCTTCTGGATCAAGTCCCCATCTTGGTGTCTCATTTCAGCTCATCCTGACTAAGTTTTAGGAAAATTACTGGGGGAGAACGGGACCTCTGTGTACCGTTTAATCAAGAACTATCCATCTGTTAACTGGCACTTCGATGTGCTACTGAGAAGCCAAAATGAATCCTAAAAGATAGCAAATGTGCTCTCTTCTACAGGGCAGAGAAGAATTGATGCCATGTGAGCATTAGGAAGAGCAGGGTTGGAGAACTGTTTACAAATTTGGCTGCTTGTGCTCCAGAAGTACCAATTCAGAGCACAACAGGGGTAGAGAAATGAGGGATGAAGTTACTCATGGGAAACAAAACTGCCTTAGCAGTAAAGAGGGGGGAAAAAAGCCTTTATTCATGCTACTAACCAAGGCTGGGAAAAAACAGATTGCTCTGTACAAATACAGTTAGAAGGAGAATTATTCAAGCCACAACAATTATGTTAGCACAGAAAAACCCTTTCTGGGTTCTAATGATCAGGTCTCTGCAATGCTCTGCTAAAAAGAACAAATAAAAAACAAACTAGCTTGCAGCTCCATCCTGATCTGTTCTTCCAGTTTCAGGGTTTAATTTTCTCCTCATTTCAGTGCCTCATGGATCTGACTCCTCATCCCCCACCCCTGCCTCTCACCTCTGGGCAGGACGTTCCAGGCAATGGTGTCTGTGATGGCTGTGAAGATCCAGTTCAGCTCTCCCAGGGGAGTTCTCCTGTCATTCAGCCTCCCAGGAATCCTACAAGTGAGGGAAATAAAACCTCTAATAAGACCCCTGCTATTCTGCCTTTCTCCTCATGAGAAAGTGTCAGCAATAGGATGAGGAAGTTTCAGAAATGTGCAGCAACCTGCTAAGACATCCTGTGGATTTAATCCTAATTTAACCCAATTTCCTTCCCATGACAAGTTTTTAAATATCAGAAGCATCAGGACCGAGGCAGGAAGCCTTTCTGTGGCCACTCACTCCTCTGACACATGCAGCAGCACCACTCCCATGTATAAACACAGCACTAAACCAGCTAGAAATTACCATCTTATGAAAAATTCCTGTCTGTCTGGTATCAGAGGAAAAGTACACATCTCTGAAGCAGTGTTTGCTAATGGATCCCCCGGAGCGAGCGCAGGGAACACGAGGCCACAGAGGCTCTGGTGAGGATTCCCCATCAATATTTGCATTGCAGAACACCCTCTGCAGCAGAGCACAGCTCCCCAGGCCAGAGGGGAACCAAGGGGATCCTGCCTGAGCTTCCCCAGCAAGCCAGACACTCAGCTCACACTGTGATGTCAGCTTATTTCAGTCACCAGGAGGAATGCCCACCTGGAAAGGGTGGTCAGGCACAGGAGGGGCTGCCCAGGGAGGTTTGGAGTGCTCATCCCTGGATGTGGCACTGAGTGTTCTGGGCCGGGCACAAGGTGGGATCAGGCACAGCTTGGACTCAACCTTGGAGATCTCTTCCAGCCTCAAAGGTCCTGTGTGAAACCTCCTGACCTGGCAAGAGCTGCCCAGACAGGACCCACGGAGCTGCTGTGCCCAGATGTGCCCACCAGCAAACCCCAGGGCTGGTCCAGCTGTGCCATGCCCAAGCTGTGAAACCTTGGCAAACCGAGAACACAAAGGGTGGAGGCTCTGCTGGAGCTGAGGAGGATGTGAGCACAGCGTTGCCATGAAAACCATCCCTGGGAGCAGGATCCTCGCTCTGCATTCACAGCAGGCTGTGCCTGCACTGCCCGAGCTGGTGACAGAGGTGACAAAGAACCACTCCAGCACAGCAGAGCACAGGGGAAACTCCTGCAGGTCACAGCCCACTGAGCTCACAGCTCCAGCAGGGCTGGGGACGTCCCAGGGCTCTGAGGAGCAGCAGCCCCTGACACCAGGGCCAGCAGCACCCCCTGAGACACAGAAATCACCTCTGACATCCTCTGCTGAGTTTTCTACAAGGAAACCAAGGGGCCGAAAGCTGCCAAACCCAGGTGCGAAGGCAAACCATGAATTATCATCTTCCACTATAAATAATAAACAGACATTAAAACATGAGCAATTTCCAGCCCCTGACATTTGATAATGCTTCAAGTGGAAATAAACATTAATTTTAGTCTCACATCTGTTATTTCTGGTGACTTTTATGGATGTGGTGCTGGTGCAGAACAGCCTGGAGCAGGCTCTGCTCTGGAGCAGGACCTTCCCCCACGTGGTGACATCCAGAGGGGCCCTTTGTCACCAGCCCTGCCATGAGGGACAGAGGGACCAGGCTCCTCTCCAGGGACAGGGACACTGAGCTGGGGTTTCAGACACAGCCATTTCCTCAGACTGCCACACACTCTCTTCTAAGCAGCCCCACCAGAAGCAGGAACAGCTCTCAAGGCCTATTATTTTGTTTGTTTTCCCCTTCACAGGGGATTTTTGTTTAGGATTCCCTCCTTCTGCACAATGGACTCAAGGTAAAAATCCCAGGAATGCCATATACCATTCCTGGTCCCCTGGGAGTGGGATTTTGGGAGAGGGAGCCCAATGCAGCAACAGAGATTAAAGCATCCTTGTACACTCCAAATCCCTGGCACCCAGTTTTGGATTCCCATTACCATGGATTTATTCCCACAAACCATTCCTTAGGTTTTTCCCCAAACTTTCTGAAAAGCAGAACAAAGCCCAGTTCATGTCACTCAGCAGCCACACCTCCAGCACAGATGATCTGAAGTCTTGGGATCAAACAGCAAAGTCCCCCCAAGGCAGGAGGAACATGGACAGAAATGCTGCCAGCTAAAGGTCTCATGAGGTGGCAGCCAGAAGTTCTCAAATTCCCAACACTCCACCAAAATTCCTTTATCTTTTGCAGTCTGGCTCCAGCAAAGATTTTTATTTCTAAGATAAGGGATTGTTTTGGCTTCATCTCAGAAGATCTGTGATGTAAATTCACATCAGGATCCACCACACGTTCCCTCGTCAGGACATGGGCTGAGCCCAGATAATTGGAAATTGGAGCCCTTCAGAGAAGGTGCAGCTTCATTTAGCCTCAAAGCCTGCAGCTTAATTGTAATATAAACTCCTTCCCCAATTTTACAGACAACTAAATTATAAATTACAATATACACACAGGCAATCCAGGAATTATTCCAGGTCTGTCTCAAGACTATAATAAAAATCCGTGTTTTCTGGAATTGATATAAGGAGCAGATGAATACAATGAGTTTAAATATTTGATCTGCACAGGAAGCTGCTGCTGGACCCTTCCCCTGGAGAAGCCTGGAACACACACAGCACACCACGACCAAGAGCCTGAACAAAAACCCATTTCTGCCAGGAAATCTTCATTCAAAGAGGATTTCACATCCAAGTGCTCTGTGAGGCTGAGTCAGAGCTGCCTGGCTCACACCTCCAGTGACCTCAGCACTCTTTGATTAGAGACACTCTTGTAGCAATTGTTAATTAATTAACATACCACAGCCATTGTTTATGCAGTGGCCTGAGGTGGCCTCAGTCTCCTCCTCATCCCCAAACCTGTGCACACCTCTGGCACTCAGGCACAGCCCCAGCAGTTTCCTTCCTGCTTCCCCTCTCCTCCAGGCCACGAAGAACCCCAACCCCAGCGTTTCTCCCCCAGAGCTTTCAGAGGAGGCAACACCCAGTGGTGAATCCTTTCCCTGAAAACCACTCTGACACCTCCTCTGACAGACAAGGTTTGTCTCTGCTCTGTCAGCTGCAAACTATATTTTTATTTTGGTCCAATGACTATCTCTGAAACACAGGGTCGCACAAATTATCACTCACTCCCCCCAGCTGAGAGGAGATAATCAATTTTTCCCCTATAAAATTAGCACAATTAAAACCTTAACACTGCTGATGAACCTGGCTAGCCCAGCAGACCCGTGTGGAGGGGCTGGCAGCACTGAGAGCCTTTTTGAGCCTCAGCTGATTGAGAACAGGCAAAAACGGCACAGGAGATGGGAGCTGATGTGACCTCACCCCATTACTGACAAGGGGCCCTTGGCAGCTCCCCTTCCCCACACCATGCACACCTCCCTGAACACCAGGGAACTCTGCAGTGCTTTCCTGATAGGAGTTTCCACATCTTACATCCAGACTTCTGTTCTCCTAACCCTGTTCAGGACACACCAATCCATATAAAATTTGACTTACTTCTCTATTAAATCCAGCGTGACTCCTGGCACCAGCCTGACACTCTTCTGCATGCAGAACCTGGGGAGAGACAGTAAAATAGAACACACTAATTGAGTGTTTAATGACAAGAGAGGATGCAGAAGGAGGGCTCTTTATTGCACTGTTGCTGCTTTTAACGTGGTGTTTGGGTAGGAAACTTCAGCACAGCATGATCAGAGCCAAACAAGGCCCTCAGCATTTGTCACCCTGGTGATTCTGGGGTGATTTCCATGGTCAGGTGTCAGAACTGGGCCATTGTAGCTGTCAGGGTGACAAGTGTTCCAGCACACCACGGGGGAAAGGGCTCCCAGCATCCAGCACAGCCTCTCGGGAGCAGCACAGCGAGCAGGGGGGACTGTGATTATGCTGCTGGAATAATGATCAGCCTGGCCTGGGCTTCCCTGGGAGATCTGGCACTGCAGGCTGGGAAGGCAGAAGGGAGGAATGCGTCGGGTTCAGACACCTCCGTTATTTAATTAAAAAAACTGCTGACTCCATTTCCTCAGCCTTACAAATCCCACTACTCCAGGAACAGCAGCCCTGGAGTCCTGTCAGCAGTGCCTGGAAAATCCCCAAAGCTGCTAAAGCAGGAGTGTGTGGGAAGGGAAGGGAAGGGAAGGGAAGGGAAGGGAAGGGAAGGGAAGGGAAGGGAAGGGAAGGGAAGGGAAGGGAAGGGAAGGGAAGGGAAGGGAAGGGAAGGGAAGGGAAGGGAAGGGAAGGGAAGGGAAGGGAAGGGAAGGGAAGGGAAGGGAAGGGAAGGGAAGGGAAGGGAAGGGAAGGGAAGGGAAGGGAAGGGAAGGGGGAATGGTGCCTCCCTCCTGCAGCCTCCCTGAGCACGGGGCAGCAGAGGGAACACAGCTCTGGGATGGAAACCAGCAATTCCAACTTGGAATGAGTTCCTCTGCCAGTGCTGCATTCCCACCCTGGTGCCCCAGCCCTCAGGAATCCACTGTGCTGTTTGAGGAGGAATTTACCCCTCAGTGCCATCTCAGACATCTCCCCTGACACTGCAGAGCTCTGGGGACACCAAGGACCCAGCAATCCCATCTCCCACATCTCTCCTGCCACAGCCACATTATCCATGTCCAAAAGGGTTTTCCCTAGATAAAGGGGAGAACAATTAATTACTTATTAAAGACAAGACATGCAGGGTTCATTTCTGAGATCTTGAGCACCCCTCCAGTTTTCCTGTGGCATCCCCTGGAGCCCAGGACTGGGACAGGCTCTGGACAGCTCATGGTCCCCAGGCTGCTTTCCTGATGCCTGCATCATCCAGCAGGAGGAGAGGCCATAAAGAACCCAGGAACCTGCAGTGGGATCCCTGAGCAATCTGCTGAAATATAAAATTCTTACGACAGTGCATTACAGAACCATGCAAGGAAATTCCCTCCTAAACAGCCCCAGGCAGACTCAGCCTGGCAGAGCCAGCTCCCTGGGATGAGGCTGGACAGTTTAACCCTTCTGATGGTGCCTGGAAGGACCAGGAGAGCAGCACAGTTCTGCACAGTGACATCTGCTGCCTCTAAAGAAGGGCAGGCACAGCAGCTCACAGCAGCCACTGCACACGAGGACAATCCACACAGCCAGGGCTCACTCCAGGGTCCTGGAACTGCAGGCTGGCACCAGGAGCTCCATGCCCCACAACCCAAGGGCTTGGCTGACCTATGCTTCTCTTGCCAGCACCAATTCCACCTCGCCTGAAATGAGCCAGAGGTGGCTGCAGCCCCCACTGATGAGGGACTCAGTCCTTCAGGGACTTCACTACAGAGAACAAAATGGGGTGGATAAACATTTATCCAAACTTTCATTTGCCCATAAAGTCCATATATGAAACCCCATCAGAGTGCCAGTCTGGAACTGCACAAATGTTGCATTTCAAAAGCAGCTCCACAGGGCTCTGGGTCAGCTTTAGGAAAAGGGCTGAGATGAAGGAAAAAGGAAGTTTTAATGGCAAAGGTGGGTTTATTTATAAGGTCTCTGTGTTTACTTTTGGTTAACAGCTTTAGGACATCATCACAGCTTGGATCAAACTCTAAGAATGCAGCAGAGGGTCTGGTTTTGCATTTTCTGTGTTTAACATCAGTAAAAAAACCAATGACCCACAGCAGCATTTACTATTTACAGGATTGCATGGATAAAACCCCACCTACAACAATGCCAATCAACGGGGAACACAAAAGGAGCACAACCTTCATCAGAGAATGGAATTCCTGAGAGTGCAGTGAACACCACACAATCACTGGATTGGAAGTGGGAGGAAATTCTTCACTAGCCAGGAGTTCCCATGGCACCTTCCACAGGCTTCCAGCTGAGGCTGAGGTGTTTAAACCCTTCCCCTGAGCAGTTTTACAAACACCTTTCCTGTCAAACACCCTGAGACACAACTCAGAGAATCTCTCATGTTCATGCAGGTGTAGCCTGTGCAGAACCTGCCCTGCTCACCCCCTCAGCCACGTTCCCATGGAGATGAGGAACAGAAAATTCCTGAACAGATCACAGTATCTGAAAAAAACCCACCTTTCTTAGCATATCTAACAAACAGAACCCAAAAAACCTTTCCTACAGAACTTCACACACCCAAACCAGAGCCTGGCCACAGGAACTTGTTCAGTTTGCTGCTAATGTGAAACAGGAGGAGTTTAAAGAACTATAATCAATCACAAATATCTCCAAAGAGCAGTGAGTTGGAACTGTGGGGACAATTTTTCACCACTACCTGCTGTGTTCCTGGCCTTCTACCTGGTCAAACCCTGTCCAGAAAGTGGCCTGAAGTTTCTCCATTCTGGACCAGGCACAAACTTCACCAGCAAGAGAGGAGCAGCTGGAAAAGCCTCTGGGAATGATGGAGCCTCTGAGCTCTGGGGGCTCCAGACTCAGGTCCTTGGTGTTGGGTAAAACATTGCTCCTGGAAAGCTCCTGCTCTCTGGAGCAGCCTTTTCCAATCTTCTGCCTAATTAACTTGAGCTGTCATTCCAGAACATCTTTCCCTGGTTTATCACTCCCTTCCTCTCACTCCAGAACTGTTTAAAGTTACTGCATTATTTACAGCGACCACAATATTTGGAATGTGATTTGTGCAAAGGACACTTTACAGAAAGTTGCACTGCACTATGTACCACTGCTGCTCTCTGAGGAAGCAGATATCTAATTCCCAGAACAGCAAATCCCTTAATCTGAGCAAACCTAGACATTGAGCTGGAAACTAAAATGCAGTAAGTAGAAGATAACAATATTTTCACCTTTCTAGTTCTCATTAATAAGCTGCAGTCCCCAGTGGCCAGTTCAAACCCTGCTATTCCATCCTGCAGGGCAGCTCTGGGTCAGGTGCAGCATTTGGGTTTCCAAACCCCTCCTGTGTGCCATGCAGGGGCTGCAGGGGGGGCTCACTCACCAGCGCAGAGCGATCTTGATGGGGGTGGTGAGGCAGGAGGTGAACAGGTCTGCAGGCAGGTCTGGGATCATGGGCAGCAGCTCGTTGGCCTCACAGGCTGCCAGCTGGATGCAGTTCTTCATGGAGGGGGGAAGAGGCATCTGGGCAAGGGGGTGGTTGGGGTTGATGGCAGCTACCTGTGGAGAACAAGGGAATTCCCAGAGGGGAGTCAGGGAATAACCCAGGGAGAGCTGCTAGTGCTCCCTGGAGCTCTGGGTTTGGAGCTCCTGCTGGCTATGGCAGCACCAGCCACAGATTTAACTCATATCTAATTAACAGCCCTCAACTGCTAAGTCCAGAGTCAGTCTACAAATACCCTGTAGACCAAACCTCAGTCTATTAAGTAAAAATTCTCTATAGACCAACATTCCCATCCCTCAAACGCACAGGGATTCTCCTGTTGAGATTTTGACTAAGAATATCATCTTGGAGACTAACAATTCAGGGAGTGAAAACATAAATAATATTCCCAGCACCTTTCTGAACCAGGTAAACAAAGTGAACTTTAGCCACCAAAGTTTCAAAAATGCTCCAGCATTTTGCATTTTTTTTCATTAGGGCAAGATATGGAATCAGAAGGTGAGAATCCCTCCGGCAGATTAAGGGAAGAGCAAATTGCTCTGATCTCCTTGCAGGGAAATGGGGAACAATTATCCTGAACACTCTGGCAGCCCCTCTGGAGCACCAGTTGCAGCTTTGCTTCACTTTTCATGAATTTGAACAATTGGATAATTTATAATTTTCCAAATGAATTCCCCTCCACGGTCTCATGACTGTGAGCACTCTGCTGTCTCTGTTAGCAAGGCTCTGCTTTCTATTCCCCACAAGCAGGAACTTCAGTCAGGCACCAGGAGTTAATGAAAGCTAAGGACAGAATGAAAAGCTGACACATAACCCTGGAAGTATTTTCATAACCAAATTAACCAGCAGTGTTAACCTGTGCTGCAAGAGCTGTCCCATGTAACCTCACATACTCCACTCCACGAGATGAAGAATCCCACAGAAGATGGAATGGAAGGTTTGTTGAAATAAAGGCTCGATCACTTGTGCTCATCCTTCTTTGCAGAGCTTTTCCTGCACAAGCTCCACCTGAGCAGTGGCTCTGCCTCACAGCAGAGCTGCCCTGGGGCTGCTCCCTCCCACAGCAGCCTCCAAGTCCTTCTGGAGCTCAGCACGAGCCAAGGGGAAAAGGAAATGGGTGAAGAAAGAGGGAAAGGTGAAGCCAGACCTGTCCAACTTGCTTGGGAACAGAATGAGAAACCAAAACCAAAATGCTGATGAGAGCATTGTATAAACAAAGGAGAAAGACCCCAGAAACATCCCAGTGGAAGTCCCAGGCTGACAGGGAAATTTGGGAGAGGATATTCAGACTTTTCTCCAACATCAAAAGGCATCCACTACCAATTCTATCAATCCCTGTCTGGCAGTTTCATTTTCTTCCCAAGCCACAGACTATGGGAAGCTTCTTCTTGTTATAAAATATGGAATTATTTCATGGAACAGAAGGAATAATGAAATGCTCTGCATATCCCAGGCTATCAGACTGTCTGCTTCAGTACAATGGAATTTCCACCTGCCAAAGAGCCCCATTAAAGCACCTCCAAAAACTGGAATTCCAAAGCAAAGGACTGACAGGCAGGGACACTTAATATCTGTTTGGAGGTTGTACTTGTGACACTCAGTTCCCTGATTAATTAATGTTCCTTCCTTGGAGTTTTGCAGTTTCTAATCCAGTGTCCTAGAAGTGTAAGAAGTGAACCTGTAGGAATGTCCTTTCCCTGTGAGCAGCTGGGGGGAGGCTGCACAGAACATTCCAACTCCTTCCATTCCACTCTGCATTTCAGATTTGCTTCAATAAATTTATTACTAATTCCATTTGCAACCAAGGGCAGCTTTTCATTGGGAACACGTTCCACACTCTGCAGAACTGGAACCACCAGGACAATCCCTGTGTGGATCAAGTTTTTGCTGTTTAACATTTTTGCATTCAGTTCAACGTCACAAAACCACAACTGCATCAAAATCCAGTCCCAAATACCAGAGTTTTGCAACCAAAATAATGATGTCTTGCTCACCTCAGCATTCATCTCAGCAGAAAAGACCATTAGGGCCCAAATTGATTCTATTAACATTAACATTTAATTAGTGCTTGTATTAAAAATCGTTCCAAGTTTAATGGGATAGCAAACTGAACCAGAAAGATCAGAGCGGCGACGTTATTTGCAAATTAATTTGCCTTGCAACACCGTTTTAAACACATTTTTCTGTGTATACAGCAAAGCAAGCTTAAAGTTCATTTGTGCTCAGTAAAGGCCAGCAGAGCCCTGCAGGCTGAGCTCTCACCTCCAGCTCCTGCTCTCTCTGTAGTGCAAACTGCTTGAAGGACTTGACGATGAGGCCGGCGTTGGAGCAGTCGTAGACGAAGATGGAAGGGCTCCCCATCCAGGTCTGCAGGTCGTAGATGGACAGGGGGATGTACTGGGTGTAGTTCTGAGGAGACAAGCACCACTCCAGTCACCAGCACCAGAACCCCAGCTGGGTGAGCTAATAAAATACACCCACAAAACCCAACTCTGAAAGCCCAAAATAAAACCTAGATTGAACCAATCAATCAATACAAGTCGGTATCTACCAATAATGAGAATGTGAACCCAAGTCAACACAAGCAACAAACAGATTTTATTGTGGCATTATTTGAAACACCCAACTCTAAAAAAAAAATAAGCCCAAAACTTTGCCAAGAGTTTTCAGTACCAGGTATTTAGAGCTCTGATATGTGCTAACAACTCCAAACAGCATTTAATAGTCCAATTTTATCCCAAATTTCTGCAACACTGATAAAGGATGCAAACCAGCTGTCTTTAATTTAACATCAAACATCTTAAACTGAAAACCCCATCAATAAATCAGGATGGATAATTAAGCCCCTGCAGCCCATCAGTGCTACCCTGCCTGAGCCTAACGAGATGCTTCATAATTTTATTACAGATTTAGCTTCTGTGCAACTTTTCAAATTATCCATTAAAATTAAAACCAACAAAGCTGCCTTCAACAGAGTGAAGTGCCCACAGTTTCCTTTCTGTAAATAAGAAGGATCTTGTTCCTTGTCTTCCATCTTAACAAACGCCCCCAAACAACTCCAGGCAAGAGGATAAAAATCAGCTCTGAGGAGCCAAATCCTGAACCAAGTAAGCAGAAAATATAAACCACAGATTCCTGCCTGCAAAGAGTCACCACCAAACACCCAGTGGCTGGCAGCAGGATCCTTCTCAGCTGCAGGCAGAGGGCAACCTGGTGTTCCTCCAACCCTGAGCACAGCCCAAAATCCTCAGGAAAAGCTGTGATGTTCCTATTAACATCAGCAGGATGATGGATGGCATCATAACTCTCATTTAAATTCAAAAGACTTAAAATAGCTGTAATAAAACCAGTAAACTTTTTACAAAAATCCAATTTTCAAGGACACGTATCAGCGTCGATAAAGACAGGAGGGATCATAAACCATGTGTTACATAAGGCAGGGAGGGGTAAGGCATTTCCAAAACCAGTTTTGCCCATATACAACAGTTTGGGATGTTTCATTAAAATTAATAGGGAAAACTGTTGATAAAAGCCAAAGTTTTAGGGAGCTGGAGCTCTGCAAATCCCTGCAGGGTGGAATGAGGCACGAAGAGCCCATCTCAGCACAGCCTTTCTTAAGGTCACCACTCACGTGAGGCACATTCCAGCCCCAGCAAGTTCCACATAAAAATCCTGCTCTGACACATCTCATCAAGGACATTTTATGGGCAGGCATTGTTTTACCTTTCTATTCCCAACGCATCTTGCTCCAGCTAAGATGGGATTATAGCTCTGATTAATACTGTGGTATTTCCAACCAGAAGAATTTTATGTTCCAACTCTACTGTGGGGGTCACATAAAACATCCAATTTGCTAATGATATGTAAATGAGAAAGTCTGAAGCAAGAAGGGGTGTTAAAGCAGAGCTCTGCAGAGCAGTTGCTCATGGTGATGCTTTGATGCTGCTGCCACACTGGGCTGGACATGGGGTTTGTTCCCTGGCTTGGGCACAGAGAAGTCAGCCCCTGCCCCAGCACTGCTCCCACCAGCCCTCTGTGCCTCTTCCTGGGAATGACACAACAACACCTCAGCTGGAAACTGCTCATGAACAGACTTCATCCCCAGTTGTCTAGTGAACCACTCAGACACATTTATAATTTGCAGAGAAGCTCCTCAAAATGTCAGAACAAACATGTCTGAAGTTGGGCCATGTTGATTTTTCTCCTTTTGAAGGCACGCTGAGATTTGCTCAGGAAACAGCAGCTAAACTAGAACATTACTCCTTACTAACACAACAGCACTCACAATAAACACATGAAAAATGTTATTGCAGCCTCAACGTGTGGCAAAAGGCCAGGAAATGCCAAATTAACCAGTTCCAGGGACTGTCTTGATGCTCTCGTGGTATGTGCACACTGGACAGTGAGTCAGAGCAGGGACAATTCAAGTTTCCATGCTCCCCTTCCATCCCTATGTCAATAATTTATTGTTTCAGTGCACTGGAGAGGAGACCCTCTCTCACAGGGACAGCCCTGTGGCCACACAGCCTCAAGAGCACAAAGAAAGCAAACAGGGAACCAAACACCTGTGAACATATCCTAAACCTGGAGAAGTGATGTTTGATGGTTCAAACTGAGAGAGAGGAAACTCAGGGTACAAATTGGGAAGAAATTCCTCCCAGTGAGCATTGCATACAGGTAGAGATACTATAAAACATGTATAAAATATGGGTTAGGCCCTGCTACTCTAGCTAAGCTAAGAACTAACTTGTAAATTCTCATGTGAAAGAATCATAAGTCAGCACAATAATCTATTCTGGTAACACCTGCAAAAACAAGAAATCTGTCCCATAAGAACCAGTGAAGAAAACATGTAAACATACCTAGAAAATTTGACAGAGATATCCAACAGCCCTTACCAACCAATAAACTGAGTTTCACTGCATTGCTGACCAATTCAGTTTAACAGGGTACCTTCTAAAATTTCCTACAAATATGAACTATGTAAATGAAGAACAGGCTTTTCATGAAGAAACCGAGTCCCATCTGCCGATTATTGCAAGCGATGGTTTGTGGACCCTGGCACAGGAGCACAGAGAAGCTGTGGCTGCTCCTGGAAGTGTCCCAGAGCAGGCTGGGAGCAGCCCGGGCCAGTGCCCGGCGTCCCTGGCGTGGCAGGGGTGGCACCGGGTGGCATTTAAGGGTCCCTCCGACCCGAAGCAGCGCGTGAGAGCAGGCTGAGAGCCAGCTGCAGAGCCTGGCAGGGCAGTGCTGAGCCCACACCCACCTTGTTGAAGACCCAGATCTCCCCATTGACCGTGGGCCGGGGCACGCCGTGCCCGTTGTAGTGGAACAGCACCCGCTCCTCCTTGGCGTTGCGGCGCAGGGACGTGCACAGCTTCTTCACCTCGTCCACCGTGGGGTCCAGGCTCTGCTTGTACCTGGCCTGGGACACAGCAGGGGACACGGTCACTGCCACAGCCTCTGCGACTCACGCCTTGCATTTTAGATTGGGTATTTTCCAGATTTTTCCAGATACAACTCTGAACTCCACAGCGAGTGTTCCAAGTTCTGCTCCCAGCTCAGGCACACAAAACAATCCTTTTCCAGCCCCACAACCGAGGACAGCGCTGCAGCTTCAGCCCAAAAAGTGCAAAGAGCAGAGAATTGAGGAGAGAATCTGGGAGGAGGGGACTGCAGAGCCTGGAGCTGGGCTTGGACAACGAACCCCAGGATGGAAATGGAGGAAACCTATAAAAGTGTGAGAACTCCTGACTCTGAGTCCATCTTGGGTCCATCTTGCACTGCCCAAGCTGAATCCTCTGAAAGCTTTTAAAAAAATCCCTGCTTTATTCCTTTAACTCTATCCAGCCTCTGTTCCAGGGAGCCTCTCAAGGCATCAATCCCAGTGTGGGTAGGAACTTTGGGAAGAGGAAACACAAAACACGGGCAGTGGGGCTGGATAAGCAAAGTGTGTATGCGGTCCTGAATGGACTCAAACACACACCAACAGCACAGGTTGGAGGGAGCTTAGCACAGCTCACTCACTTTTGAATTAATAACATTCAAAAAGCCTTAGGAAGGTGAAATCTGTTTCAACATTAGCCAATCTCAAAAGTAACCCCTCACTTAATCCTCCAATTCAGACCCTCTACACCTCCAGCTGAACAAATTCCCTCTTTTGAAGAGAGAAAATTGTACAGGTCAGCACCATTCTTGAGACAAGAGGACACAAAAGGCACAGGAATGTGATGTTCCCACAGCTGGGTAAAGAGGGGGAAAAGTGATGGAGAGCCCTTGGAAGCTGCCCCTTGCCTTGGGAAAAGCTGATGCACTCCCCCAGCTGTGGCTGTGGACACCCCGTTCCTGCTCCTACAAGCACTGAACTCAGAGCACATTGGAGGATGGAGGAAAAATCAAACTGCCAAAAACCCCAATGCTTCAAACCCCTTTTAACTTGGCTGAGCTCAAGACACCCAGGTAGGAGCTGGTTTGTCACGCTCAAAAGTGCATTTTTTTGAAGTAAGGCCAAATAATAACAGAAAGTCTTTCAGCTGTCCTTTGGAAGACAAAAGCCTGGCTCTTTCTCTCTTCTCCAGAGCTGCAGAGACTGAAATCCCAGAATCACAATAAAAACCTTCAATCTGATGTAGTGAAATAAAGACCCTAGTTTAAGAGCAGGACAAACACACCTGTCCAAAAGCTGCCACTGGGAGCCTGTTTATAAACCAAACCAAGGCTGAAATTTGGGCTTTTTAGGTTTTTCCCTGTGACAGCCAAAGATGAGGAAGTCTTAAAATGCCACAGTAAAAGAAGATGAAGGATTTAAACTGTTTATCTGAGAAGCCTGAAGAGCAGATACAGTGCTGTTCAATTAACAGTCAGAGTCTCCAGCCAGCAGGGGAGAGGGAACAATGAATGGAAGCATTTAATGATGGCAACACCCAAGAAAAGCAAGGAAAAGGAGGAAAAATATGAAGCAAGAAGCAGTGATGTGACACCCTCATCCTTTCTGGGAACCTGAGCACTCAGGAAAGCCAAGAGACTGCATTAATCTTCCCACGGAGCCCCCACCTCCTCCTCTCTCCACTCAGAGCAGTGATGAAGGCACTGATTTGCAAAAATGTGCCCCTTAAATTCCAGCCTGGCTGCTGGCAGCTTCAGCAGCCACCCAAAGCACAGTGCTGGGGAATTTCAGCTTTTTTCTTTTTTTTTTTCCCCAGGAGAACAGGCTCATTCCATCCCTCCTCACGTCCCTGGAGCATCAATATTAAACACAGCTTGCAGTTAATGGAGGTGGATTCAGACTCCAACACTAAAGTCTGTAGATCTCAATTTCCAAACTGCAAACAGATCATTTGGGCCTGGAGAAACACGAGGATGAGGAGAATGGAAGGAGGGGAGGGAGCCTGTGAATAAGCACAGTCTGAGTCCTACTGCCAGCTCAGGACTCAGGTGGGAGTTTTAGATACGACAAGAACCAGGTAGGTGAGTAACACACCAGCCCAGATGGTGCCTTGTTTTCTCTTTTTCTTCCCTCCATCGTTATTCCTTCCCCTCCAGCTCCCAGCAGAAGCTTTCTAGCACTATTGAGCACAAAAGGTACCAAAGCCCAGCCTGTGGGGCTTAACCTCAGCAGCTCCTGTTGGTCCCACAGACAGAGCCCAGACTTTGGGCTGTTCTCCCCTGTTTTTATGAGCCATGGGCCAGCTCCAGGCCCTGAACACCACGCTGCCCTCCAGCCTTCCATCAGCTGCTGCTGACAGGCATTTCTTGGTGCTTGGCAAGGAGCCCGTGCTCCCTGGTGCAGCCACAGGCAGGACACCCCAGCCTGGACGCCGCACCTGGAGCAGCAGGGCTGCCACAGCCTGGATGGGGACAGGAGCTCCTCATCACCTCCTGCCTC
Source organism: Cinclus cinclus (assembly GCF_963662255.1). Taxonomy (NCBI): domain Eukaryota; kingdom Metazoa; phylum Chordata; class Aves; order Passeriformes; family Cinclidae; genus Cinclus; species Cinclus cinclus. Next base: position 11,844,737 of record NC_085065.1, read on the forward strand.
ACTGCACAGCTCCTGGCAGAAGCAGTAACGTGGTGGCCTGAGCCAGGAGATGCTCATTATTCTGCTCACACAGGCAAAGTTAAAAGTTGTACTTGTTTACTGGCACGCTTCTGTGAAACGCTCACTGGTTTATCCGACCTTGTCCCTGGTAATTTGTGAGTTAGGATGTCAATTTTCACCTTTCAGTGCTGAAACTTCGGGACTGATAAAACACTGTTTTGACAAATTTGCAGGAAACAGGAGGAGTTTCAATAGAAAGGAGCTCTGGCAACTCAACCAGGAAAAGAAACCAGTTTGGGGGTAGCAGCAAGTGGTTTGATTGTGGACAGTACCCATGTTTAATGCTGAAATGGGAAGTGAGATGGTGCCACTCCAAAGCTGTGCTACCAACCATCCCCTGACATCCCCACAGAATCACCTCCCAAGTTACTGTCTGCTTGTTTCACAAGGGATGTACTTCTTTCAAATGAAAAATAAACCAGCCAGGTGTTCACTGCCTGGGCAGGGCACAGCAGTGACCTCTCCAACACCAGTCTGTCCAGAGGGGAAAAACCCCTCCAGTGGATTCATTAGCTCCTACCCCACTGGAGTGTCAGGATGCACTGGCTGCAGAAATTCCCACAGTCCTCTGGATTTTGATCTTAAATTAATGGCTCTGCTTTGGAAACTCCACCTACTTACAGGTTTTCCTGTTTTTAATTTTTAACAGGCCCAGATACAGGGGTGACACTGCAGAGGAGCCCCAGGCACAGACCCCTTTCCTGAGGAGCAGGGGCTGCAGCAGCTCCCTGGCTGTGCCAAAGGGCTGTGCTGTCACCTGAGACCCCAGAACTGGCTCAGCATCACCTCCCAAACCCAGCTCTGCTCACCCTGCCAGCTGCTGAGGCCAGGAAACTCAGCTCAGGATCAGGTCCCACGAAAAGGAAGGAATGCAGAGTGCCAGAGGGGACAGAACAGGGGACTGCAGTTGCTGATGCTGCTCAAGTCTCAGGGGCAATGGAAAGTTCTGGAAGCCAGGCCAGGTTCCCATCACCACTGGCACTGCCCAGCCCAGCAGGCTGAGGCACTGCTAGAGCACCATGGCTCCTTCAGGAGGGAGATGGGTTTTTTTTTCCCTTTAAGAAAACATGAGGATAAACCTATTTTCTCATCAAAGCTATAAAACTCAAGTCTTCCTCTTTGATTCTCCTGCAGCCCAAGACCTCAGTCTTTGTTGCAGAAAGACTCCACAAGACTCAGGCCACAGTGTGTGTGTGATTCCATGCCAAAACCCCAACCCCCAGTGCAGCAGACACAAAGTGTATGAAAAATGTATGACAAATGTCTCTGCTGGCATCCAGAGCTCTGCTCTTCACAAGGTATAGCATCATCCTCTTCTCATTCAGCAGAACAAATCCTGAAGTCACTCCCCTTTTATCCCTAAGATACCTTACTGAATGTGTTCCAAATTTATCCACAGAAGAAACTACTCCAACATTCAGTATTTTATACTGAAACTGCCTTTTACACCTCCTTGCAGAAGAAGGATGCTCCTACCCAGAATCTATAATGAGATATAAAAGCTTTATTTGGCTGGAGATTGGTTTTTTTTAAAACAGCTTCTGGGTGACAAAGAATCCCAAATGCAAATGGCACACACAAGGCACTGCATGTGGTGAGTTACTGTGGTGGGTAACATAAATAAAATAGAGGCAACAGGGCTGCAGTGTGTGAGGTTTTAATGTTCCCTCTGAGCTGCCCAGAGCAGCTGTGGCTGCCCCATCCCTGGAAGTGTCCAAGGCCAGGCTGGAGCACCCTGGTTCAGTGGAAGGGATGGGACTGGGAGGGTCTGTAAGGTCCCCTCCAGCCCAATTCCATGATTCCATATCTGCAGGACATGGACAATCCCCAGGACTGGAAGGTTTCCTGCCCTGTGGAACCTCAGAGAGCAGGGCTGGGTGGGATTTCCTGGAGTCCCACCCCAGTTATCCCAGTGCAGAATCCATCAACTCCACACCCCGGGCTGTCCAGCCCGTGGCAAAGCCTCCCCACGGTGGATCCCAAACTCTGATTTGCAGCTTTCCCTTATCCTCAGCAATGCTTTTTCCTAATCCAAATTCCAAGGAGGAGCCCAGGGTGCAGCTGCCACTTGGAGCAGATCTGCATCCCAGTTTCCAAAAGCAAAGACATGAAACCTGTGACTTTGCCATGCACACAGCCAGCCTACTTCACATGATTTAATTAAAAGGAATCAAAGCAAGCTAATTATTCCAAGAGAGGGTTTTTTTGGAATGCTGCCCAAATTGGAAAAACCTCAACTAAAAGAAACCTTACAAAGAAGTAAGTGACTGAAAGCCAGGAGGAATGACACCAGCAGCTTCCAGGGTGGGCAGGTTCCACAGCAGCTCAGACATTCATCCTGAATCAACATCCAGTTTAGCCACACTAAGGCAAATATCTCACAGGCAAAGGATAAAACCAGCCCAGACAGAGATGCTTCTCAGATGCTTGAAGACCCATTAAAGAGGAACACTGAAAATCCTGGATTAAGTTTTCTTTTAAGTGAAGAACATAAAATTGAATTAACTCATATTCCACGTCATATGAGGCAGCTGTCAGTTTGATGCAATGTGTTCCTGAGAGTGTCTGGAACCAAGTGGGGCTCAGAGACATAAAACAGGCACATATATGTCAAAAATTCCCAGCCAGGATGAACATGTGGTGCACACAGCAAAACAACACCATTATATTTTACTTTTTAAATCTCCTGAACACATTGGAGCATCTAAGCAACGAACAGGAACGTGGCCAAAAGAAAAAAAATATAAAGGAAAATCCAAGATAGGATCAGACAACTTCAGCAAGCTGAGAAGCCCAGAGCTGGTGCAGCCTCCCCAAGCACTGTGGGGGACACAGTGAGACCCCCCAGCTCCCACACCCCCATCCCATCTCCAGGAACCAAAAAGTATAAACTGAATTAACTCAAGTACTGAATCACTGAGCATCACCTGTAGATGGTAGAATCCCTCTGAAACCACCTGGCTACCAGGAAAGGGGAAAGCAGCAAGAATGACATCAGTTTCTAAAGGAATCCAGAGGAAATCCAGGCTGAGCTCTGTGCTGGGCACGTTGGTGAAATAACAACAAACAAACAGAACCATGAACAGACTTTGGGGAAGAGCCTATTCAGCATCTCCAGTGAGAAGCCAGACATTTCAAATCAAACCCTTATCTTGTAGAGTTTTCTAAAGAAATCAAAGAGCACAGAGATGAGAGGAAGTTATCTTTTTGATATAAACCCATTTGAATTCCCAGAGGCTCTTCAGCAAGATCTCAACACAGATTTGGAGGAAAGTCCATTTATAAAGACTTGCTGATAAAACAGGCAGGTGGGAGAGAATCCCTAATTTCATCCACGGAGGGAAGTGTCTGGGAAGCTCCAAGAGGATGTGTTCTGTAGCCTGAGCCATCCAGCACAATCCCAAACACTGCTGACAGGGAGGGAGGGGCAGGAACACTGGCAGGGCTGCCCCAGAGGCAGCTCCTGCCACGGGCAGGGCTCAGCACAGCTCTGGGACAGGATTTGCACTGCCACTGGTTCTGTACTCACCCATTTCCTTTCGTAACTCCATTACTACACACTTCTCCCATGCTCTGTCTCCATGTGATGCCAGGCTGGCCTGATTCCAGGCCTGCTGAGGGGGAAGCTGTTCTAGTGAAAAACTACAGACTTCACTCACAAACAAAAATACTTTGTTCTTTGCTTCATCCTAAACGGTGATTAATAACCCAAGCCTGCAATTCGCTCTGATTTCATTTTAATACTGACTAAACCACAGCTCTTTTCTTGCATCAAAGGGAGATTTAGGAACCTGCATTTACACTGGCTTTGGAAACACATCAAAGGACAGACAAATTTAGTGCTGCACACGAACACATTTGGGTTTGCACAATTCCACAATAAACATCCCAGCCCAGGACAGTGCCAGGGCAGGGCTGTCCCAGCCCAGGTGAGCTGCAGACTCAGGGAGCAGACACAGCAAGCCTGGTGTGTGATAAGCTCAGAGATAACTCAGCACTGTAAGAAGTGGCTGCAGCTCATCCCCATCAATCACAAACCCAATCACCTCAAGCCCACGCTGATATGGCCACAATAACTCTGGGGCTGGACACATCATGCAAATACAAATTATTCTGAACCATATCCACAGACTCCAAGCTTCTTAATTTTATATTAAAAAAGCCCCACCACCTCCTTCTAGGTGTTTTAATTTTAGTCTGTAGGCACATGAAATTACCCTGATGCAAATTCATGAGGATTAGGCTAAGATAATAAAAACTGCATATTTAAGTACAAGGGAGTGTGCTGGAAATCCCAAATTGATGTTACAAGCAGCAGCTTAACCTGGTTAACACAGGCCAGGAGAAAACATTCCTGATAAAATTATTAGTCATTGCTAACTTGAAAAATATTAATTACAGTGAAGACAAACTATGAGAGATGCTTTAATTTAAATACTAAACTAAGCCAAAGGGAGACTCTGAGGCAAGTCCTCTGCACTTATTTGGGTGCATTTTAAAGCCCTCTCCATCTCCCCTGTGCTAATTCCCCCTGGAGCAGCCCGAGGCTCCTGGACCTGCTGCTGCCAGGGCAGGATGGTGGCTGGGGCCAGCTCTGAGTGTGGCACATCCCCTCCTCTGCCTGCAGCCAGCAGAGTGGGGACTTTACCTTCCCTCTGCAGAGCCTCTGACCTTGCTGTCAAGCCCAATGTGAAATTAATTCCAAAGTACCTAATCCTCACTGTGCAGGCTCAGGATCTAATAACACTTCCAAAAAAAAAAAAAAAAAAAGGGCAAAAAAACCCAAAAACCACCTCTGAGCAGTTTGTTCATGAGAACTGACGTTGACAGGGAAGACAAAAATCAGGACAACCAATCTTGAGCTGCTGCTACAATACATCCACGAGACAGGTGTGCTCCTCAGCAGTTACAAGCTGCTCCACACTGAAGGTTTGTGCCAAAGTTGACAGAAATTCCACCCACCAGCCTCCCGTGTTTGGTACAAACCCTTCCCTCTCTGCTCAAATAACCCTTCTGTGAGGGCTGTGTGAATAATTGCTTACTTTTAAACAAAAAGGAATGGCAAAAGGACTCAAATCTGCTTCTCAGATACCAGCTCTGCACCCTCAGCCTGGTGACAGCTCCATGGGTCGCATCACAAGGTGCCCTAACAGGATTTTAACCACACCCCAGGTGACACCTTTCAAACCTGCTTAGTCAAACAATGCAAAAAACAGTGCAAACTCCCAAGCATCAGTGTTAGCCCAGCTCCATTCCTTCACCAGAACCTCAGTTTAAGAGCTATTCAAAGTTTCAGGCTACGGATCTTCTTGTTTCTTAAACAGAAACTTGGATCTTACTGGGAGCCCAGTTCAGGCTGCAGCAGCACAAACTGGTAAATTCTCCAGCTGGGTGTCTTTATAGCCTGGCCTGAGTGCTCCAGGGAGGAGCTGCAAGGTTGGGGCCCAGCAGGGCAAGAACTTCATCTTCTCAATACTAAATAATTGTTTAGTAATTTCAGTTCTCCTCTGATTGCAAAGTAATTGCTTAATGAAGCAATTTTCTGATTAAAAACACCTTAAGGAGTCAGGAAAAGGAAAGCAAATCATTCCAAGGTTTATGCTTTGCTAATCTCCACAGGAAAAGAGTTTAAACCAAAGCATCTCAGGATTTTCTCACTCTGCCTTAGAGAGGAGCAGGAATAATAAATAAAAATGTCAATAGTTTCCTCTGTTCATCTCTAAGTTTTGCACAAAACTGGTGGTGTCTGTTAGCAAGGAGCTCCTAATGCAGCATCCTTTGCATGTCCCAGGCCCCAAGCACTGCACCCTCTCCAGTGGACCCAGTGCTATTTACTGGGCACAGGGCAGCAGGATGGATCTGCGGGAGGCTCCTCCCTGTCCCCCATCCCGGGGATTCACCACCCAACACAAAGACAAGGTGTTTTTAAACAGGTCACCCAGAGCTGGCTGGTAATTACAGAAATTTGTTAATCAGCTTTGCCAGGCAGAGCTGCTTTTCTCTCCAAGAGCTTTTTTCCTATCACCTCTTTCCTCCCATCTCTGACAAGCCGACATCAATGGCCACAGGAAAATACCCTCAAAAACACAAATCTTGTTCCCTGCCAATTCCGGCCCCATTTTGAGGACAGAGCACAAACCAAAACAGACATGAAGAATAAAACGTGTGTAAAAGATGAAGTTCTTGTCAGCAGTGTGCAAGGGAAGGCAAGGGCTTTGAACAGGAGTTCAGCTGCTGGCTGATCTCCCTCCTTCCAGCACATCCTGCCCACTGAACTCCAGCCTTGCAGCAGATGCCAAGTCCCACAGGACTTAAGGATTTTCCCACTAAACTGACTTTGCAAGTTTGTTGACTTAGCTCCAGAATGGCAGACCCTGCTGTCTGCAGTGCTGAGCTCACAGAACAGCTCGGTGCCACTGCCTGCTCTCTGCAGCTTCTGAACACGCTTCCCCACAGCAGTTCATGCCTGCAACTGTTTTCTTCCTTTTTGTGACTCATTTTTCCAGGAGAATCTCCGAGAGACCAGTCTTAAGTACACTACTGCTGCAATTTCACAGTTTCCACTGGCAGTGGAAAAGATTTATCAGGTTTTTTTTTTCTCACTATCAAAAGCATTAAAATATGAGTTGTGCCCAGAGCTGCAGCAGGGGGCTCCCCCCTTGGACAGCCAATTCCCAAATCCTCAGGTATGCTGCTCCAGGAGCCCTTCCACGTACAGCAGCTCCCAGTGCAGGCAAGAGGTGCCCAGGTGAGGGTTTGCAGCACAAAAGAGCAGCCCTGGGCTCCTGCCCTCCCCAGCCAGGCCATGGCTGAGGCAGGGTTGGGATGCAGATCACCTGGAGAGCATCCAAAGACAAAACTACAACCACTGACTCATTCCTCCTCATTTTCTCCATATTCCCAAGGCATTAAAGAGTGGGTTTCATCCTTTAGCACACTGAAATCTGTGCTTTTCAACGGCCAGTGCTTCCAGAGGGGCATTCAGCCTCTGGCTGACAGTGACACTCTGACCACAACAGCTTTTCAGACAAAAGAAGAACAGCAATAACTGGGTTTCACAATTAGACTTGACTCCACTTTTATGGTAGACTTTATTTTTCTTCCCCCCCCGAAAAAAAAAAAAAAAAACCCTGCTGGTTTATGCTGAAGACAGTTGATCTTTAACAAGACAGCAAAGGATTGATACAGCAGAATTTTGCAAAGCCTGAAATAGCTGCCAAATTCAAGAGGCTGTTGGGAAATGAAAACCAACAAACATAGTCCTCTAAGGAAAACCTGGTTTTGTTAAACAAGGTCACACTGTCTTTTTGTTGCTTTTCCTTCTTATTCATTTTTTTCTTACATGTTCCTACATCTACAGATATTTCCTGTTGGAGACCAAGTACCAGTTTTTCCGTGTTCCCCTCTGGAATTCTACAGTATTTCTTCTGCAGGAGCAATTAGTATTTGCTGTTGTTTTAAAAGAGAAACCCTACAGAAATAAAGGAAAAGTATGACTCACTGAGAGACCAATAATTAGGTCATGTGTTCAATTAGTTTTCATGCTTAAGTAGTTACTCTTTAGGAAATGCTCCCCCTTTGATGTGGAGCAGCAACTTCCCAATTAATTAGGCAGAAAAAAGCAATGAAGGAATGAAACTTCAGACACCGAATCAAAGCCCAGAGATCTCTAATGAGGGGAACAACAGCATCAACAACAGACAACATGCACTAAAAGGTAGAGGCTTTCAATGATCCATTTCAAGTACCTTGGCTGTATTTCCTTTGAAATTAGGAGAAAACTGTTGGGAAGCAGACTAGAAGAGAGGGAGAAGCAGCCTGTTTGATCAGAAAATCACTGTTTCCTTGAAGGCCTGCCACAAAAGAGATAATTTATCCATATTGTGGGAGATGTGTCTCAGAGACCATCACACAACAGGGGAGACTGGATCAGAGGGAAATGGGAAAGCCCTTTCTCTACACCCTGCCCAAGGAACAGCAGCAGAACAGCCGTGCTCCAGTGCCCATGCCACCCTTCAGCTGCAGGCATTCCCAAACACCACTACTTGCTTTCAAGCCACCCTTACCCAAAGGCTTCCTAAAAGTGTATTTAATCTTGTCTCCTGGATTTCCCCAACCAGGATTTTCACCCCCCTTCACGACTCACAGTTCTGTTTCACCCCAGGGATGCCTGTTCAGGTTTAATCCATCTAACACTAATGAAATCAGCTCATTCCAGGAGAGAATTATAACAGCCCAAATGACTCTCTTAGCAAAAAAAAAAAAAAAAAAGGAGGAAATTGAGAGAAGAAAAAGGGAGGCAAAATTGTAGCACTTGAATTAAAAAATCAATACTGTAATTGACTTAGTTTTATGTAGGCAAGTGGGTGTGAGGGGGAGGATTATTGGGATGGGATGGTTCAGTCCCTTGGCCTGGCTGGTACAGAGGGTGCAGGAGCCCTGGAGCTGCTGCTGTGGAAGGGCAGGAGGGGAGTGGTGCTGGCAAATCACTGCCAGGATGTAAATCCAATCAAAAATCACTGCCAGGATGCAAAACCCCCAACGCCTCACAGAAGTGTCCCTCAGCTGGAGGGTCTCTACAGGAGATCCCAGGGAAGCAGTTCAGCAGGAGCTGTGTGTCTGCATCCTTCTCACCTCTCCTAGGAGTGGTTATGAGCTGCAGATTTTGGCCTCCCTGGCAGGGCTGGGGAAGCTCATCAGAGAATAAAGGACAGGACTGCAAAAAGCAGCTGCTGCAGGAGTGCCACTGGGATCTGTGCAGCAGTGAAATCCCAAGAAGCATCAAAATGATTGAGTGAAGGAGGAAAAACTCCTGTGAATGTTCTGGTCAGTTTAGAGTTACAGGGAGAACCTGGTCAAAAGCCAGAGCTAACAAAGAGGGGAAAAAAAATCTATAATTTCATGCAAATTTAATAGGCATATGCTCCAGACTACTTCACACCCGGTCCTGAATTATGTAAACTGTGCCTGAGCCAAGCCCAGCCTTTGGCTGCACAGCCCCTTCTGCACTGCACACCCCCGGGAAGGGCACAGGGCACTGGGCTGTTCAGGCAGGGCTGGGAGCCAGGGAAGGAGATGCCCACAGGAGAACCAGGGGGAACCAAGCCTGGCACCCTCCAGAGAAGGCAGGCAGCAATCCCACTGTGAATGGCACATCTCACAGAACCTCACCCCGCAGGTTCTGCACAGGGGTCAGTGCACAGGGGGGGCTTCCACACCCAGCTCTGACAATTCCAGCCTGGAGGGCGCACAGAACTCCCTCCCTCCCTCCCTGCAAGCAGTGCCCAGCCAGCAGAACCTCCATCCTCCCCAGGCAGCTCTGCAGGGCTGCAGCGCAGGGCACAGACTAACTGGGACTTGCAGAGCAGTAACTCCTGCTCATAAAACTCCCCAGAGCTCCTGCATCTCCATAAACCATGCCCCTGCAGCAGCACTCACAGCTCACAGTCCATCAGCCCTGTTTGCAAAGGCTCTTGACTCTTAAACTAAGGCAAGTCCCTGCCTTTGCAGCGGCACAACACGCAGTGCTGCCAAGAAAACTGAATTTACACCCCAACAACAGGGAAATGTTTGCTGTTCCCTGCCAGCACAGCCCTGGCTGCACCTCACACGGGCAGGGTTCTGCAGGGGGTGCAGAATGGGGTCAGCAGCAGAGAAATCCCAGTTCAACATGATCAATTCCTTATCTAAATACTTCAAATACCCAGCAACCCCCCACAGAAACGCCAATGATTTTATTCTGGGCAGTTCTGTCTCAGCCAAAGGCTCCCCTTGGAATCCCGGGGGATCCCAGCCCTGCCACCAGTGAGCCCCAGTTCCACGCAGCTCCTCCAGCCATTCCCACCCCACTGCTGCACATTCCAGAGCAGAGGAGCAGTCCCAGGAAGGTTTTCCCCTCCAGTCAGGCATTACCAGGTCCTGTGTTCTTCACTTTCACTCCCTTTTCTCCTTCCATTCTCAGCTGCTTAAGCAGCCCCTCTGATCCCTGTAATTAAGCCTCTTTCCAGATTACCCTCACGTTTAACCCCTTCCCCACCCAGCAAAACTTAAGCCCCAAAACCAAGGGAGTGTTAGTGTAGACCTGTCTTGGTTTTCCTTCCTCTTTTTCACCAGCATCTCAATTTTATCTGCACTGGATTGCAAGAACTCTTCACTTGTTCAGAGAACTCTTTATCAAGACAGATCGAGCCCACAGCTCTGTCATCTCCTACCCTCTCTCCCAGTACAATCTTCATCTGAGAACTGCATGAAATGACTGAATATTGCTTAACGGCAGGATTTTGCAGAGGAAACAACAGCTGAAGTGGTTTTTACTCCCGCAGCACACAAATTTATGTAGCTACACAACAATAAAGCAAAGTCCTAAATTTAATCAGAACAAATACTTCAAGCAAAGGCAAGCTGATAAATTATTTAGAAAGGGGCTCAATAAGACCTGGAAGGAAATATCCATCAGCTGTGCAGCCTGGGAGCTTCCAGAAACAAGGAATTTTCATGCTTTACACCCATTTGACCGTTTTCTGTCAGAAAAGCTGTTTGTATTGAGCAAAAAGGGGGATGTTTGAACACAAGCAGCCAAGGACTGGCTGGCACTGATGGCACAGGACTGGTCACACAGTGGTCACCACTGCCACCATCCAGTGCCAGCAGTTAGCACCACTTCCATTCCCAACCAGGTGCTGATGACAGGAAGGAACTGACAGCCTGGGAATATTGGCTAGTTCAGAAGATTGTCATGATTTGCTCTTTTTTCTAGACAGGTTTTCCCCAAATTGCCTTCCTTCCATCCACTCCTCAACCATTCCAAGCCCCCAAGAAACAGACAAAACTGGATGTATTAGTATTTATATGAAAGCTGTAGGAAATTCAATAATGTTCCTATTGTTTTATTGCAGATGGCACACCAACTTCTCTTTATTACTGCAGAAAGCTCCAGAGCCCTGTGGAGTGCAATAAAGCAGGACGTGTTTGGCTTTGCAATGTGTCAGGGGCTGTGATTTCCTGCAGGAACCAGGGAATCAGCCCAGCTCTGGGATTGCCTCCACCAGCCCCACGCAGGGAACCTGCTGCTCCTGACCTGTCCCTCCTCCCCCAGAACCAGGACTCTGATACAGAGCAGACAAAAGGTGTTCTTTCCACCTTTGCTCCAAGATGCTCTTCCTCCTGTTTGATTTCAGGCACTTTTTGAATTTTCTGCTAAATTCTTGGGCTGTTGAGATTTTAAAATTGTCAGTGTGCCACGAGGAAAAACGCAGAAGGAAATTCTCTACACGAATATCTGCCACGAGTGCTGCAAGACATAAATACAACCAGGAACACCCCAGGAAAAAGGCAAGCAGGAGCCCCAGGCTCAGTGGAGGAGAGGCTCCAGGCCTGGAGCAGTGACTCCCCAGGTAGGGGAGCCCCAGAACACCCCACACTCACCCTGGGCTGCCAGTTCTCATACTGCTTCTGCAGGTTGGCCCCGATGGTCTCCAGAGCTTTCTGAGGCCCCATGGACAGAGGATCTGGGAACAGAACACACAGCAGCATCTCTCAGCCCAGCTGCACTCAGGGCTCTTCTCATGGTCCCTTTCATTATCAGTCCCAAACTCATGAACCCCTTGTTACTCATGGAATTTACTTGGGGGCAGCATCCAAAAATTATCCCCAAATTCTTCAGTCCAACAAGAATCCAGTTCCATTACAGACTGGGAAATGTGGAAGATTTCTCTCACTGAGGTGCTGAACACAATTTTGAAATTATCCCCAAATTCTTCAGTCCAACAAGAATCCAGTTCCATTACAGACTGGGAAATGTGGAAGATTTCTCTCACTGAGGTGCTGAACACAATTTTGAAATTATCCCCAAATTCTTCAGTCCAACAAGAATCCAGTTCCATTACAGACTGGGAAATGTGGAAGATTTCTCTCACTGAGGTGCTGAACACAATTTTGTTTCAAAAGACAGGAGAGGCATTGCACTTGTTTCTTTTAACAATGAAATAAGGTTTCTATTGTAAATAATGACAAGAACTCAAATTGGTTAAATATTTGATGACAAACATTTTCTGTTGATGAATGCAAAATCCTGCTTCATTTACTTTCTTTGCTTCCTGCTGCAGAGATTGTGTACCATTTGTAATATTTAAGAAGTTAATTTTATTGCTAGATAATTACCACAATCCATACATAGCAATACAATTCCAGGCCATGTGCTTTATTCAAACACCATGGACACATAATTAAACAATTTACAAGTTTTCTTAAAAAAAAACCCTACAAGCTAATGTTTTCCTATTTAATATAAATTATTTTAAAATCACTAAACCAGATCAATGAAGAGTTTGGGGTTTTTTTCCCATTTTTTACAAATAGTTTTGTTAGAAAAAAAATGCAATAAAGCAGGATGAAAGCAGGATTTGTATATTTTCCTTGAATGAATAAAAGCACGTGGAAGGTGCAGCAGGACCTGCACATGGCTCTGCTCAGTGGCCATTTGTCAGCAGGGGTGGCCAGCTGTGACCCAGCTCAGGTGTGAACAGCAGCACCTGACCCCAGGGAGCTCCCCAGACCCTGCACACGTGGCACAGACATCACTGCACCCCCTCCCTGCTCCTGAGACTGACGGCAGGAAAAACATCAGATATTTCTCCAATTACCTTTTTCCGAAATTTCCAATTGGTCGGAAGTGGAAGGAGCACTTGTGTACGTAAACAGACTGAAAATTTAATTACAAAACTGCATTCAGAATTCTCTTTGCTAATGATGGGCACTAATGACTTTATTTAAATGACTCTGCAATGCTCCTCTGCTCGTGTATCAATGAGGCACCAGGGCTGCTCTCTGCACTGCTCTCAGGTACCTGCCTGTGCCTGCTCAGGGCTCTCCTCAGCCTTTCCACGTTAAAAACCTGAGATGCTGTGACTCACAGAGCAGGTAAGGCAAGGTTAGAAAGTCTGCTGAAAGTTTCTAAAGAAACTCTGTTTGTGCAGTGATTAATTTGCTCCCGGGGCCTGTTGAAGCCCTGAGCTGAGGATTACAGTGCCCAGCGTGGGATGTGCTGGAGGCTGCACATTCCCAATTCCTAGATAAAAAACAAACCTCTCTGAGAAAGCTTCTGTACGCAAGATATTTCCTTTTAATATTACTTCAGAATTGTCTCATCTTGGTAATTAGACCTTTTTTTTTTTTTCCCTCCAAAATCAAGGGAACTTTTAATTTCTTCACGAAAAAAAACCTAAGAATTTAGTGCAATGCTGCATGAAAGTAGCAAACCCAGATGTTGGAACTGCTGGCAAGACATCCTTGGGAATAATTCCAGATCTTCTGACTGATTCCAATTAAAGCAGCCCTGGAGCAGCCGCCTCCAAACACAGCAAGGTGTTTGACAAACCTCAGTGCTGTGCTGGGTGAGGCAGAGAAGGGGCATCGAAAGCTTTGCAGATCCCAGCACTCTGAAGGTGTCTCTGCTCAGAGATTTCCTTCAGGTATTTCTAAATCTAAAATAATTACAAGAAAGCAAAGCAGCTCAGAAGTTTTTCCTCCATGGTGTCTCATTTCAGAGCCCAGCAGGAGATGACCCATGGCATGACTCTTCATTAGCCCAAAGCCAGGTCCCAGGCTTCCTGTCAGCCCAGTCCCAAGCTCTGGGATGAGAGCTGGGCTGCGGCAGCCAGGGCAGCCTGCAGGGACTGGGACTCACCGATCCAGCACTCCAGGCGGGCACAGGGGGTCGTTTTCACCACATCTGGGGGGTCCACGCCCACGTTGAGGCACAAAACTAAGGCAACACTTACAGTCTTCATCTGTGAAGAAAGGCGAGAGCACAGCCTTAGTGCAGGAGCAGCGCTGGGCTCCGAACTTCACCACCCCCAGAACTTCTGCAGGGTTTAGCCAACCTCTCCCACCTGCTCTTCCACGTGGACTATTTTAAGCAAGGCCTGACTGATGAAATGTTTCATATTTTTTATTAGAACGGTACTTAGACTCCATGTTACTATTTTTGTTATTATTTCCAGAGCCCATTCTTCTCTTTCTGAGCATGGAAATGGGTGCCAGTGAACTTCTGCTACTCAAATTAGCCATTGTCCAACTGAAACGCATTACTAAAACATGAGACAATGCTATTCAGGGGCCCTGACCAAAATTATAATGCAGCGTGTGATCTCTAATACTGAAACTAAAAGAATTACAATGGAAAAACCCCCAAGTGACAAACAAGGCCATGAAAAAATTAAACAAACAAATACACACCAAACCAAATACATTTAGTGCATTCTTTATTTTGGTTTTTTTTTTCACGTGTTGGGTTTTCTTGGAGAGCCCTGCAGGGAGAAATCCTGGCTCCACATCCCCCTGGCACTGCCCAGGCAGCACATGGGGTTATCCCACCCAACCCCACCCAACCTCACCTGGGAGCCAAAACTGCCTTAAAACAATGACAAACCACCTTGGCCAGCTAAAAATACAGCTTGAAAATTATCACTTCACATCCTTATGGTTTGCTTTTTTCCAGACTCCCTCATGCCAACACCTAAACCAGAGGAGGAAAACAGAAGCAGTGAGAAGCTCTCAGTGATTCCAGGCATTCAGGGCTTGCCTGCAGCAAGGCCACCCACATCCCCAGGGTGCTCAGTGCAATCCACAACAGTAGGGGGAAAAAAAAAATCCCAAATTTCACACTTAGGGAAAACCCTAGAGCCACATAAATGTGTAATTTATCCAGAAACTGGAGCAGCCAGACACCATTCACAGGCTCGACAGCAGGACAGAAATCCTGCAGCGTTTCCTCACTCCCATGGCCATGATGGGGAACGTGGAATAAAAATCAGCAAGAACTGTGGTTTATGGCTTCATCCCAACCCCTGTTCTTGCTAACAAACCCTGCAAGGCTGTAGGAGTTCCTCGTGGCAGGAATTACCCAGGACCAAGCAGCACAGAGAGGACAAGAGGAGCCTGAACAGGAATTCCCTGGCCAGGTTTCCCCAGGAGTGAAATGCCCAGGGATGGGTGCAGAGCCCAGAGCTGCAGCTCAGCACTCAGGCCACGTCCCCTACAGCACTTTGTCAGAGCTAGGGACATGCCCAGGAAAAGCAGAGCCAGTGGCAGAACCAGGGCCAGCTGCAAGGTGGAGCCCAGTCTTGCAGACCCTTCACTGCCCCGAGTGTTTTGGACCACCCCAAAGCACCCAAAAGCACCCAAAAGCAGCTGAGCACTGCACAAGCCCTGCCCTGCCCACGGGGACACCTCCCCAGGTACCCCAGAGCTCCTCAGAAGCCAGGGATGTGCAGGGCACAGACCCTGCCAGAACCATCCCATGCTGCCACACACACTGAACACCCCAGGGAAACACAGGAAACTACACACAAAATGACTTATTAGACCTGGAAACACATTAATCATTCCTCCAAGAGAAAGTATCCTGCCAAGCCATCTTCTCCATCTCATTTATTTATTGTTTCCCATTTGCAGTCTAATACTGACTTATTTTTCAGTATTTTGCTGGTAACATCCGATTGGTGGCTTATGCTGAACAAGCTGATATTTATTTTCCATTCCCAGGTTGGGGGTTTTAAATAAGTGTTTCTCCTGGAAAACTGACAGCAAACCCTCGAGAGGAACAGGAATTGATCCCAGAGACAAATGGGGTGATTTCCCCTCTGCCACCTCCCCCAAAGGATGGAAAGCCTTGCACTGCACACAATTTTGTTCTGCTAACAGCAGCACATCCTGAGAGCTCTAGCTCACCCCTCTCCCCTCTGACCACTCCTCACAGGGAGGATTTTTTCTCAATATCCCATCTAACCCTGCCCTTTGGCTCTGTCCTGTCCCTCCATCGTTTGTCAATCGTCTCTCCCCTCGTTTCTTGTCAGCTCCTGCAGGCTCTGCAAGGCCACGCTGAGCTCACCCCAAAAAGCTTCTCCTGTGCAGGTGACCAGTGCCAGCTGTGCCAGCCTTTCCTCCCAGCAGAGCTGCTCCATCCTCGGCTCATCCTGCAGCTCCTCTGGGCTCAGTGCAGCAGCTGCAGGTCCCTGCTGTGCTGGGGCAGCTCTGCAGGTGGGTCTCACCTGGGGGGCACAGGGGCACAAATCCCCCCTGCCCTGCTGCCCACGCTGGGGCTCAGCCCGGCTCAGGGGGTTCAGGGGGGACAATGCATGTGACTGATTAAAAAAAAACAAACCCTGAGCCCAAAAAACCCAATAATGCTCTTCCTATTCCTAAATTCTTTTGGAACACACCAGAAACTTCAGTGCATATTTAAAGGTCTTTAATGTAGGCAGTATGAGGACATTCTCATCTGTCATTAGGACAGTGGAAATTTTCTTTTCCCCATTTCAGGAGGATATCCACCAGAATACACTTCCATGGATTTTTGTTAAAATTAAAAAATGGAGCAGAAGAACATTTGGCAAGTTTGTAAGAAAACCAATATCCAAAATGCTCAGTCAGCAAAGGCTCAAGATCAAAGCACAGCAGCTCTTAGTGTGGGCTCTGCACTTTGGAGTGTCATTTGTATGTTAAAAAATGGGAAACAACTCCCAAACTTGTACTGCATCCGATTTAAAGTGATTTAATAAGTCTGGGTCAGAACCTGCAATACTTAAATGGCAAAACCCACTCGGTCAAAATGCTCCTCCTGAGAAGTGATGGCAGAGAACCCATCCCAAAGCCATTGGAAATGGGGCTCAGGGAGCAGAGGGAGCTCTGTGCCTGCTCGGAAGAGAAGCTGCTTATTAAAGCATTTGACACTAAAATTTACATCTTATGCTAAAGACCTTTTAAATATTCCTAATTCTCCTCTTATTTCATTTAGAGGCCAAACAGATCTGCAGGTGAGTACAGTGCAATACCTGCAGCTATTTTCACCTAGGAAAAAAACCCATTATGTTCTGGGTCTGATTGAAAATGTGAAGTCTTGTGATGATCCCAGGGAGCTCACCTGATCCCACTGGAGCATCCCTGAAAGCGACTCCAGGCCAGGCTGAAACCAAAACACCCATTTATGTCATCCTGAGTGAGAACAGGTCTGTAAATCAGAGCCATAGAGCTGCTTTATATTCTAGTTCAAGTAATACCAAGAACAAGTCAGTGCATTTATGGGAAATTTTGCACTTTGTGGTACATTCAGACTGGACGTTTTAGACCCCATTAATATTTGATTTTTACACTGCAATTTGCAAGCTGAAAACTTTCGCTTAAACATTACCCAGATGAACACTCAAGTGTTAGAAACCTGCCTGGGTTTATGCCAGTGAGTTCAAATTGCTTCTGGGAGTTAATACAAACACAAGATTAAGTCAGCATTAAACATGAAATATATGCAGCTACATTATTTTACAGAGTTGAGGATGAACTTATCAGCATTAAACATAGATACTGGGACAAATTTCCAAATTCCAAATCCTCAAATGAGTCTCATTTGAAAACCCTCCCAGGCCAGGAGGCTCAATTTCCTACTTGTGCAGGAAATTCATTCCCTTCTTGAAGCCCTTTTTTCCACCTTTTTCCCTGCACACATTTCCAGATTTAACACAAATCTCTTCACCACCAGCGAGGTGCTCCTCAGGTAACAAGGAGGTCTCCAGAGAGAGCAGGAACAGCAACATTTAACAGGAGGAAACATTGTTCTCCTTGAGTTCAGTTCACTCTGCAACACCTCAAGTTCCTGTTTGCTCTTTGCCAACCTTCCTTTTGGGCTCCCAGCCTGGGAACAGAGCTCCCTTCAATTCCTGGATCACTTGCAAGGTAAAGCATCTTAAAAGAAGATATTTCAGTTTCAATGCTTTTTTTTTTTTTACATAAAGTTTAAGATAAATAAATTGTTATGGGGAAAAAAAAAAATCTCCCTGTGCTTCTCCACAGCAAGAAAAGCAGTAGAATGCAAAGAATTTCTTCAAGTTAAAATTAATAATTCAACAGCTCTGCAGGTTGTCTCCAGCCATCTGCAGCCCAGAGTCAGTTCCTGGTGTGCCAGGCTGCTCTAGATTCCTCGATCACCTCCTCCTGAGGGCTTGGCTTCCTTCTCTAACCTCTGAATTCAGCACTAATACTCCGAATTTCCTTCAGAGGCTTCTGGTGTGCCCGGCGCAGGCAGCTCCTACGCACGGCTCACCTGCAGTGCCAGGCTGTGCTGAAGGCACAGAGGGCTGGCCCTGCCCCTGCAGGCTCATCCTCCATCCCTGCGAGGGCTCCAGCTCCCTCCTGGGCTGTGCCGGGGGGGCAGGACAGGGCACAGAGCCCCTGAGCTCTGCCAGCCCAGCAGCACAGGGCTCCAGCCACACCTGCTCCCACAGCCTCCTCCCTGGGCACTGCCCTGCTCTGCACTCTGCACAGCACTAATTTAATTACACTAATTACCCTCTGCTCCATCCCGACCCAGCAGGAGCTGGAGGTCACCCTGCCCCAGCTCAGCAAGGACCGATCAATAAATACAAACACAGAAATGAAAGTGCTGGTGAGGGTGCTGGGGGCAGAGCCTGTGGGACAAGGAGCTGCAAAGGAACCCCTCAGCACCTGAGCCTGGCAGCCAGCACACCCCTGGCACAGCCTGGCACTGAAGGTGTCACTGACACACACCTGGGCTCCAGTTCACTGGAGAAGGCGCTGCAACATCTACAGGGCTCTCTAGAGAAGAACAGAGGAACAAGACAAACATCCACTGGTTCATCAGAGTGAACCAGTGAAAGCTCCAGAGGGATCAACAACCCCTCAGTCACCTGTGGACAGGCCAGGGGAGAAGGTCAGCACAGCACTGAGCCAGTGAACACCAGCTCTGAGAGAAACCCCCAGCTCTGAGAGAAACCCACCCCAGCTCTAATAAAAACCCACAGCTCTGAGAGAAACCCACACCAGCTCTGAGAGAAACCCACCCCAGCTCTAATAAAAACCCACACCAGCTCTGAGAGAAACCCCCAGCCCAGCTCCCCAAAAAAGCCACCCAGCCCATGGGTCTTGCACACTTCCATGGGTTCCTGTGCAGGCAGGTAAACTCTGCTCATCTGAATTAAGCACATTTGTATGCAGTTGTGCTATAATATCTGCATTTCCAGAGAAACCTAATTGTGGATTCCTCTTCTCATAAAAGCAGGATTTAATTCTCACTCAGCAAGTTATGAGGCAGCAGAAAAAAAAAATGTTGAGGTAAAACTATTACAATCAGCTTTGTTGCTCTCTGCTTATCTTAGAAATCAATATAAATACAGCAAATCTTAATTTAAATATTCTGAATTTAATAGCAACTTGTCAGTAAAACCTGGGGTACTTGGAGTCTTTTTCTTTAAATCACGTTATATGCTTTGGTTGCTACTGAGGCTGGGAGATTTAATTCAATACACAAAGCATAATTCCAACCCTCTCGTGTTAAAAATATTCTTTAAATAAATAATAGATCAAAGCAGTGTCACTTTGATGGCATATGCAGTCCATGGAAGGGGGAGAGGAAGGATTAAATGTTTTCAGAGCAGCCCTCATGGAGGAAGGGGCGGGGGACACCAGTGAATTCTCACTTATTTTCTCTACATTTACAGTTCATTACTCTGATTTGATTCTCCCCTTATCAGAGCTCTGCCTTCTAAAGAACCTTCAACTTCACATAAACTCTGGGGTTTTCAGAGCAACAAAGCAAGATGAAAAGAAGAGTCATTCCACTCCCAAATCTGTGAATCACTTCCTCTCACTGTAGTAAAGCTGGGATCACTCCCCATGACTCCTCCACGAATTAGACAAAATCTGCCACTGCTTGGGGCTGTCATGATTCACGGGGGAAATGCCACAGCTTCACCTGCACTGGGACTGCCAGAGCCTTGCTTGGGCTGGCCTTTGAGCACTTCGTCACTTAGAGACAGGCTGGGCTGTTTAGCGACAGGGAATGGTCCCCAAGCTGGGCTGTGACGGCTCATTTACCAAACTGCAGGTACTGGAATGTTCTCCACACTCAGCTCACAGCCAGAGGCACGTGTCCTGCAGCAGCAGCCCAAAAACAAGAGCACACCTCAAACCCATCAGCTCTGGCTTGTGGGAAAGGCAGCCAGGAGACAAAAAGAAGCTGCAGAGAATTGGGGAGGGGGAGGAAGAGTCTCACACTCGGGCTGTAGGGAAGGAAAGGGCTGAGCTGGAGGAGCAGAGGGACCCCAGGGGCTGTGGGCACTGACAGGGCAGAAGCAGCACTGGGGGACAGTGCTGGAAAGCAAGGAAAGAGGAAGAGAAGAAACTTCCTGAAGACAGCTAAAACAAGAAGTAATTAATTAATGATGCCAGACAGCAAAACAAAGCAGTTCAGGAAAAAAAAAAAAAAAAAGGAAAAACCAACAGCCCATCAGTTTTCACCCTGATGGCACAGGCTGCCAGGTCACTGCCCTCACACCACCACTGCTCCACAGAAAACCCCACAAAGACCAAGGTCCTGGGGTGTTCTGCAGGTGCTCCATTCCCAGGACAAACCTGTCACACCCCAGCTGCCACCTGCAGCAGGGCCATGGGAAAACAGCAGCGTGAGTGAACTGCCCTCCCCTTCTGCTCACGGACACGAGGTCAAACCAGATGAGATTTCATAAACTGTTTTGCAGGATTAGCCGAACTCGAGCTCACTGGGTGGAAATATTTACAAGCATCCCCCCCTGCAGCATTCCAAACCCCATCCTCATCCCTCCCCAGCTGAGCTTCTGCCTTTGCTGCTTCACATTAAGCACTCCGGAGACAGCCAGTGACAGCTAAAAAGGAGAATAAAATACAAGACATGGAAAATAACTGCTGAGATTTAAAAGGAAGGAGGTTGAGCATTTTCAAATCAGCTGCTCTTCCTCCCTCAGGTGTCTTTTCATGCTTTGGTATCTTCCTATGCACCTGTTCTTAAACAAAAAGTAATTATACACAACAGCAAATTTGTCCAAACGATCCCTGATCCAGCTGCCCAGACACAAAGGACACCTGAGCTGCACCACTGGCCCTGCTATGAAGTTATCTGGCTCCAGCTGACAGAGGAAGCAGAAGGACTAAACTGAAAATTCGAGATTTGCTTCTGTTTTCTTCTTTCTCAAGAGCCAGATTCAGAATCTTGGAGAGTGAGCCAGGGCCAGCCCCACTGAGCTCATCCCCAGAGAGCAGCAGCAGCAACAACCACATTTCCTGCAGGGGAGAGTCCCAGAGGAGGAGGCTGCAGCTCCATGGGAATCAGGCAGTGGGAGCTGGGCTGGGATGGTCACTGGTGGCAGCAAGCAGATGAAACATTTCTCACCAACCACAGAGAAAACCCCTGACCACCCCGCTGGACCTGTGCTGCTGCTGCTGCACAGCCTATTATTGATCAGCCCAACCAAGGCAAAGTCATTCCTGAATTAGAAACAGGCAACTCTGCAGGTCAGGAAATGAGGGAGCAGGAAGCATCCCAGGGAGGCAGAGGCACCTAAAATAGAGCAGCAAGCTCATCACACCTCCACAGCTGACTGGAGAAAGTCTCCTCTGTGCCAGAACCCTTTGGAGCAGAGCACCCAACGTGGTGTCTGTGCTGCCTTTAAATCACACCCAAAACGTTCCTTTCAACCCAGCAGTGATCTGCCAAGTCCCACTCTCAGTACGTGGCTCTCCTCGTGGTTCTGAACTTCTGAGAAGTGTAATCACCAGCCTGGGAACACTGAGACTCAGGGACAGTCTGGGCATATGGCCTCTGCAAAGAAATTACAGCCTGGAGTTTCTGTAAGTTATTCCATCCTATTACAAGAGGATCATAAACATAATGGAAATCTGGCCACCAGAAAAACCCAAAAATATCTATAAACACAAAGTTATGGGTACAAGAACTGTGAGAGCCAGGGAAGGCTGGAACCCAAAGCAGGTTCCAAGGACAGAATGAGTGTAGATGATAGCTCAGAACATTTCTCAGGTGCTTTGTTTGCTGTTTCCTGAGACATTTAAGGTGGCACACAGATGCAGCAGAGGATCCCAGACTCCCAGCTGGGAGGTTCCTCTGTCACTCTCAGTTTAACACACAACATGTCCCCAAACACACCAGGAGCTCTTGCTGTAACACAACAAGAGCTTCATCTGAAATCGATTTCCTGCCTCCAGAATCCCACAGTCTGTTTCTCCAGGTGCAAGGATACCCTCACTCTACATTCCACACACCTAGCTGCTGGCACGCTCCAAACCCACCCAGCTCCTGTGCAGCTGCACCTGCAGACAGCTGCAATTCCTGCACCCACTGCCCTTGGGCTGCCCATGCTCCTGCTGGGCTCCTGGGCTCCTCCTGACCTCCTCACTGCCTTGCCTAGAACACACCAAGTGCCCAAGTTGGATTTAAGGAGCCGGGATGAGGGAGCTGCTCCCAGAGCCCAGTGTTGTGAGCATCGAATCAGTGCTTCTGACCCATCTGCAGCTTTGCTTCCCTAATTCCACATGCCTGGGACATAAACTATCAGATCCACACTCAGTGTTTCATCTGACAGCAGCCCGACACTCTCTGAGCTCTGACTCCTTTTCCATCTGTCCCCCGGCTGCTCCTCCTCCAAACCCCATCCTGCCCTGCAGCATTACCCGGTCTTTCATCCTCCAGCTCTGAGCCAAAGACTTGGAGCCTTCGATCTTCTCGCAGTGCCTTTTCTTCATAAAGGCCAGGGGCAAGTTCCAGTCCGTCAGGTCGGACTCATCCTCCTCCCCGAGCCCCAGGAGAGGCGACTGCAGCATCTCAGACTCCATGGGCGGGGAAGCGCCGGACAACACGTGGGCAGCGATGTCCAGCCCGGCACCCAGCGGGGCCGGGGGTCCCTCCGGCCGGAGGGCGGAGCAGGGGGTAAGGGCAGCGAGGGCGGCGCTCCCGCGAGCACGGGGAAGGACGGACCCAGGGGCACGCAGCGCCTTCACCTGGCGCAGACAGCGGCCCCGGCCGGGCTCGGTGGCGCGGCCCGGGGAGGACCGAGGGGCCGGCGGGAACCGGGCCCGGGGCCTCCCTCGCACCTCTACCCCCGCGGGCCCCGCGCTCCTTGCGGCGGGCACCGCGCCCGGCCCATCGCGGCTCCCTCGCACACCTTCGGGCCGAGGCCGGCTCGGCGAGCTGCGCTCCGGGGGCGAGCAGCCACGGACGGGACGCGCGTCCCGGGGCGCCGGCGAGCGCGGCTCGGCTCAGCACCGCAGCACGGGGGCGGCCATCTTGCCCGGCCCACAATACCCCGCGGTACGGAGCGCCGCGCGGGACACGCCGCGCCGACAGCGCGTCGCCATGGGGACGGCGCGGGAATCCCAGAATCCCAAAATCCCTGTGGCTGGAAAAGCCCTCCCGGAGCATCGAGTCCCGGCTGTGCCCCATCCCCACCTTGTCCCCAGCCCAGATCACTGAGTGCCTCCTCCAGGGATGGGCGCTCCGAACCTCCCCGGGCAGCCCCTGCCGAGACCCGGCCGCCCTTTCCACGGGGAAATTCCTCCTGGTGTCCTTGTGTGGCTCAGCTCGAGGCCACCCTGTCCCTGCTCCCTGGAGCAGCCCCACCCGTTGCCCAGGCCTGGTGAGATTCACCCGAAATAAAGCTGAAAATCAATCCCTGATGCCGAGCTGCTGGCTCCGAGCAGCGACAGCCTCACGCTGGAGTGTCCTGGTGTTCCGAACTCTTCCAGACACACGTACCGGTCCAGCCATGCCTCTTCTTGGACTTTGCTTTGTCTTGTGTGGTCGTTTATTTATTCTGGGGCGAAGGAGCAGGGGATGGTGAAAATGGGCACAGCCCCCAGCAGATGTGTCTGATGTTCACTGCACACATGGGAAAAGGCAGGTGAACAATTTCAGGCACAGATCCTCCTTGCTGTTAAACTGAAGGTTAATGGATATCAAATATTGCTTCTAAGGAAGTTCCTCACTGTTTGCTCCCGGCAGTAAGCGAGCCCCACCACATTCATATTTGTAATACCTGAACGTGTAAAAATTATTTCCAAGTAGAAACGAAAGAACACGTGTGTGATTTGATTTACAGAACCATTAATTTTCATAAATACTTTCTGTGTGTTTACACTTATGGAATATTTCAAATGCAAAGACCTTTCTTCACAAGGATTGGAAGATTGGCAAGTGATGCTTCTCGGGGTGGCCAGTGTTTGCCTTTGCTCTTTCCCTTTGCTCAGGAGCTGATTCATTGCCTCGCCCGTGCTTTGTGCTGATGGCTGATCATAACTGCATGATTGTTATCAGAATGAACTGCCAGGCTGCAGGAAATGCTTATGGCTGTGATTCTGCTAACCTTTAATGAATTCCTCAACAGCAGCCTCACAAAAGCAGAGAATTACAGAATTCTGGAATGCTTTGGGTGAGAAGGGGATTTAAAGATGTTTTATTTCCAACCTTCTGCCACGGGGGAGTCAGAAGAAACAATCCCAATGCTCCACCTGAACAAATCCCAGTCCCTGGAGCGTGCAGGGCTGCACAGATGGATGAGCCCTAATCCCAGCTGCTGGAGCTTTGGGCACTGTGTGCCAGGCCTGGCACCAGCCCTGCCCAAACGTGCCACCAGAAATCCCCTTGAAGGGCACAGCTGGCATTGGGCACAGCACATCTGGCCCAGCCCCTGCCCGTCCCCAGCCAGGCCTGCAGAGCTCTGTGTTCCCCCAGTGATGCCTTGAGTTTAGATTTTATATTTTTCAGACTCTGCCTTGCGTTGGTGTGTGACTCTGAACTCCATACCGAGTGTTCCAAGTTCTGCTCACAGCTCAGGCACACAAAACAATCCTTTTCCAGCCCCACAGCCAAGGACACCGCTGCAGCTCCAGCCCCAAAAGATGGACCAAAACTTATAAAAGTGTGAGAACTCCTGACTCTGAGTCCACCTTGGGTGTAGCCACGGCCGGGCTCTTGCACTGCCCGAGGTGGATCCTTTGAAGGCTTTTAATAAATCCCTTCTATATTCCTTTACCTCTGTCCAGCCTCTGTTCCAGACATCTTTGGGTATCACCATGCCCTCAGCACATCCTGCCCATCCCTTCAGGGGTGTCTCAGACACTGCCCTGCTTCTCTGGGATGCTCCTGGTGCCCCCAGCCAGCCCCGCTGCTGGGCTCACCTGGGCACGGGGATGGGCACAGGGGGCTCGGCTCACCAGTGTGGGATGGGGACCATCAGCTCTGCCCTGCTCCCAGGGCACAGACAGCATTTCCACAGCAGCTCAGTCTGGCCTCTCCACTCCACAGTTCCCGTGGGATTCACCCTCTCCTATTTCCCAGCACTGCTGGCCAGGATTCCCTGCTGCCAAACTCCGTGCCAGGGCAGATGTAGTGCCAGGGCTGCCCTCAGGAGCCCCCTTTTCCTGCAAAACCAACCCTGCAGCCCCAGGTTCTGGACAGAATCACAGACTAAATAATCTCCTTGCTCCCAGGGAATCTGAGGAGTGGGAACATCATGTCAGGTAAGGCACAGTGAGTGATGCCCTAAACCCAAAATGCAGGATTATCTTCCAGAAACACACTTGGACACATTCTCCCACCTGTCACTCTTTTTAATGAAAAATCCTCCTATCTCAGGCTCTCTCAGTGTCCTTTGTTTTGCCTTATTCAGCCATCTAATTCTAATTCCACTTTTGGGCAGGAAGAAATAAAGATATGGGAAGAAGAATGTTACTCATAAATATCATGGGAGATCTTATCGTTCGATTTCATTAGTCAAACTCACAGGTGACCAAATGAGTCAGTTGGATGCAAAGCTCTGCTCTCAGAGCCCAGAGGCCACCAGGCCATCTTTCCTGAGGCTTGGAGGGCAGGTGTTGGTGTGCAGGTGACCACGTTCCTTCCCCAGGGCAGCCCCTCAGCCCAGCACTGTTTGCTCAGCCACGGCCACGGCTGCTTCAGGCGTTTAGGGGCCAACAACAAGGTTTGTTTTGACACCTCAGTCGGGGGAGCTTTACAGCCTAAAGATAATAGGTTAAATATTCGTTAGGAAGAATATCTATTTTTAACCAAGCCTGATTTCAGCTGTATTATTTATGCATGTGCAGCACACAGACTTCCTTCCTGCCTTGCTTCACAGCAAATGTGAGCCGGGGATCGGGGCTGGGGCTGGGGAGGAGGAATCGGGAGGCAGGTGAGCAGAAGGCAGGTGAGAAGGGGGCGGGCGCTGCTCTGTGCCGACCCCAACCCGCATCAGAACACGATTCACGGCATCGAGTCCCCGTCTGCTGGAGCCTGGCAGTGACCTCCCCTGCGAGACAGAACAGACGGCACTGTTCCCGGCTATTCCCAGATGTTCCCGGCTATTCCCAGATGTTCCCGGCTATTCCCAGATGTTCCCGGCTCTCCCGGCTCCCTGCAGGGAAGGAATCCTGTCCTCACTCCTGGAGCAGCGCCTGGAGCCCAAACCTGGCCGCGGGATTTGGTGCTGTACCTGCCTGCCCACCTGGCACAGGTGATCCCGGACCTGTCCTCCCAAGCACAGGGACAGCGGCAGGAACAGAAAACTGAGCCTTCCCCTGCCCAGTTTGAGAACAACAGAATTTTCTGGGTTGGAAAAGCCCTCAGAGACCATCAAGTCCAACCATCCCCCAGCACTGACTCATGCCCCCAAGTGCCACATCCACAAGGCTCTTAAACCCCCCAGGGTTGGGGAATCCACCCTGGCAGCTGTGCCAGGCCTGGACAATCCTTTCGGTGTAAGAAATTTCCCCCAATATCCGACCTGAAGCTCCCCTGGCACACCTTGAGGCCATTTCCTCCTGTCCTGGCAGCAGAGCCCGAACCCCCCCAGCTGCCCCCTCCTGTCAGGGAGTTTTAGGGAGTGAGAAAATGCCCTCTGAGCCTCCCCTTCCCACACCAGCTGCTCTGAGGTGCCCCAGCCCCTGATGTGATGGCATGTGCCCTTTTGAGCACAGTCGAACTGCCTTGAAAACATGGGAGACATTAAAAAAGGTGCAAAGTGGCATCTTAGTCAGCAGCACCCATTGGGAACATGACAGGGATTCACATTCTCGTCTCATGTTGAAAAGGCCAGAATAAATACTAGGTCAAAAATCTCTCCTTGCTCTTTTAGTGGAAGAAACTCTTTGGCATGGGGGGAATATTTTTTACCCAGGAAGAAAAAAAGAGGGAGAAAGGAAAGGTGATGCAGCTTTTGGAAGCAGGAAAATTGGGAGTTTCATCTGTTCGCTTTGCCCCTAGTGAGCTATAAAAGGGCGAGTTTCCGGATGAATCAGAAGCTGCAGAGTTTGGTTAATGAGCGCATTTGACATCCTCGGATTCCAGGTAGTACACAAGCTCGAAGTCATTTAGACCGTGAAGCAGCCGCCGCGTTTGACCCCAAAGGCCACTTGAGTTCACTTCTTTACACAGAAATATAAAGATTTCTGCGTTCCCGGCGGCACAGGGGAGACTCGAATGACCCCTCCGCGCACTGACAAAAATCGGCTGCTTAATGGAGCTGTTTTTCTCCTAAAGCCTGAGCGAGGCTGCGCTCAATACGCTGGGGATGCGATAGATTGGAGGGTTCGGAGGAGCTGTTAATAGAGTTCTCGGAGCTCCAGGCCATCCATCTCCGCAGCCCATCCCTTATCCTTATCCGCCTTTGTCTCCTCGCAGCCGGGCAATTTGCGAGGTGTTGGGGCTACGTGTGTTTAACAACACGCGATCGATGTCACCTCGGCAGATACGCTCTGCTTTTCTCATTATTAAGTGCAGAAATGTTCCCTTAAACACCAGGTCGCTGCTGTAGATCGGTATCAGCCGTGACTCGGTGACGAAACCGCCCCAATGCACCGGGACCAGGAGCCAGGGAGCTCTGCTGGCTCCTCCGGGCATGGCAAAAACTTCAGCACAAAAGTCCTGGCTCCTTTTTTGCAGCCCCGAACTCACATTGCCACGGGACAGGCAGGATCCGACACTTCCTTTTGGCTGATAAGAAATAATTCTGTATTTTACAGGGATTTCTCATCCTGTCTTCACTTGGGTCTTGGGAATCTGGAAGTCGTTTCACGGAGCTGCCTTTGGAAATGTCAGCCCAATGATGCAAGGATGGCTTTGGAATCAGAACCGGTTTGGTTTGTTGATCTGTGATAAACCACCAAGAGGTTGGAGTCCCACCAAAAGAATCCCAGAATGGAGAAATCTAGCCTGGCTCACCTATGGAGTGTTAACCAGTAATGTTTTTGATAGAGGAACCCAGAAATCTCTTCCTACATTTGGGAAATGCAATTACTTGTGGAATCAGCATGACTAGACCATCCCCATGAAATGCATCAGTTGAAACCTCTTCCTCAAGCCTAGGCCATTTCAAACCCGGATTCCTGGTGCAGAGCGAGACCCTGACCAACATCTCTTTCCTAGGTGCTGGTGGGTCTCATGGCTCGTGTGCTTGCTGCTGAAATCCAGCAGGTTTGCAGGGCACAGTGGGACCAGTTAATGGCAATGGGATGAGCTTCCACACAAACTCCTGTCACTGGTGTCACCTGCCCCGGGGAGGATCTGCCCAGCAGAGAACGAAATGTTTTACAGGGCCAAATACGCTGTGCATAAATCTAAATAGTGAACTTGCAGCAGACTGAGGACGTGAGGCTGATGGAGCAGCGGGGCTGTGGCACGGACACCAGGAGTGCTGCACTGCCCCAGCCCACGCCAGGAGTTTCTGTCCCTGGAAACTCTGCAGCACAGCCAGCAGCTTCTGCATTCACCACTCATTTATTTTGCATTTCCCAAGCAGGAGAGCCCTAAGAAGGCACAGCACGTTCCCCCCGGAGCACCCTGAGAATGTGGCACAGCTGGACAGCGCCAGCCCTCAGGAGCGGGGATGGAGCTCGATTGCACTGCGAAGAGCCATGAACCAAATGTGCTCCTGCCAGGGGTGCCAGGGTTCTGCCAGACCATGTCTCAGCCCAGGAAGAGCCGTGCTGGGGCTCCCATTGCCATCCCAGGGGGCTCAGAGCTGGCTGGGCCCCTGCCACCTCCTGCATCTGCAGCTCTGCCAGCTGCACACAGCAGCCAAAGCGTCTCCAGCTTCACTCAGTGCCTGGAAGCAGCTCCTGGGCTTTTCCAGTTACCCTCAGCCTCTCTGCAGCTCCTGCAGCCTCGACCTTGTGCAGGAATCGATGCCCCCCAGCCCTAGTGCAGCCTCTGCAGAGAATCTCGGTGTCCTGAGAGCTCTTTCACCACTCAAAGCTGCCTCCAGCTCAGGGTCAGCCCTCACAGCAGCAAGCCCAGGGAATCCCTGTTGCCTTGGAGTGGTTTTCTCCATCCTGGCTTTAAAACCTTCTGTGTTTTAACCCCAAACCCTCAAACACGAATTGACTCTGGCACATCAGATCCCCCACCCAGCAGCCGAGCTCTGGGCAGCTCTGCCCCTCCAAACCTCACTGTCCCTGCTCCAGCTCCTCCTTGATGGGAGCAGAGCCCAGCTCAGCTCCCTGCTCCCTGTCCCTGATCCCTGTCCCTGTGCTTGCACACCCACCTGTCCAACCCTGGCTGGGATCCGTGTGCCCCATGTGCCCCTGGAACTCCTCCACACATCCATCCCTCCATCCCAGAGCTGGGCAGGGAAGCATTCCCAGTCTCCAGAGATGTGTTTGGGGGTTGTGTGACAAGGTTAATGTAGGAAGGGGACACAAGGGTGGCTGCTGTGCCCCATGGGGGAGCCCAGGCTGCAACAGGGGAAGGAGCAGCAGAGCCACCACTGCATGAAGTGACCACAGCCCCTGCTCCTCGCCCCTCTGTGCCACTGCAGGGGAGGAGGGAGAGGATTCTGGAGTGAAGATGATCCTGGGAGAAAGGAGGGGTGAGGGGAAGCTGTTTTAATATTTAGTTTTTATTTCTCATTATCCTACCAATCTGATTTGATTGGTAACAAACTGATTTCCACAAGTCCAGTCTGCTTGCCGGGATTGCTGAGGGATTTCTCCCTGCCCTTATCTTGCCCCACGAGCCTTTTGCTCCATTTTCTCTCTCCCTCAGCTGAGGACAGAGCCCTGGGGGCACCTGGTGTGCAGCCTGGGTCACCCCAGCACAGCACATTAACAGAACACAACAGAGGGCGTGGGAGAAAAGGAGCAAGAGACTGCAAAATAATAAATAATCATGGAAAAAACTAGGGCACAGCAGTGTCACTGGCTTTTGATGTTTCCTTCTCATCCTGCCCTGCCTCTTCTCCCACGAAAACAGAACACTGCAAGGTGGGAAGAAGCTCCAGAGCAACAGGGGCACAGAGCTGTGTCTGTTCAGAAGCACCAGAAGGATTACAGATAAATATTGAAGCTATCAAAGAAGCTTAAGGGATTTAGGAACCCACTCCCCATTATTATCCTCACTGGGGGAGGGGAAGTGATCTCTGCAGCCCTACAGCAAACACCAGAAGCGTGCTGACCTCTGAAACCCCCCACCCTGGCTGCAGATTCCCCCTCATCTGCTGGACGGGGGGAGAATTGCCAAGTGTGGGGTTTGTAACACCCGGAGTCCCCGTCTGTCACTTGTGTCACTGCAGAGGGGCCGAGCTCTGTGAGACCCCGGTGCCCAGAGCATCCCTGAGCCAGAGCCGGGGCCAGCAGGGCCAGTCCCAGCAGCCGGGCACGGCTGGGAGCACTGGGCTGGGATCCATCCCTCCCCAGGATCCATCCCACAGCTGGCACTTCGCTTTCTCTTACTGCAGGAAAATCCCGACAGCGCCGAAAAACGACTCGAGGGATGGTCTGGGAGGAAAAGCTGGAGGTTCTTGTGACACGTGTGTGTGTGTGTGTGTGTGTGTGTGTGTGTGTGTGTGTGTGTGTGTGCAGACAGGGGGGAATTCCTGTACTAATCAATTCCGAGCCGCCCAGGCGGATGTGGGATGTGGGATGTGGGATGGGGGATGGAGATGTGGGATGTGGGATGTGGGATGTGGATGTGGGATGTGGGATGTGGGATGTGGGATGTGGGATGGGGGATGTGGATGTGGGATGTGGGATGTGGGATGTGGGATGTGGGATGTGGGATGGGGGATGTGGATGTGGGATGTGGGATGTGGATGTGGGATGTGGGATGTGGGATGTGGGATGTGGGATGTGGATGTGGGATGTGGGATGGGGGATGGAGATGTGGGATGTGGATGTGGGATGTGGATGTGGGATGTGGGATGTGGGATTGGGATGTGGATGTGGGATGTGGATGTGGGAGGTGGATGTGGGATGTGGGATGTGGGATGTGGTTGTGGATGTGGGATGTGGATGTGGATGTGGGATGTGGTTGTGGATGTGGATGTGGGAGGTGGATGTGGATGTGGGATGTGGGATGTGGATGTGGATGTGGATGTGGGATGTGGGATGTGGATGTGGGATGTGGGATGTGGATGTGGGATGTGGGATGTGGGATGTGGGATGTGGGATGTGGATGTGGGATGTGGGATGTGGGATGTGGGATGTGGGATGTGGGATGTGGTTGTGGATGTGGGATGTGGATGTGGGATGTGGATGTGGGATGTGGATGTGGATGTGGATGTGGATGTGGATGTGGGATGTGGATGTGGGATGTGGATGTGGATGTGGATGTGGGATGTGGGATGTGGATGTGGGATGTGGGATGTGGATGTGGGATGTGGGATGTGGGATGTGGATGTGGGATGTGGATGTGGATGTGGATGTGGATGTGGATGTGGATGTGGGATGTGGATGTGGATGTGGGATGTGGATGTGGGATGTGGTTGTGGATGTGGGATGTGGATGTGGGATGTGGGATGTGGTTGTGGATGTGGGATGTGGATGTGGGATGTGGGATGTGGATGTGGATGTGGGATGTGGTTGTGGATGTGGATGTGGGAGGTGGATGTGGATGTGGATGTGGATGTGGATGTGGATGTGGGATGTGGGATGTGGGATGTGGGATGTGGGATGTGGATGTGGGATGTGGGATGTGGGATGTGGATGTGGGATGTGGATGTGGATGTGGATGTGGATGTGGATGTGGATGTGGATGTGGGATGTGGATGTGGATGTGGGATGTGGATGTGGGATGTGGGTGTGGGATTTGGGATGCAGGAAAGGAGCTGCCTCCACCCAGCTCGGCTCAGTAAATCCTCATTAGCTGGGGATGTCACGGCCCCGCCGCCGCTGCCGGGAATGAGAAGCTCCGTTCTCACCGAGAGGGATGGGAGCGATGTCTGCCATGGACGATGCAGCTCCTCCTCCTCCTCCTCCTCCTCCTCTTCCTCCTCCTCCTCCCCGGCGCTCGGCTCAACCCGCACAGCCCCGGGCACGCATCCCGCTGCTTCCCAAAAACCCCAAAGCCAGCCCAGATGGGCACAGCGAGGCTGGGCTCGGGCTCAGGCACGGCTTAAAGCTTCACTCCTGTCTCCAAGGGACACCTGAGGGGGCAGGAGCCCAGCGGCACCGGCACAGCCCCGTGCCAAGCCCCGGCTCCCTGCTCCAGCCCATCTCTGGATTCCTGGGCAGGGAATTTCAGGTCCAGCCCAGGCCCCCTCTGCAGCTCTCCCTGCAATTTTGGCTGATGCCAGCTCAGTCCTCCAGCAGCCTGAATGGTTTCTCTGCTACACTTAGAAGGGGATGCTGCAGTTTTAAACCACAAATTAAATTTTTAATGAAACTTCATAACTGTTGTACCCAAATGTAATGCAATATTGATAGGAACTGTGCATCCAGCTAGCATGAGACTGCCCTAGAAAGCTTTTTAGGATGTTATGCAATATAGAGCTAAATTAATTATTTGTAATGAAAGGATCTGTGTCCCTATAGCATCACAGAGACCTACTGGTACAGAGACCACACTCCCCAGTCTCACTGAGTGTAAATGTCAGGCAATTTAGGAGGAAACTGGCTCGTGAGATGGGAACAATGAAAGTGAGGGAAGGGGAAAAGGGAAGAGAGTGAATGTGCGAGAGAGGGAGAGAGAGAGAGAGGGAGAGAAACAGAGAGGAAGAGATCTGCAAAGAAAGACTGCAGCAAAATGCAGCAAAATTCCCAAGTCCTGTCCAGAGTGTGTCTGTCACAGAAGGGAATTCTCCATCTCACACACGGTATGTGCACTGCCTGCACCCTGTGCCTGAGCTGCTCTAGTGGCAGCTCTGCCCTTTAGAAGGCACCCAAGAAATACATTTTGCATATCCAGCATTCTGAACAGAACCGTG
Organism: Cinclus cinclus; assembly: GCF_963662255.1. NCBI lineage: Eukaryota > Metazoa > Chordata > Aves > Passeriformes > Cinclidae > Cinclus > Cinclus cinclus. The sequence continues at coordinate 11,877,826 of NC_085065.1, forward strand.
GAGCAGCTGGGGGCTGCTCTCCTGCGCCTGGCCCAGCTGCAGAAGGAAAAAGCTTTGGAGATGATCTCGCCCCCACATGTGGGCTCTGCACAGCCAGTGGTGCTGTCACCACAGACCCCACAGACCCTGTCCTTGCTGCAGTTGCCCTAAGAACAAACACTTAGATTAAAGAAAAGACAGAACAACCTGGCAGTCTCTGCCCTGTCCTGCTTTGAGCCTGCTGGGGATGGGGCTGTGTGGCTGGGGGGGACAATCCTTCAGGAACCTGGGTGACAGCACAGGCACAGCCAGCAGCTCCATGCACAGAGAAAGGGAGCTGAGCCCCTGCAAGTGCAGCCACTGCTGTTCCCCATTTAAAGCTGCCTCCATCCCATAATGGATCGCATCGTTCCCACTCCGCAGAGGAGACTTAAATGTGGAATCAGCATCACCCCACAGGAGATGGTTTATGTACAGCAGGCTGCACAGGCAGGAGAGAAAGCTTCCACTGCCTGCTCCCTGGGGCTCCAGCTCCTGGGATTAGAGAGATTTGTCCACTTTAAAAAACTGTCCTCTCTGCATCCATGATCCTGCTGCTCCCACACAGAGGTTATTAGAGATTTACACCCCTCACCTCTGCACGGGAGAACCCTGGGCTGCCCAAAACCATCCTCGTCCATCACCAACACAAATGTGCCTGCTGGCTCCTGTTCAGAGCGAAAGCATCTGCGAGGGTCCTTGAGAGCTGTGCTCAGCTCTTTGCAGCTACCCAGCCATAAATCAGCTGCTACCGAGCGCTTGGGAAGAGGCAAGAGAAGAGTTAAAAATAGGGGCTCCATTACTCCATTACAGCCACACAGCTCCTAAATCCACAGAAGCGATAACAGATCCTACTGCATGATTCAGTGATTCTGGGAAAGCTGAAATCTCGATCATGTTTTCCGCTCCTTTCTTTGCATTAGGAGCCACAGGGGTTATTTTGCTTATCTCTTGTAGCACGGCTTTGTTGTTTTTTCCCATCCAGGCATTTCCTGCTCTCCATCACCATAGTATCCGAGTGTTTATTTTATTGCATTTGTCACCTTGGTCTCATCTCCGCATAATGTGCTATGGATGACAAAAGATTGCGAGGGAAATTGGTTCAGTGACACGCTCAGCTCTGTCAATACCGTGCAGATGTGAGCAGGAGTGGGACCCGACTCTGCTGCCTCTCACACTGCTTCACACTGGTGTCATTCTATTGCCTGCAGGAACATTATTTTTGGGTTGTGTTCCTGCCTGTGGCAGAAGGATTAGACCTGCAGTCTTGTCAGCTTTTCCTTTCGCCAAAAGAACCCCAAACCCAAGCGGCACAGAAGGGACACTGCTCTGCCCAGTAAACCCCGCGGGGCCTGTCCCCTCCTTATCCCCCTCCTGCCCTGTTCCTGCTGCACTAAAACACTGCTGAGCACAGAGAGACAGCAGCAGGGACAGTAACCAGGGCGATGAAGCCAGAAGGAAGAGCCTGCTGGAAATGCAGATTTTCCCCAAAAATTTCTTGCAGCAAAGCACAACACCCCAGAGGGAAGCAGTGCCAGAGGTGTGGGCAGCCCCCCAGCAGGCTCTGAACTGCACAGAGGATCAGCAGGGAGCCCCAGGAAGGCTCCAAAGGACACCCAGACCTCTTCAGTCCCCACGAGCAGCAGGACAGGTTGGATGGACAGCGATGAAAGCACTACAGGATGCCCATGATGGTGCCCCAGAGGTGCTGAGCACCCTGGCACAGATCCTGACCTCTCAGCCACTTTTGTCAGCACATCCCTGGGTTCCCCAGGCTGGCATAAATGGACAGCAGAATGTCAGAGGGTTTGCCAGCCTGCCATCCTCCTCCTGCTGACAGCCCCAGGCCCTGGGTTTGGCCATGAAATGTTTGGCTTTCACTGTACCAGAGCAGGGCTGCGTGGGAAAGAGGCTCCCAGGGCAGCTGAGCTGCCTTTGAGGAGGAAACACTGCCTGCCACGTCAGAGTGCCACAAACCTGCCGGGGCTGGATAATGACCTGCTCCAGGAGAGGCATCGAACCAGCCACAGGCAGCACTGAGAACAGCCCAGGGAGCTCCAGCCCCAGCCAGGGCTCCTCAGGCCTGCTCCAGGCAGAAAAACGGGGAAAGGACCATGGAATGGTTGTGTTTTATCTATTGCAGATCCATGGACTGAGAGCCTTTGTATTTTATCGACCCACTTCACCAATCAAAATTAATTGCTTCATATTTGACAGGATAACTTGGAATTATGTAAATAGAGCAGCCATATGTGCTGCTGCAGTGCTGGGCTGAGCTGAGGGGGTCACACTCCCCCATCACCCTGGCAGGCTGCTCTCCAGGTCAGGAGTTTCCTGCCACCACACAACACCCCAGGGAGAGGACAGGGACAAAGAGCAGAAGTTCGGGGAGCTGGGACAGGTCTGTTTGTGCTCAGGGGTCCTGGCCAAGGGCAGGATATGGGGAACAGGGCCAGGGGACACTGCTGCCTTGCTGCCCCAGGGCTGAAGGGGAATCCACGGCTAAAGTGCCGAAGGTGAGAAAAGTCACAGCTCCAAGAGCCATGAGCTATTCCCAGCGAGGACAGATCCAGGCATTACCCGCAAGGTTGTTTCACTGATTAGTGAAGAAGCAAAGCAGCAGCTGCTCCCCTGCTCCCCAAGTGAGGCCGGGCACAGGCACAGGGGACACGCAGTGCCTGGGGCCCGTCCGAGCTCCAGCGGCTGCCCCGGAGCCAGAGCTCCACGGCTCAGCCGTGTCCTCCCTGCGGATTCCCAGGGGCACCTGCAGCTTCCCTGGCTCCACTGACCCACGGGGCAGCTCCCACACCGACCCACGGGGCAGCTCCCACACCGACCCCGGGCACTCACGGCCACAGCCATAGGAACCCGGCACGGACACCAGGGACACCCAGGGACACCCAGGGAGTACCCAGGGGGTACCCATGGCCCTGAACCGGCAACCACACACACCCTGCACACACTTGTACATGCACAGCCGGTACACACCTGTACATACACACTGCACACACCTGTACACGCACACACCTGTACATGCACACACCTGTACATGCACATCCCGCACACACACACCCACCCCTCACACACACCTGCACATCCCCACAGCCCCTCCCTGCACAGTCTCCTCTGCCCACGCGTGCTCCCGCCCGCGGGCACACACGATCCCCACACCCACACGGACACACGGACACAAACAGACACACACGGACACACGGACACACACGGACACACGGACACACAGACACGCTCACAGCATCACCCCCGCACGCTCTCTCCCTCTCTCCCCCTCTCTCCCTCCCTCTCTCCTTCTCTCTCTCTCTCGCTGCGCTCCCACGCGGGTCCCCCCTCCCGGCCGGGATTCCGCGCTCCGTGACGCCCCGCGCGGCCCCGCCCGGCCGCGATAAAAGCGGCGGCGCCGCAGCGGAGCCGGAGCCGGCCCGGAGCGAGCCGAGCCGAGCCGAGCCGAGCCGAGCCGAGCCGAGCCGAGCCGAGCCGAGCCGAGCCGAGCCGAGCCGAGCCGAGCCGAGCCGAGCCGAGCCGAGCCGAGCCGAGCCATGGCCGCGGGGCCGCCCGGCAGCCGCCGCCTCCTGCCGCTGCTGCTGCTGCTGCTGGGGCCGGCGCTGGGGCCGGCGCTCGCCCAGGGCTTGGGGCAGACGCGGTTCGTCTGCACCTCGGTGCCGATGGACGGGGACGTGTGCGCGGCGTCGGCGCTGGGCACCGGCTCGGCCGAGGAGCTGAAGGGCACCGTGCTGCAGCTGCGGGAGACGGTGCTGCAGCAGAAGGAAACCATCATGAACCAGAAGGAGACGATCCGCGAGCTCACGGCCAAGCTGGGCCGCTGCGAGAGCCAGAGCGTGCTGGAGCTGCCCGGCGAGGGAAAGGGCAGGAAGGGCTTTTCCAAGAACACCATGGGCGACCTGTCGCGGCCGGCCGCCGCCGAGACCCTCAGCCAGCTGGGGCAGACGCTGCAGTCCCTGAAAACCAGGCTGGAGAACCTGGAGGTACGCGAGGAGAGCCGGGGAGCCGCAGAGCCGGGCACCGGGAGGGCACCGGGAGCCGCTGCCCGGTGCTAACAGCCCGCTCCTCTGCTCGCCCCTTGCAGCAGTTCAGCAGGATGAACTCCTCCAGCCAGACCAACAACCTGAAGGACATCCTGCAGAACAAGATCGATGACCTGGAGAAGCAGGTGCTGTCGCGGGTGAACAGCCTGGAGGAGGGCAAGCTCAGCCCCCGCAACGAGTCCGAGGAGCGCGGCAAGATCGAGAGCACCCTCACCTCGCTGCACCAGCGCATCAGCGACCTGGAGAAAGGTACCGGGCGCTGCCCACCCCCGCCCGCGGGACCCCCGGGCCGGCTCCCGGAGCTCCCCCGCCGCTGGGGACCGGGCGCTGCCGGAGCCGCTCCCGCTGCCCACCCCGGGAGCGGTCCCTCTCCCCGAGCTTGGCTTTCCCCGTGGCAGGGATTGGACCTGGCCGATCGTTAAGGTTCCTCCCAATCCAAACCCTTTGCTCGGTGATTCCGGGGGCAGCCGGTGCCCGCCGGCTCCGCGCCGGGGATGCTCCGGGCGCTGCCCGCCACGGGGATTAGGGAGCCGAGCGGCGCCGGAGGGATTTGCTCCTCGCTGCCATCTCAAGGCCCGTTACATAACGGGGTGGGGAGGGGGCAACCCCCAAAGGGGCAGAAAGGGGGCCCGGCAGGAGCCCACCGCCCCTGCCCTCCCGCAGGCCAGAAGGACAACCGGCCCCCGGACAGGTTCCAGCTCACCTTCCCCCTGCGCACCAACTACATGTACGCCAAGGTGAAGAAGAGCCTGCCCGAGATGTACGCCTTCAGCATCTGCATGTGGATCAAATCCAGCGCCTCCCCCGGCATGGGCACCCCTTTCTCCTACGCCGTGCCCGGGCAGGCCAACGAGCTGGTGCTCATCGAGTGGGGCAACAACCCCATGGAGATCCTCATCAACGACAAGGTACAGCCCCGGGGCGTGGGCACGGGCTGGGGGAGGGCAGCGTGGGGGACCCCTCGTGTGCACCACCCCGACCCCGCTGCCTGCAGGTGGCCAAGCTGCCCTTCGCCATCAACGACGGCAAGTGGCACCACATCTGTGTCACCTGGACCACGCGGGACGGCGTGTGGGAAGCCTACCAGGACGGCACCCAGACGGGCAACGGCGAGAACCTGGCCCCCTACCACCCCATCAAACCCCAGGGCGTCCTGGTGCTGGGCCAGGAGCAGGTAAGGGCTGGGGGCAGCCGGGGGGGAGCCCCGCCGGGTCGGTGACCCCGAGGGGACGGACGGGGACACCCGGCCGCGTGGCCCGAGGTGACGGCGGCTCCTCCGCAGGACACGCTGGGCGGAGGGTTCGATGCCACGCAGGCCTTCGTGGGGGAGCTGGCCCACTTCAACGTGTGGGACCGCAAGCTGAGCCCGGGGGAGGTGTACGGGCTGGCCACCTGCAGCTCCAAGGCACTCGCCGGCAACGTCATCGCCTGGGCCGAGGCCAACATCGACATCTACGGCGGGGCCACCAAATGGACTTTCGAGGCCTGTCGCCAGCTCAACTAGGGCCACGGACAAGCGAGAGAAACCTCCTCAGCGGGTTCCTTTATTTATTTAATTTATTTTTTTTTCCTCCTTTTTTTGCGCAAAAACAACCGAGAACGAAGCCACCCGACTCGTCCCGGGAGCGGGGATGTCCCGGCAGCGGGGCGCCCGCCCCGGAGCCCCCCGACCCTCCGGTTTCTGTCTTGCCAACGTCCTTCAATGCCTGCGTGCCTTGGCCTGGCGCGGCTGCGCCCCCCCCGCCGCCCCCCGGCCCGGCCCCCGCTTCGCCGCCGCTTTCCTTGGGCTCCGGCGCCTGAAAAGGCAGCGGGGCCCTGCCCAGAGCCTCCTCGGGGCTCCTCCTCGTCCAGCCTGACCCCCAGAGCCCCCAGAGCTGGGGAAAAGTTGTGACATCCCTACCCCATCCCAGCTGCGCTCCACCCCGGGGTCGCGACAGCAGCCGAGACTGCGAGGAGGGGGCGACCCCTCCGTTCCTGCCCGGGGAGGAGCCGCCCCCGAGCACCACAGCCATAGCCCCGGGCTGCGGCGGGACCCCCGGCGGGACCCCCCGGCCCCGCTCCCCGACCTGCCGCACTCAGGGACCCCCGGCCCCGCCGCCTGCAGCCCCCCGAGGCCTCCTACTCGCCGTAGCTGGTGACAAATAGCCTTTACCGTCCCCTCCGGTCCAGCTCCCACTGACAGGTCTGAAGCCTTTCTGCTTTTGATAATACACTCTCTTGTTTCTCTTACTGTAAAGGGAAGTTTATTACCAATTAAAAAAAAGGGTATTTTTATGAAGATAAAAAAAATAATATATAGAATTATCAGCACTCCCTGAGGAAAACAAAACAAAAAAAAAAGTGCTTTGAGATTCTGCAGGATAAAAAGAGATAAAGAAGCGTATTTTGAGATAACAGATGCATTTTGTATGGTTTCCTTTTCTAAACTCCTGGTTTGTACTACAGATTGCAGAAATCACTCCCCAGCCTCCCTCCTGCCCCCCCCCCCCCAGGGCGGCGGTGGAGGATGAGGCAGAGAATTCACCCGGGGCTCCAGAGCCTCACGACCAACTCCAGAGATGCGGCAAGGAGCCGAGCGGAGCGGAGGGGTCGGAGCGGAGCCGGGAGCTCCTCCCGGACCCGGCACAGGCAGCAGCAGCCCCAGAGCGAGACCCCGCGCACGGCTCAGGGCAGCGGATCCTCAGCCGTGCTCTTGGTACGAGAAAAAAAAAACAAAACCGAACCATCGAGAGTTAATTTGAGTTCCTCCCAAGCCCCTGTTCACATCGGCGAGCACAGGCATAACCTGCTGAGAACAAGGAGACCACGGCACAGGTTTAACCTCCAGCCCCAGGTGCGTTGGATTTGCCAAAAAAAAAAAACCACGAAAGGGTGTGATGTCAACACAGTGTACATAGTGTACAGTAGGGGAGAGAATTAATGTATCTTAATTTGTCATTATTTTGCTAACCAAAGCTGTACATTTTTCCTACTCCTGGTTCTGTCTCCTTTGGGATTTGAAGGGGTTCTGGCACCCCGTGCATCCGGCCCGCATCGGCAGTTCTGACAATGCACTGTTTCTACGGATTCTCATGCTTTTTCCATTTTATTGCTGGGATTACATGAATTGTTGACTTTATTTTTACACAATAAAGCGTGAAGAAAGACACCAGCTTCTCTCACATGTCTCTGTTCCCAGAGCAGCCAGTGCTCAGCAGCTTGTCTTTTTCCACAGGAAGGTTTTTATGCCTGCATGAAGCAGAATTTTCTGCCCAGTTCCTCTTGGAGCTGGCTCAGGCACTCTCTGCCAGGCTGTCTTCTCCTGTACCCTCAAACCACGTCTTGCCCTGTTTTATGTAACACACCACACAAACTGATGTGTTTTTTCCTCAAGCCACGGGCTGGAGGCTCCCCTGGGCGCTGCCAGGCTGGTGCAGGTGACAGTGGCACCCCCGGGGCTCTGCAGGGGCTGCTCCCGGTGTGACAAATCCCAGAGCCGCTGTCTCTGCTCCCTCGGGAGCCGGGCTGGGCTCCAGACACAGTCCCTGGAAGGCAGCGATCCCTGGGGGAATATGAGCCTGTGGCTCGGAGGGTGATGGGGCTGGAGGCCACCCAGGACAGGGACAGGACCCAGGACAGGGACAGGACCCAGGACAGTGTCCCCAGCCCTGTCCCCGAATGCTGCAGCTTCCACCCTGACCCACACCGGCCGTGCCACATGAATTGCATCAAAGATACAAGGGGGAAATCGTCATTTATTCCTTGTAACCAGCCCAAAGCGATCTCCCACGCAGCCCTCCCATCCCCCTGCAGCTGGGGACAGCAGCACCCCCTTCCTCCCTCTGCCAGCCAAGGACACGGTGACAGCCCCGAGGGACGCAGCTGGGGAGCTCACAGAGCCCTCGCTGCTGGCCACGTCTGTGCTCAGTGAGGGTCCTGCAGCTGCTTGTGCTGCATCTTCCCAACAACTTCTCCAGTCACTGCAGCCTCTGGCGAAGATGTCCCTGTGGTCACCTGCCACACCAGGCTCCCGTCCCTCACCCAGCCCCTGCCAGCCCCACAAAGCCTCTTCTGCTCCAGAGGGGAGCGTTTGCTCCTGTGGCTCCTCCACGTCCCCTCGAGGCTGCCTCAAGCCATAACCATCGAACACACGGGGACAGAGGTGCTTTGAGCCAAACTGCAGGGCTGGGAACCAGGCCTGGCTTTCACACCAAAAGCCACGGACAGGAGCAGAGTGACAAGAGCTGGCCACCGTGGGGAGGGGACAGTTGACATCAGGATTCTGCTGGGGGCAAGAGGGAAGGTGAGACAAAGAGGAAAGGTGAGACACCAGAACGGTGTCAGGGCGGTTCACTGAGCCCCACAGAGGCAGCTGAGTGTGATGTGCCACCCACCCAGAGAGGAGGCAGGGCACTGCCAGGGCACCGAGGGGGTGTTGAGAACGAGCACAGGTTCCCCTTCCCTGGTTCCTCGGATCCCCACCAAGAGCAAAAGGGATCCAGAGCAGCATCTCCCCAGGCTCACAAAGGCAGCAGCACTGCAGAGCCCTGGCAGCCCCCCCCGCACACCCCTCCCTGGGCACTGCTGCTCCCCAGCCCTCGGAGCAGCTCAGCCCTCGCTGGTGACACAGACGCCATCCCCCCCCCCCCCCGCCCCCAAAAACCAGCTGCTCCAAGGACAGGCTGTTGGGTTCCGTGTCACTGGGAACAGCCCACGTCCTCGCCAGGGGATGCTATTTATACCCAAGGAACGGGTGGCAGCTCCTGCCTTGCTCTCAGCCCCCAGCCCTACGCAGGGCCTCGGCCCTGGGGTGCTGCCACAACACCCTCGGCCCTCCCCGTGCCAAGGTGAGATCGCAGTGCCCACCCACTGCTGCAGGACAGGGAACGATCGATCCCCCAGGCTGAGGCTTGCGCTGCTCAGCAATCTGAACTGCAATAACAATATGGCACCAAGGCGGGTTTGGTTTTTTCTGGGGTGTCTGGCAAACGCTGCTGTGGTGGAAATGGGGCTGTCCCCCACCCCAAGGCCGTGGCACGGCTGGGACAGGGTGGGCGAGGCCGCAGGGGGGATCTGGCTGAGGGAGCTGCAGGAGCTCCGCACTCAGCGGGACAAACCTCCCGGGACAAACCCTCCGGGGCCCCCGGGGCTGCGAGGGACCCTCCAGCTCCTCTAAGCCCCCCAAAACCCGTGGGTATAGATGGGTGCAGTCAGCTGAGGCAGAGAGAAGAGAGGCAGGGCAGCCCCAGCCAGGGCCACCCCTGTCCCTGTCCCAGCTCGGCACCGCCGCACTCCAGGCACGACCCGCGTGTGCCAGCGCTGCTGCAGCGCTGCCAGCTCCTGCGGGAAGGAGGCAGGATCCTGGGAGAGGTGAAGAGCAGCCCGTCCCATCAATCACACACCGTCCTCACACCTCACGCTGCACCAGGGCCGCTGCTCGGTGGCACCAGCTCTGCGCGGTGGCAGCCAGAGGGATCAGGGAGCGCGATCCCGCCCCAGCGCACTAAATCCAGGAGCTTTTAGAGCAGCAGAGCAGATGGAGATCTTGGGCTGCGTGAGGACAGGCCCCAGGACTCGGGAGATGGCTCAGAAATACCGACAGGGACGAGGGAGAGTCCTTAAGGGCAGGACACAGCTGGGATTTGCAGCTCTGATCCGGCTCCTCCGGAGACGCACATGGCAGGGATTGCCTCGCCGGGCACTTTGCATCCTGGTGCCTTCTCTCTCCCACCGCTCGGGACAGCTCCCTCGACGGCTCCGAGGGGTGAGAGGAGGTGATGGGGAGATGAAAAATGAAACATGCTGTGTTTTACAGCGAAACAGCCCCGAAAAACGCAGACAGCATGTCCTGAATCGGCCTTTCCCACATCCCTGCCTGCACGGGAGCGCCGGGGGCCGCCTGCGAGCGGAGCTGCCTGCGGCACTGGGACCAGCAGCGTCCCAGAGCATCATCACCACGCAGCGCCCGAGGCGTGCGAGGCACTTAATAAATGCCGTAGTTGGATTAATTAGCAGTGAATGTGTCATGCCGCGCCGGCTGCGGGAGCACATGGCTCCAGGAGACCCGGATTAAATATGCATGAGCCGGGGAGCGGGGAAAGAGCCCCCCGAGCAGGCTGAGCTCCCCGCCTGGGCAGGGCTGTGCCGGGGAAACCACAGCAACGCCGGGCAGGCGGCTGCAGGGATCGCTGCTCCTTCACTCCCGGGAGGAGCTCACGGGGGTTTGTGCATCCTCTCGTCCCCGGCGCGGAGCCCAGACAGGGCTGGGAGCAGCAGCATCCTGAAGGACGGTGCCCCTGGGGGCTCAGGCAGCGGCTCCAACCTGAACTCCCCGAGCAGCGGCCGAGGGGCTCGGCCGGCGCTGCCACCCGAGCCTCCCCAGGGACATCAAGTGGCTCCAAGAAGCCACCCTCAGGCTGGCACGGGAGGGGGAGGAGGGCAGGGAGATGTGAGGCCGAGCCTCGCCAGGGCCGGGCAGGGCTGGAGAAGGATGGGGTGGATCCCTGCGGGGAAGGGCAGCGGGGAGCAGGACCCCGGAGCTGCGGGTCACAGCCGAGCCCTGCCAGGGCCGGAGCACCGGGACCAGCCCGGGCACCGCAGGCGGCTGGACACCACCCCGGGCACGGAGTCAAGGCCCACAGAGCGTTCCGGTCACGGCCGTGAGTCACTGGCTGTGACAGAGTCCCTCAAATGCCACTCGCGAGCCTCTGCTGGCACAGCATCGGTTCCGACACCCCCGGGGGCATCCTGGCCAGCACAGCCGGGGAGAGGCTTCCTCGAGCCCTCCCTCCCTCCGGACAACCCAGCCAGAACTGGCCGGGGCCGCACGGAACCAACAGTTCCAGAGCAAGGGTTGCTTTCACAGCCCGCAGCCTCTCCAAGGTGCTGCTTCCCCAGGCAGGTGCCAGCAGCAGGGAGACCCCATCCCTCCCCACGGGGGCTGGGAGCTGCTCGAGCACGGGCCTGCTCCCCCCCTCCCCTCTTTTTTCTGCCTTCTCAGAATCTTTTCACAGCCTTTCCCGGGCTCCTCCTCCTGCGATTTTCCCAGCTGCTGTCAAACGTCACCTTGGCAGCTGCTTCCTCCATCCTTCCTATTCATCCCGATGGATTATGGAGGGGCTGGGATCTCAGACTCCACCAAGGAGCTCTGGGCAGATCCTCCTCTGGCTGAGGATCCCATGAGGGCTCCTGACCCCCTCCCGGGGGCACAGGGGAATAACAGCCCATGTCCCACCGGAGGGTCCCCGAGTAAGCCCCGCGCCACCCTGGGACAGCCTGTGGGCGAGCACGGAGCAGAGGAAGACTCTGTCTTCCAAAGCTGATTAAAAATAGATGCAGCATCGCACTAATTATGCTGATTAATTAGCATTTTTGGAGCAGAGTGGGCACAGGAAGGGGCACACAGGGAGGAGTGGGTGGTACAGCGGGGTCAGAGCCCACCCCGTGCTGCCCCGGCACCCCCAGTCCCCCCGACACTATCCAGGACTGGGGGTGCCGGGGCAGCACATCTGGGGGTCCCCAGGCCCCCCCTTCCCTCCCTGTCAGTAACAGATGCCAAACTCCACAGCGCTGCTGGAAATTAGGTCAGCGATCGCCTGCAGCACACTGGAGCCCTGCTCATCCTGCCAGGCTGTGGGGCAAGGGCGAGGTGCCACAGGGCAGCCCCACGCCAGCGGCCACCCCCGGGCAGGCTGGCAGCCAGGGAGGAGGGCAGGAGAGCTCGGGAGCAGCCCGCCATCCCCTCCTGCCCGCGGGGATGAGCAGGATGCCGGGCTCCCGCGGGTTGCTGAGTCAGTGCTCGTGGAAGCTGGGAATGAGAGCATCCCGAACACCCCCACACACCTGGGATCCGCCCCCCAACACCTGATGGGCCGGAAAACCCCACAGGGACACTGCGGTGCTGATTTATTCCTTCTGGAAAGCGGAGCAGGAGCCCAGGTGCCCACAGAGATGGCGCCCGCCCCCTGCTCACACCAGTCCCCCCAAAGCCTCCCCATGCCCGGGGACCGGCGTTCGACTTGGGACGGGTTGTGCTCCACAACTGGCAACGCTTTCGGCTCCTTCTGCTCCCTCCCTAGGCCCCCATATGCTGGGCCATTAATATTCATGGGCTCTGTGGAAGCATCCAGGGCTGGGAGAGGAGCCCGGGTGGATCACGGTGATCCCGGGCCCCCGGCCCCGTCCGCCCCGCATTCCCGACATCCAGGACCCTTCCCAGGGGCTGGAACAGAGACCGTGCCCGACAGCTCCTGCTGCAGCTCTGCTCCGCTTTCCCACTGCGGTTTTGGGAGCAGCTCCCTTCCCTCCCCTCTCTCCCAGCGCAGATCCCGGGCTGGAGGATGGGGAACGGGGCCAATTTCCAGCGGAATGGAATTTATCCACCTGCAGTCAGAGGCATCAGGAGGCTCCGGGCGGCCGCGGGGACCACACAGAGCTGCCTGACCGAGGGGCTGTGGAGGGGAATGGGGCTCAGAGGGAGCGCCAGGAGAGGCCGGGACGTTGTCCCCAAGGGACTGGGATGTCCCTGGCCCCGATGGTGCCCCAGGGGTGGGGCAGAGCCCGGCTGCTGTCCTGCCCTGCCCCGGGGCCGCAGCAGTGCAGGCACGAGCAAGAACTAATTGGATCTCAGTTTACTGCAAACAAAGAGAAGGCAGGTGACATTTACCTAGCGGAGTAATTGATATCCGAGTAATTTGTTGGAGTAACCTCATTACACGCCAGCTGGATTTCCACACCCTCCCAATCCCACTCATTACAAACAAGGTTTGTGTGTTAATCAGAGCGCTTTAATCACGGTGCTGCCCACCATCCCTCCAGCAAGCTACAAAGCCACGGGATTTATCGCAGACTCTAAACACCGTCCCCAAATTCGCTGGGTGTTTTATTAGCAGGCAGTGCTGCTCCTCGGGAAAACACCGGACATTTGTCCCTCAAGCGATGGCACGGGGGCAGAGCCGGCTCCTGGCGCCGCCTCTCCTCCTTGCCCTGTCCTTCCCCTGCATCCCTGGCCCGGCTGATCTCCTCCTCCTCCTCCCCAGCGCAGTCAGGAGCTGCTCCCTTCGCACAAGCTCCAGTCACAACACGAGCCGGGAGCCGCCGGCAGAGCCTCCCACGCCGGGAGCGCAGCGCTCAGCGCCCGGCTCGGGGCTCTCCCGAGCACAAACAAATGCCTGGATCCGTGCTGGAGCAGTGACCAGCTGGGCTTTGCAGGCAGAGGCGCAGCGTGCCAAGCAGCCCGTCCAAGAGAAGCAGGAAAAAGCGTGTTCCTAAGGAAACGTCCCGCATCGAGCCCCCGAGGTGGGAACCAGCCCAGGAATTCATCACAAGCCTTGGCTTGTGGGTTTGAAGCTGATCGGGCTGCCAGGACGGGGACAAGGCTCTCCCAGCGTGTCCCCGTGGAAGGACCCAGCTCATGTGGGACCCCCCCAGGGCAGACGTGGCTGGGGCTGGGGGCTGCACCCCCGAGCGCAGCCACCCCCGGCACCTCCGCTCTGCCTCCTCCTCCTCATCCTCCTCCTCCAGCCCGGGGTCTCACGGCTAGCTCTGCTCAGCAGTGATGGCTCCTTGGCTACCAAAATTCCACCCAGTAGCCCAAGAGGGAAAGGGAGCACCTTCCGTGTCCCAGCCCCCCAACAGGAGAGATCTGCTGCCCCACGGATTTGCTGCCGTGCTTTGGGCTGAGCCCTGCACAAGCTGCTCCATCACCCTAATGACACAGCTCATAATCACCTCATTTGCTATTAATTTGCTTGTCAAGAGAAATTCCACTCGTTTGCTTTTAATTAAGGGGGCCTTAAAATAAAACCGGGATTGGGGGGGGGGGCTGTGGTGAGAGGATCAGGGAGGATCAACCAACACCAACAACGGGAAGAGCAGTTGGGGTGGAGAACTATTTATAGGACAAAAGGGAGGGGACAAAAATAAAAATAAAATTAAAAAAAAAGGACAAAAGGACAAGAAAATAAGAATCAAAAAGCCCCGCAAGGGAGCCATGACATTCCCCAGCTCCCTCTGCACAGCCGGGCTCTGTCCAGGAGCCACCACATCCAAGAGGTCTCAGCTGCCACGGGAGGGACTGAAACTAAAAATGCCCATTGAGAACCAGAGCTGGGGAATGCTGTGAGATCCAAGGGACACGGCTGCCCCAGCCAGCCCCACAAACACCAAACACTCCGGGAATGGGCAAGGGAGGGGGGGCTCAGCTGCCTGGGCCCGGCTCCACACCCAGACCAGGGCTCAGACCTGCAGCTGGCCCTGGTCTGGGGAACCAGGAGGGAAACAGCCCCTCCTAAACCCACCCAACCAAGCCAAAGGGGAGAGGAATGGGAACTGGGGGCAGGGAGGGGGCAATCCCAATAAAACGCTTCCTCATCCTCGGCAGGAGTGTCCTGAAATACAAACCCTGAGTCACCCGAGCTAGAGCTGCACAGGCAGCACCTACACTGCCACAAGCTCCAGACACGGAGGTGGGAACTCATCCCACCCAGCTTCAGACACCTGGGATGGAGCTGCTCGCCCAGACTTCCTCACAACTCCCAGAACAAACAGATTTCCATTCTGAAGCATCTCCTCTCCCTCCTGCCGGGACCCCAGGAAAACAAGGCAGGTACAGGGATCCTCCTTCCTGCTCTCCAGGAGTCCAAATAAAACAGAGGGAGCAGATCCAGAGAACCTGCAGCAGAACTATTTGGCACCTGGGAGTCAGGAAGCCCAACCCCAAACCAATTCTGTCCCAGTTTGTCACTCAGGAGCCATCACTGGGCAGTACATCCCTGCCCCAGCCCCACAGCAGTGTGGGGGTGGCCAAGCCCTGAGACACCTCCAGGGACTCCCAAACAGTTCCAGATGGAAATGGTGAAGAGAAAACCCCCTGGTGATAACAGGAGGATTTATAACCAGTCAGCAATAACCATTTTCCTCTGATTCCCAACAACTTTACACCCAGAAAAGCAGATTTCCAGCAACAGAGTTAAAAAGACTAGCCACATATGAGTTTATTTCAAAGGACACTCAAGCTCCAGTCTCTGAGTTTCTGTCAAGAGGTTTCAAACAGTACAAAGTGATTTTCCCTTCCCAGGGTTATAAACCAATCAGATAAAGACCAAGTTAATCCCTTATTGTGTCCAAAGAGCCACAAGCAGACACCAAACACAGAGATTAGTCCCCCTTCTTTAAGTACCCGTGTTTGGGCAGCTGGGCCAGCATCCCACAGCACAGGCAAACCCCAGCCCCAGGAGCAGAGCAGGGCTGCACGGGGGCTGCCAGGACACCACAGCACCATCCTCCTCCCAAAGCCTCCCCAGGTGAATTTATCCAGAGTCACCTGAGTTCACCTGGACTTGGAACCAGAGGAGCTCAGAGCCTCACGCAGAGGGAAGCTGGGGCAGTGATGCAAAGCCATTTTTTATTGTTTTGTTTTTTATTTAACCTGATTTTCTCTCAACCCCTGGGCAGAGGCAGCTGGGGGTGGGGGCTCAGGGCAGCCAAAGACAGCAGTGTCCCCAGCCCTGGATCACTCACAGGCTGAGCACACGGACCCTCCATGGATCAACACACCCAGATCCCAGCAGGAACATCCACTGACAGACCCTGAACAGCCACAGCCTCATGTTCCTATCAGAGCTGGGCTCAGCTCCTTGAGCCTCCACCCAAACCACAGCTTTGGCTGCAGAGCCTCCCCTGAGCAGCCCACCCCAAATCTTTCATTGTCAAATACCAACTAGAAGCATAAAAACAATATCACCAACAGATTGACACTAATAGATCAGGGATTAAAACCACAGCCATTAAACATGAGATTAAACCCAGACACTCACCCAGGGCAGAAGACAGTCCCACGTGCTGAAGGTTCCCCTGTTCTGCCAGGACTATGCTGGAGGAGCTGCACCCCACAGAGCCTCCTCCAGCACAGCTGAGCTGAGTTAGGGGCTCCACTCAGCACAGCTGGGGCCAATCTGCAGTGGGAGTGGTGTCACCCAGAATTTGGGATGAGACAGGGATCACCCTGTGGCCTCCCAGCACAGGCCAAAGCAATGAGAAAACTCACATGGACTTCCCTGGAGTTCTGCCCATGAGGTCTAGGAGGGAGCTGTCCCCTGCCCAGTCTGTCACTTGTGCCTGGACTTGTGACAGGCTGTAGGAGACTGTCCCCATGGCTACAGAGGTGTGGTGGGAGAGCCACAGGTGGCTCTGCAGTGGAAATGCCTCAGCATCTCTGTAAATCAGCTGCCCAAGGACTCCAGCAAGGTGTTGCAAACTTCCACGTGAGCCTTTCCTTGCACAAAGGTTTTAACAGTACTTGGAAACAAACCCTGAGAAATTCACAGCACGGATTCTCCCTGAGCAGTGGCTGGTGCTGTCCTGTGGGACACAGCCTGGCACAGCTGTCCCTCAGGGGGGCACTGGGCTCCAGCATCCAGCAGGACCCAGCCTTGGTGCAGAAGAGGAGCCAGCGAAGAGGAGCTCTGCACGTTCTGATGGCACCAGACTAATCCTCCAATTCAGCCTCCTTTTTGCTGCTGGAACAGAGATGAGAAAGTAGGAAGTAGTTTTAAAACAAGTATAACCCATCAGGCACGAACAACTGGCACTTAGTGAGCTTGAGCTCCTGCACCTCAGGGGACCTGCCACAGATTTAGCCCTGAACCAACACCCACTGGCCTACGTTATGTAAGAGTGGGGGACTCTGACCCTCCCCACGACCTGGGGCTCAAAACCAGCTCCCTGCAGGTATTTCTGTTGAGCCTCAGGTCACACCTGTGGGCGTTAGGGCTTTGCTTATGGCCAGTGCTGAAAAAAGACCAAATCCCTGCTGCCCTTCCCAGCTCAGAACGCTCAGGACAGCTCAGGCTCTGTCAGAAGCAGCGTGGTCACACAGAGCAGAAATCACCTGGAGGCAGCACATGTCCTGACCTCCTCACTGAGCTCACCTTGTCACCCTGCCTGTACCTTTAATACCATTACTGCAGCTCATGCCACAGCAGATGCCTTTTGCCCACACACCCACCTCTCCGGGCTGGCAGGGACAGCCTGCAGCACCTCCAGTGGAGCACAGGGCTGCTTCCGAAGGTACTCCCTGGACCTGATGTCAGCCTGGAACCAAGGAGGGAAAGGAGTGAGCACGGGCTGAGCAGCCTGGTTGGTGCCTCCTGCTATCCCAGTGTGCCACATCCACCCTGCTCTCAGCACATCCCACCAGGAACAACGGGTGGCTCAGCCAGGCACGACACCCTGGGGCAAGGAGAGCACCAACCACATGCCAGAGCTGTTAGAAAGCCTTGCTGGGCATTTACTGGGTGCTCTTGCCCCCACCCTGAGGTGTTTGCTCAGCCCTGTAGTGCTGCACAACAGCAGCAGCGGACTCTTGCTGCCATCACAAGCACATCCCAGGCTCCTGGACAACTTTGAGGACTGGCAGTTGATTTTTACAGTCCTTCAAAGTTCTTTCTCTTTTAGAAACTTCTTTCCCAAGCAAACTGCTGTGCCATTTCCGAGCAGCTGCTGTGCCCACCTCAAAGGCAGAATGTCTCTCCCCACCTACAAAGCAGGACGTGACCTTCCCAGCTGGAAAAGCTTCAGTGTCTGGTGACGAGCTCAGAAATTGGGTTAACACATCCCCGAGGACTGTCCTTGAAGCATTTGCTGCTCCCTACCCTGTGCTGCTCCCAGGGAGCCTCCTGCAGCCCTGGCAGCCCCCAGGCCCCTCAGCCTGAGCCCTCGGTGGAGGATGTGCCTGCTGCTGGAACCTGCTCCACAACTGCAGAGCCTCCTGCCAGCTGAGAAGGAGAGAGTTACATAAGTGGTGGTTTGTTTGGGAGATTTTTTCCCCTTCGCTCTATAATTGGACAGTTTCATAACCAAACTGACAAATAACTTTGATCACTCTTCAGGATAAGCGATTACATGATGGATTTTATAACCAGGGAAGGAGGCTGCTCAATAGTCCCCATGGGGACACACCAAGGAGCAGGAGGCACAGCTACCAACTATTCTTCCAGGGAAGAAAAACCCCAACCACGTTCTGCTGAGAACATCAGCTAATGCTTGATGAGGTGGCAGCTCCCAGGCAGGGCTCACTTCTAACACAGCACTGGAGTCAGCTTAAGGCTGTGATTAACCACAGGCTAATCAATAAGATGGATCACTGTCCTGCAACAATCCTCACAGATCTGGGCTCTTTCCAGAGGGGATGAGTGCTGGCTGTGGAAATGGTGCTTTGCCCGATATCTGAGGGGCCAGGGTGGTCCCTGTGCTGCTCTCCCAGCAGGGGCTGGGACTGTTCCAGGGTCACACAGGGCAAACGCTGTGCTGATTATTCTGGGATGGCAGCCCCTGCCTACCCCAAGTCCTGCCTGGGAGCTCCGAAGGACCAGCTCTGTGCAGGACCTCAGGTCTCCTGGCTGGGCCTGCCACTGGCACGTGCAAAAAGGATGTAAACACTGATTGCAGGTGACAAGGGAAGTTCATCCCTCTGCTTCCTCTGAGATCTCACTTCTCTCATCTGCACCACAGCCAGTTCCTTGGCAGCACAGCACCACTGTGAGCTGAATGCAAATGGAACCCTTCCTGGATAATGCTGCACTCCTGAGAAGCACCACAGCCCCCAAAGCAGAGGGCTGAGCTCCCACAGCGGCTGCACTGCACGTGTGCCCTCACACAAACCTCAGGAGCTGTGGGCAGCTGAGCTTTCACACACCATTTCATTTCCAGGGCTGCCAGAACTCCCAGACCAGGACCTGATGATCCACAGGTCATTCCTGACACTGGGAAATCTGTAAGCACTTCTCCTATCAGGGCTGCAACTTCTGGAGACATACCATGGCAAAAAGGCCATGTCAGCCACCCATGGCAGGACTCTCCATAGCCTCCTACTTCCTAACTGCAGCTGCAGGTGCTCAAGAGCTGAGGCTTTCAGCTCTGCCCGTGCCAAGAGCTGTGGCAGTCACCACTCAGAGGAAGTGCTGCAGGGACAAGTCCCATGGGAAGGTTTAAGTGTCCTCAGCTTCTGCCATCCCTCTGGAGTAAACACACTTCCCTGTTGGACTTTTCATCTCTCTGTAAGAAAAGTGATAATAATTCATTCCATCACTCTAAGAAAAAGGTCACAGGGAACTGGAAGAGTCTCTGAACATGAGCAAATCTTGGAGGTGGCTGGAAGAGAAATGAGGGTGATGACAAGCTCCAAGACACCTTTTTGTTTCCAAAGGGAATGCTTCCCTTTCCCTTTGAACATGCAGGGCTGCAGAGCTGGCTCAGAGCTCTGCAGAGGCATCTGTCCCTGGCTGGAGCAGGTTACATAAGGAGCTCCACCAGCCTCCTCCAGTCTGGCAGGTACTGGGGCTGACACTGGGAACTGCAGCTCTGCTATGGATACACCAAAGCTTGCTTTGCCCCAAGGAGTTCAGATTTTGGGGCAGTTTGTAAGTAG
Source organism: Cinclus cinclus (assembly GCF_963662255.1). Classification (NCBI taxonomy): domain Eukaryota; kingdom Metazoa; phylum Chordata; class Aves; order Passeriformes; family Cinclidae; genus Cinclus; species Cinclus cinclus. The sequence continues at coordinate 11,897,311 of NC_085065.1, forward strand.
AGTCTCAGTTCCAGGGAACACTGCAGCTCTGGGGCAGTGCCCAGTGGGGTCACCCAACCCTGCCCCGGAGGCTGCTCAGGTGGGCACACCCCCGACCACAAAAGCCTGGCACAGCAGCCACGCCAAGGCTGTCCCAGGGCAGCGTTAGGGACAGAGACACCCGGGAAGGCCCTGGGGTCATTCCTGGCTCTGGAGCCACCAACAGTAGAGTGACTTAGGGAGAAGGGAACCACTTGCCAGGCCAGAAGTCCCAGAGGCTTTGAGCTTCTCCAGAGCATTTCCCCAAGTCCCGCTGCGATTTAAAATCAGCCGAGGCTGAGCCTCGGTGGCAGCTGCAGCTCGGTGACAGTGATGCAGTGCTGGCACCTGCTGGCTCCGTGAGGCAGCAGGAAAGGCCCAGAGGAGCAGCACTGCGGGCTGCGCTGGCCCCCAAGTGCCCGGGAAAACTGCATTCCCAGCTCCTGGGGATTAACACCAGCAGGAGCTGCCCGCAGAGAGGGAGCAGGGAATCAGTCAGGCTGGGGCTGCAGGCAGGGCCGGCAATGCTGCCGGGCACTGCGTCAGGAGAACAGGCCTGGAAGGATCAGTGAGCAGCACCGTGGGCAGGGGGAGCAGCCCAGCAGGAGGGTGTCCACAGGAGAGGAGGGGCAAAGCGAGGCTCGGGAGCGCCCCAGGGCTCGGCAAGCAGCCCAGCTGCCTGCCCCAGGTGCGGTGCCATACCTGCCGGATGGGCTCCGGGACGCGGAAGCGGCAGCAGGCCCTGACCAGGCGCACGGCCGTGCCCAGGCTCACCCGGTGGCCCACGGACACGTACAGGGGCTTGGAGCTGTTGTTGTAGCTCCGCAGCACCTGGGCAGTCAGAAAACAGAGATCGGGCACTGAAGAGGCTCACCTGAGCACACTCGGAGGGGCAGTGGAATTAGGAGCCAGCCAGACCCCTCGGGTGGGGTAGTGGCTCTGTGTTTGCAGCTCCCAACCCTGCTGGACATCTTCATCACACCGTTTATCCCCCGTGGCCCTTCCCCAAGTGCCTGAGGCTGCTCTGGGATGCAGGGAGCTGTGCCAGTCCAGGCTGACAGCACACACAGGAAGTGTCTCACAGCTCTGTTCCCGCTCTGCTCTGAAGCAGACGCTCCCAGACTGATCCTGGGAAGCTGCCAGGGAACTGGCACCTCTCCCAGACTGCAGCTCACCATCCAGGGTGCTGGAGCACCTCAGGTGCCACAGGCACAGACGTAAACGCTCCCAGCACTTGAGCTGCCAACTCCCTGAAGCCACCTGAGCTCCCAGGAAGGGGCCAGCAGTGCCACTGGTCACCTGCTCACACCTGCCCTCCTGAATGGGATCACGGAGCCAGCCCCACTGTGGAGAGTGCCAAGAGGCCAAGTGCCAGCTTACCATGCCCAGGACCTTCCCCGAGGTGCCAGTCAGTGGGAATGTCTCTCCTGACCTCTGCAGGGAACGAACCTAGGGATGAACACACACAAGGTAGGCTCATGAGCACATAATTACATGTGGCTGTCCAAATTCCCTGGGGATATTAAAAAGCAGAAACAAACCCCAGCCTGGGCTAACCTGCTCCCTGTGCAGCTCATCCCTGACCAAGCCATCCGCGTGCAGGAGGTTCTTGGCCACACCAACGCACGGCAGGTCTGTCAGGACTCCGAGGTGACAGGCTGTGCCAAACCCTGCCAACAAGGGGCTGCTGTAGCTGCAGGACACCAGAGAACAGGAATACCAAGGAGCAGCACAGGGAGCAGGGCTCTCCAGGAACAGCCTACCTCTGGGATGGAGCAGGCCATTCCCATCTACCAGAAGCACCTGAAAAAAACAAAGCAGAAACGTTATTTCCTTGACACTGAGAGCACTCCAAGGAGCAAGCAGGGATGCTGGCTCTAGGGGAAAGAAGAATCTCTCTTGGTTCCTCAATTCTCCCTGTAAGGTTCTTCCTGCCTGTGCCTGCCCCTAAAGCAGCAGCAGTGTAGGACTGGAAGTGCCCTGCACACACCACTGCCACGGGAGGCCTGGCTGCTCCCAGCCCCACATCCCTGCTCCCCAAGAAAAGGGCATAGATTCTCCTGCATAGCTCTGACTGTGCCCTTCCCACCCCACCAACTCAGGGTCTGGAGAGAAAACACCTTTCCCAGGATTCTGCAGCCAGGACACCCCAACTCAGGACAAGGAAAACACATCTCACCTGAGGCTGGAGCTGGGGTTCCTTCTGCTGAAGTCTCTGGACAGCTTCCACCAGGACAGGCACCTCTCGGAAGGCCAAGAATCCGGCCACGTACGGGGCAGTGACAGCCACCATGCAGCAATCCTGGTACAGCACCTGGGGCAGGCACACACAGGACCCTGCAGTGCTGCCAAAGAGCCCCTGGATGCTCCAGAGGCTCCTCCTCCAGTCCATGCCCTCTGCTCATCCCTTTTAAACCCAGGGACAGGGCAAAGGAAACGGTGTAAGGCAGCACAACAGATTACTGCCTTGCCCTGCAGATCACAGCAGGAATTGAGATCCAGATCATTAGAATTCCAGCAGACAGCACTAAACTTTATTTCTCTGCTTGTTAGAGCTTTTACAGTTAATGACAACTTTTGTATCATTTTGAAAGCTGGGAATGAGACCAGAAATCTTTATTAGTTCAAGTAAAAGGACCGTGTGAGATCCATGGCAGGTTTGGAAAAGCTTTCCTATGTCACAGTCCATAGTATCAGCTGATTCCCAGCAGGAACTCATACACAGAACTCTGCACTAGAGCACTGCAAACACCTCCCACTGCCCATGAGCTCCCTGAACAGGCACTGCAGTTCCTCTGGACCCTGGGGGAGATCCCAGCCATCCTGCAATTAGGAGCTGTTTGCATCACACTTTCCTAAACTTCTAAGTCCTTACAAGTTTGTTTTTTTTTTTTCTGTTTACCTTTCCTGGGAATACATAATGGGAAGGTTTGCTGAACACATACAGAATCACGGAACTGTTCGGTCAGGAGTGACCCTAAAGCCCATCCCATTCCACGCCCTGACACGGGCAGGGACACCTTCCAATGTCCCAGGTTATCCCAGCCTGGCCTTGGATGCTTTCAGGGATCCAGGGGCAGCCACAGCTTTCTATGGGCACCCTGTGCCAGGGCCTCCTCACCTCATAGGGATGAATTCCTTCCCGATATCCCATCTCCTGCTGCCCTACAGCCCCGTGGTTGCGGGCACGGCCCGGGACAGGGCAGTACCTCGAGAGCCGGGAAGCTGAGCACGACCAGGGAGGCACAGGCACGGCTCTCGTCCCCCTTGATGTAGGATAAATCCACACCTCCCACTCTCTGCAGCCCGGAGAAATGGGGATCCTTCTGCCACTCCTCGGTGTCCTCCTCCACCACGCTGGCCTTCAGCCGGGCCTGCTCCCTGCGAGACCGCCGCGCTCAGAGCGGCGCTGGGTCCCGACAGCGCCTTCCCCGAGCGCCCGTCCTGCCCGACACGAACCCGCCCCGTCCGCTCCCCGGGGAGCCCCCAGAGCCCAGCCGGAGAGCCGGGGGGGCTCTTCCCGAGAGTGCCCGTGCCTTGTGAGAACGGGGAGCACCGAGCCCCGTCACCGCTCCCAGCGGCGGCACCGGCCGGGCCCTACGGCCTGTCCCGGCCCGAGCCCTGTCCCAGCCCGAGCCCCGTTACCGTTCCCAGCGGCGGCACCGGCCGGGCCCTAGGGCCTGTCCCGGCCCGAGCCCCCCGGGCCCTGTCCCGGCCCGAGCCCCGTTACCGTTCCCAGCGGCGGCACCGGCCGGGCCCTACGGCCTGTCCCGGCCCGAGCCCCCCGGGCCCTGTCCCGGCCCGAGCCCCGTTACCGTTCCCAGCGGCGGCGCCGTGCAGGGGACGCGGCCATGACGGGGCCGGGCCCCCGGTCCCTCAGCGCCGCCGTCCCCCGGAAAGCGCGGCCGAGCGCGGCCGTTCCGGCCCGGCGGTCCCGGCCCCGATCGCTGAAGGAGCCCGGAGCGGCCGCGGGAGCTGAAGGAGTTTATTGGGAAGGGGCGGGGGAGAAGGCGGCCCGGGCTGAGAGCAGGGAAGGAGCCCCGGCCCTGAGCGCTGCCATTTCCCGGGCCGGTGCCGCAGCGGCGGGAGGAGCGGGGCCGGAGCCGGGTCTGCAGCCAGTGCTGACAACCCCTGTCAGCAGAAAGGCAGGCTGGAAAACATAAACCCTGTCCCAGCACAAGGGCACCTGCGTGGTTTGTAAAAATGGTTTGTAAAAAAAGTCCTTCATGTTCCTCCAGTGGTTCTGGGGCTGTGATGATCCAGGGTTCACACGGAGTTGCTGGGTCTACTTCATCCTCCTCCTCGTCACATCAGGTGTAAAAAGAACAACCCCAACCCCAAACCCAAAGAACCACCAGCAAGCCCCAAAAAATGTCCAAAGTTCCAGAAGCCCAAACACGGGTGTTGTGGCAGTCCCTGGCAGGGTCCTGTTCTAACTCTCCCTGTGCTCCCGCTTGAAGACAGCGGCTGCTTTCCAGGTACCAGTGACATGAGACAGAAGAATCTCATCTGGGAATGTGTCTTCCAGCTCCAGAGCTAATTCAGGGTCTTTGGCATCAAGGTAAGGCAAGAGTGATTCCTTCAGGCTGGAAGACAGAGCAGAATAGCATTAACAGCTGGGGTACAGCAAACCACAAGTGCCACAGTGTGAGTGCACTGCACCACCCACAACACTCAGTATCCACAGTTTTACAGGTGTATGTGTAGTGAGAAGGGTTCAGCAGCCAGCTGGAGGCACAGAGCCCAGCAAGGGGAGTCTGCAGGGCAGAGCTGAGCTCTAGGGCTGAGCTGTCCCTATGCAGAGCTGAGTGTGCCTATCCCTGAAGGCTGTTTTTTTTTCCAGCCTTAATGAGTTTGTAATTCTGTTATTTTATACAAGTGCCTGCAGAAGTGCTTGTGTTTGTGCCCTGGACAGCAGCTCCTGAGTGTTCCAGCAGTGTCCCCAAGGGAGCCTGTGTGAGATGGAAGTGACACCTGCCAGAAATGAGTGTGGATGTTCCTCATGCTGCTGGTTGGGCCGTGTCCCCTGGGACATGCACGTGCCAAGGGCATGTTCCCATTGTGTGCATGTTCAGAGGCAGAGAAGCTTCAGTTAACAACAACTGTGGTGGCTCTGGGTGTGTAACTCCTACCTCCACTTGGGTTTGAATTCCTCCACAGCTTGGACACGTCTCAGTTTCAGGATGATCATTTCATGGAGCTCCTGCAGGAAGGTATCCAGCCTGGAGTGGACCAGGAAGGTGTGCAGGAGCTTGGTGAGCTCTGGGGTGAGCTCTTCTTTGTAGTCTGGATTGACATCTGCAAAAGGATCCTAAAAATGCAGCAAGGGGAAAAGAAACCCAAACACACATTTGAGCAGCTGCACACAGGGCAGGGCAGAGCAGAGGAGGCAGCCAGAGGTGTGGGGGGTTCCATACCCTGCCGAGGTGCAGCAGCTGCTCAGATTTGTGGGCACACAGGAGCTGCCACAGGGCCATGCTGTGTTTGAGCTGGCACCGTCTGAGGGCCTGGAAGAGAAGGACATCTGTGGATGTGAGGCATGACCTTGGAGCCTGTCCCCAGCCTGCCCTGCCCAGACAGAGCTCAGCACAGAGCTCATCCAGCTCCTTCGCCTGGGTAGGGCCCATCTGCCCTCTCACTCTTCACCAGCTGCCCTCAATAATCCAGTTTTTGATATCACGACAGGCTTTCAGTGAGACAGTGAGAGGGTTCTGTCATACAGGCTGGATTTAGCAGAAACCATGGCAGATTTTATCCTGCAGAAATTTGGGCTTTGCCCTCAGGACTCACCTGCAGCACGTGAGGGTTTATCTGATCCCCCATCTGCAGAACTTGCTCAATGTACTCAGTCAGCAGCATCTCAGCATTCTCACCAGCCATGGCCAGGAAGCCCAGGGTGATCTCAGTGAGGAACAGAGCATCACACACATCACTGTAGGACTGCAGCTCCCCACTGATCATGTTCATCACAGCACTGGGCAGAGCACTCTGAAAAACACAAAGTCACAGTTAATGTAATTTTAGAGCCATTCCTTTTTCTGTTCAAATTGCTCAAATCGTGGAAGAGAGCAGATCTCCAAATTTAGGAAACTGAAATGCTGAATTATCTCCCTTTTCTTTGTAAATTCTGACTGACAGTACAAGGTCAGATTGCACGTAGCCAAGGCATGCTGAGAAATGAGCAGGCGAGCCTTTGGAAGGACAAGGCAAGGGACAGAAAAGCCTTGGAAAAGCAGGGATTTCATGCTTGCCCTGCTTCCTGCAGTGCAGAAACCCACCTGCTCCAGCTTACTCCTGACATCACTGAACAGCTGTTCATAGTTCCTGTCATGTCTGTACACCAGGGTGGGGATGCCCTGTCAGGAGAGAAGCCCATGGATGTGAAGCTCTCTGGAACACTGCTGCCAGTGCCCTCCTGGCTGCACAGCCCCTGCCTGTCCTACCGTCAGCATGATCAGTGGCTTCCCCTGCAGGAACTTGCTGATCACTTGCTGCTGGATCCTCTCCAGATCCAAGTCCTGCAAGGTCTCCCCTCCCTTCTCCATGCTGTACTGGCAGTTGGACAGGATCAGAGGGATCAGGTCCCTCTCCATCTCATAACTGATCACGTGCAGGTCGGCCACTTCCGAGGGGCTGATCAGGTACCTGCAGGGAGCAAAGGGCCTCTGCTCAGAGGGAGAGGCCTCTGTAGAGCAGGGAAAGCTGGTTGAGAGGGAGCAGGGAATGCAGCAGAGCCCAAGGAGTGGAGGAGCAGCACACCTGTCATCCTCCTTGGTGTGCCTGTTGACAGAGTGCACGAAGTCGTTGTGCAGCCCGATGAGGTAACTGGCCAGCGCCGTGGAGCACAGCCCCAGCCCCTGCCGCCGTGGCAGCAGCACCTCCAGCCTGCTGTCCATGCTCAAATCAGCATCACAGTAGCCTTTAGGCAGCTTAATTTCCCCTGAAATACAGACAGGAATGTTTGAGGAGGCCCAGAGCCAGAGCCTGAGAAAAGCCGTGCTCTCGGCATTAGGGACAAGCATGAAAGGGAACAAGTTCAGGTGAGAAAGGGAACAAGTTCAGGTGAGAAAGGGAACAAGTTCAGGTGAGAAAGGGAACAAGTTCAGGTGAGAAAGGGAACAAGTTCAGGTGAGAAAGGGAACAAGTTCAGGTGAGAATACTACAACAGGGAAATAAATTCTTCCCCTTGTACCTAGATTCTTAAAATTCAATGGCCAAGCTCAGTTTTGAGGATATGCCTCAGCATCAGTGATGGGAGGAACCTGAACTGAGAACGAGGAGCAGTGCAGGAGCAGGGCTGGGAAGAAGCTGCTCACCACTGGTGTCCAGGGAGCTTCTCAGCTTGTTCCAAACAGACAGAAACAGGTTCACTCTCCTCTCTAACAGGTCCCTCATCACATCTGAGAAACAACAAAGATAAATCCATGAAACACCTTTTCCTGGTGAAACTCTCCAATACAGGGATCTTCAGAGCACACTACTGAACTCCAGGCAACTGCTCCAACGGCACTGAAGTTGGACAAGAGACTGAACAGACATCAAACATATTTCTAAAGGTATCAGAGGCATTTGCTCAATTTGTTATTTTTCCATTATTGTCTGCTTCTGGCCCAGGCCACAAGCATGGACAGGTCCTTGGTCTGATTCTGCATGACCTTTATGTACCCTTCCATAAATACTTAAAAATATCAGTAATTGTACTTAAATACTACTGAAGGAGTTGCCACAAACTTCATGAAAGGAAGGGAAGGACATTTATTCCACTCTTTAGGCAAGCCCCGCTCTAGGGCTGAGCTCAAAATGCCAACAGAACCAGTGTTGTTCTGCACAGAGCTCCAACCCCCTCATAAAAAATCTCCTGTTCTTAATTCCCTTTAAAGTCATCAGGTAACTCTCCAAATCCTACCCAGGTCTGTAGTTTGTTCAGGTGAGAGTTAAAAGGTGAGTTTTCCCCTTCACTTTCAACTGGACAATCCAACACTTTGTTTTCTTCTCACCTGAGTGGGGCTCCCTGAGGAAATCCCTGATGGAACAGTGTTTGATCTCTGCTGTGTTCTGGAACTGCTTCACCAAATCTCTCTGCAGTGCCAGAATCTCTGGTAGGAATTTCACCAGCCTCAGCTCATTTTCCTGGAAGAGGAAAGGGAACCTGTGGATAAGGCTGTGCTTGGACAAACCAGTTGGGAATAGTTTTATAGAATTACTTCTTAAATATTTGAAAGACAACGGTATATTCCGTGTTCATTCTCAAGATCATAGCAAGTACTGAGAATAAAGACACTGGGTAATCCAAACGTAGTTTTGGCAATCCCAGGCTCCCATCCCTGAGCCACCCCCACCTTCTGCAGGAACTTCCAGAGGAGAGGGACAGTGTCCTTGGCATTCTTTTGCTGCACAACGTGGCCCAGGTTCTCCACTGAGACCCTCCTGCGGCAGCTCCACATCTTGGAGTGGTGGATGTGACTGTCCCCTGGCAGCTGGGACAGGAATGCAGCTGGGTCCCCATACACTATCTTCACTATGGGGTTGGAAGAGATTCTCTCATCCTCTTGTATCTGTTGGTTTAACTTCAGAAGCTTTTTATCCAAATCCTGCATTAAAAAAAATAAAAAATTATTGGATACTGTGAAATACCTTCAGCTGAGCTAAGCCATTTCTGCTTTTCCAGCGATGCAAATTCATCCCACAACAACTCCAGTCTCAGACTCCCATTTCTCCAGGTAGAATACAGGTGGCTAAGCCTTAACCTGAAGCTGTGCCATGGATGGGTTGGCTTTAGGAATAGCCAGGTGAAAAGTGTAGCACAGATATTACAGCACATCAGATTTCCAGTGGATTTTGAACTGCTCAGCTACTGACTCTGTACAGCAGATTTCTCACCTTCAATTCAGGAACAATAATTGTGTTTGCAACAATTTGTTCCCATTTATTTCTCTTCTCCTTGGTGGAGAGAACATCGTCAAACTGCACCAGCCCTGCAACAGGAATATTTCACCTCTTACATCTGCAATATTTCAGTGAAAAGAAAGCACAGATTCACAGGACCTAGAAGCTAACTGAATATCTTGGCTCAGCTGGAGAGTGACACCCAAACATCACAGAGTGATCCAGGTTTCCAGGAGCTTCAGCCAGTCATTCATGTGAATGATGGGGACATTTGTACAGCTCCTTCATATCCCCAGAAACATTGAACAGATTGTCCAAGGTCAGCCCATGATCAACGGTAGACTGAAGCTTGGAATACTGACTGGTGCTGTCCCACACTCCAAATATGGGCTATTTACACAGAAATGCTTCTGTGCCACCAGTGACTCCAGATCCCATCAGGAACCCCACTGTGCCATCCCTCTTCTCCCAGAGAACTTCTGGGAGTCATTGAGAGGCAGCACAAACAGGGATTGCACATAGCACAAGCTGCTGAGCTGGGAGAGCAGCCCTGCTCAGGAGCTGCAAGCTCTGCCCATCTGTCATGAGGTTATTTTGTCAATAATTCATTTTCAGAATTACTGACTGCACCAAACCTTGCAAACCCCATGTACTCGACTGAAAGAAGCAAACAGCCAAAATTCTTCCCTCCCTACAGTAAGAAAGAAGCTTCAAACTCTCTGTTTTCAGCTCAGCTGCTGCTGTTGGAAGGGGTTTATCAGCAAAGTGGCTGCATGGCCACGGCCCTTCAAACACAGCCGCAGGTGTGATAGGGCATGTGGCTTTTCTTACACTGGCCTGGTTGCTGCTGGGGGGCCTGCAGGAGGCTGCTGAGCACGAGATGCAGCACGTTGATAGTGTCATCCACACTCTTCCCCAAAGTCCTGGTCAGCTGTGCTAAGTCCTCCTGAATATGCTGCTGCAGGAAGCTCACCACATCATCCACGGCCGGCTTGATCATCCTGCCCAGGGACTGAAGACAACAGAGGCAAGAGTTGAACACAGAAAACATCCAGGGAAGCACAAGGCACACAGAGCTCAGTGCTGCCTGGCACCCCCACCTGTGGGATTCCTGCCACCTGGGCCCATCAAGGCAGGGCTGGGTGGATGTGTGCAAGTGCAGGAATTAACCAAAATCCCTCCTGGGCAAGGAGGGAGGGAATTTGGGTCTTGCACCCTGACAGACTGCCCTGGTCACTTGGCAATACGACGGGAAGGACCAGCAGCCTACAAAGGTTTCCCAACATCTTGTGTGACCACTTGGAAGCATTTTTGGGAGATACCTGGGGATCTCTGGAGGCTCCCAGCAGCATTGCAAGGTGAGTGAGCAAACGGAGCAGCACAAAGACCACAGGGGAGGTGCCCCGGTCAGACATTCCCAGTGTCCTCCTGTGCTGAACATCTCCCAGGATGTGGCCAGTTTGAGTTCTGTCTTCATGACTCCTGTAGGAAAGGGCAAACATGGATTTTCTTTTTTGCCTTGACAAAAGCCACACAAGACATCTCTGATACCCAGCAATGCCTTTTTGACCCATAATGTCTTTGAATGCTATAAAAGCTGCCAACTCAAAGTGTCACAGGGGAGTGAAGGCTTCCAGTCAGTTTTGTGCACAGAAAAACAAACTTCTTTGGTTTTACAGCCTGATTACTCTTGCTTGGACATCCCTTCCTTACACCTTCCAGAGAGCAGCATGCAGTGGCTGGTACCTCTGGCCTTTGAAGGCACCACAGGCAAGTCCTACATCATTTAGCACTGCAAAGGCATTGAAGCAAAGCACACCTGGACTGCTGGAAGCCCTGCAGGGGGTGATGGTTGATGCCTCCAATGGGGATGTGGCAGTCAGGACAGTGGCTGGTTTCCATGGGGAGCCCACACTGGGAAAAGCAACAGGAGAACACTGAAAATTCCAGAGCAACAGCTTTTCCAGCAGAGAAAGGGAATGAAACAAAAATCCAAGTTGGAAGTGGTTCATTCAAACCCTCATGTTTCCCAATTGATGGTATAAGTGCTAGGGGTACTCTAAATTTTACATTACAATGACAACATTATCAATAATATTGAGTTTAGAAGTGGAGCTCTGAGCATCAGAACGTTAAAACCAGTAAACAAAATTAAACAGTTTATTGTTGAAAACCTTGTCTGCTAAATACCCACCAGTCCCAAATTCTTACCTCTCCCACAGTGCAGGGGTGGCCATTGGGACACACTGTGAAGAAAGAAACAAACAGGACAGAATTATACAGTCCCTTTTATCCCATTTTCTAAGGACCATCATCCTGGAGCAAGAAACATGCTTCAAGATCTAATCAAAAGCCCTGACTAGCCCAAAGGACTGACAGACCATGCAGGAAGCCAAGGAATTTTTCAGTGCTGCTTCTCCTTGAGAAACAAGGAATCAAAGCCTGACAGATTCTGCTGCCAAGGGCAGGAATGCTCCCACCCCCCATTCCCAGCTGCAGGAAGGTCCAGCTGTGGGAAGCAGAGACAAAGCTGGCCAGGAAAGTGGCAGAGTTCTCTCACACCTGTGAACAGCTGCAGACTGAAGACCAAACAGCACTGGATGTCCTTTGGTGCATCACCCACACAAACTGTCACTACAAATCAGGATTTACCACAGAGAACTCGTGCTGAGGAGTGTGTTTGTCCTCATATTTGGAACAGTTTCATCCTCCAAACCCAAGGAATTCCTTCCCTAGCCAGCCAGCAGCACTCACCATACCAGTGCAGAGCATCCAGTGCCTTCCAGGTCCTTGCCTGAGCCATGATGTCCTCAGGCATTGTGGGCAGAAATGAGTGCTGAGGAGGGAAAAGGAAAAACAACCACAAATGGATCTGTGAATCAGCTCTGTCCTGCAGCAGTCACACCCTGGCTCTCTATTCACACTGTGGAACAAGAAACATCTGAGAGCAGAGGTCAGGCAGGTGACGCAGATGCAGATTTTTAAATTCATTTTTGAAAGTCCACTCTTAGAGCTGTCAACACTGTTAAGACTTGCATGTGCACTCTCCAGACACCCTGCACTGCATTGCTGATGCACCCTGTTGCATACCAGGGTGTTCCCCTGCACCCTGGGTAGCCAGGAGCAGCACAGCAGCTCCCTCCCCACTGACCGAGGAGCCAGCACTCTGTGAGCAGGCAGGTCAGCACACTGGGAGCTGCCAGCTGCTCTCAGCCTTGCTCAGCAAAGGTATTTGCTTCATACTGCTCAGCATGGAGAGGTGCCTTATAAAGACACCAGGCCAGAGCTTGGTGTTGTGCTAATTAACCCCCAAAGCACTGCAATAATCACCCCCCAGTGTTTCACAGCTCAGACAGTGAGGTGGAGCATTGCTGTTGAGAAAGGTCCAGCAGAGGATCCAGCAGACACAGGCAAGCAGCAGGGATGTGCTGCAGTGCCTGTGAGCTCCCTGTCCTCACCTGCATGCTGTGTGGCTGGCAGGCCAGGTTCCTGAGGGGCTGCAGGACAGGGCTGTGCCCGCAGAGCAGCACAGCTGCCGTGTGCACTGCCATCTCCACCAGGGCTCCCTGCTGGCTGCAGCCCTGCGGCTCCACAGCCAGCCCAGGCACGGTGTTCCTCACCAGGGCAACTGCAAGGAGCTGCAGGTCACGGGAATTCAGCACTTGGGAGCTCTGGATGAACTCAGTCATTGCCTCTATTTGCTGAAAGCACAGATTTGAAAGAGTTACAGGCATCAGGAAACTGCCCATCCAAGTGAAGAGCACTGGCAGCTGCTTCCCACACTGGGTTACCTGGCTCCAAAAACCTTCCCAGCCTGCTCAGCTCAGGCCACCACCCTGGCTGAGGCACAGGAACAAAAGCTCCTGCACCACTGATCAGATCCCCTTCACCCTCACCCACGAAGCAGTTTTGTCACAAGCTGCCAAAGGGGGGTGTCCTACCTGCTGCTTGGGATGAAGGTTTGGATCCCTGGCACCATACAGGGCAGTGACCTCTCGGAAGATGGCCAGGAGCAGGTGGGCAGATTCCAGAGCTTGGGGGGTACTGGAAGCCTAGGGAAGAACCAAGGATGTGGCATGGGACAGGCCAGAGCTGCCCCATCCACAGTGATGGGATGTGCATGTGGGAAAGTAAATAAAACATGCTTGGGCACAAGCCCCAGTGACCTCCCAGCAAAGGCCCCCAGGTGCCTCCTTGGGGACAGACCATGCCCACAGGGACACAAGGGAGCTGGAGCCATCCAAACCCCAGCAGGGGTCTGCAGGTAACACTGGGCTGTACCTGCTGGGCCTCCAGCAGCCCCTGGGCCGTGCCCTCCATCATGGCTCGTCCCACGGCGTCACGCAGGGCCCAGTAGCTCTCCCCGTACACCAGGAACCTGTCCATGTGCTGGGACTGGCTGTGCTGGACCTGCCAAGGGAACAGCCCTGCAGAGCACTGGGGACAACAACCCAGCTGCAGGAGGCACAATCTCCTCCTGCTCCCAAGCACTGGGGCATTTCAGCCTCCCCAGATCAGCAGCAGCAGACGTCGGCACCCACGGGTGCTGCCAGGAGAGACTCCATTCACCAGAGAGTCAGGACAAGTCACCTCCCAGCCACTGCCCCTCTGGCCTGTCCCCCAAGAGCCACACAACAGCAGGAGCACCCCAAAGCAGCACAAAGTGAAGGCAAAGAGGAGACCAGAACCATCACCAGGAGATGCCTCTTCTCTACCTGTTGCAGAACTTCTGCTGGGAACACCCAGCTGAAGCGTGGCTCTGTGACCAACTTCTGAGCAAATTCCATGCCATGCTGGCTGGCAATCTTCCTGACCAGGTACACACGGTACCAGTCATTCCTGGCCAGGCTGCAGAACTTCTCCACACTCTTCAGGTAATGCTGCTTCTCATTCATCTGCTCTGGCTCTAGAGGGGAAAGAAAAGAGGTTAAAACAAAGAGGCAAAAGCACATCCCACCTTGTAAAACTTCTCTGTCTGCCCCAGCTGTAGCACCAAGTCCCTTTATTAGTACTGTGTAATCACACAGAACAACTTCAGAGCCCCCCCCCTTCCTTGGGTACAGTCTGGAGCATTTCCTCAGCCAGATTTCAGACAATGATTCATTTCTTTGACAGGGAAGATATAAACTCTTAATCCCTTCTAGCTGTGCAGAGCTCTCATTCATATAAAACAATAACGCTCACAGCAGTCCTGGCTCTGAAGCAGCATTTATGCTTTAAAGTTCAATTTAGTGGGCTCTAAATAGATCTCACTGTTAGCATCAGGAGGATAAAATAGATCTCCTTCCACAGGTGTAATTGCCATATAACTACACTGGGGTGACCAGCATAGCCTTGCTATCAGCTACAGAGCACTTCTAACACCTGGTACAGGGGACAGACAGACAGACTGACACCCCCAAGGAAAAATGGAGCTGCTGCTCTTGCTCTTAGCCATGCACCACGACAGGTCCTAGCAGAGCACAGGGCACTGTGTCCAGCCCACATGCCCTGCATCCAGCATTTCCAGCTGCCAGCAGAACAATCAGACTCACTGGTGTGCTGCTGCAAGTCGAAGATCAGCTCTGCAGCCCTGCTCAGGCACAGGCGCGCCTTGGCCACGGCCTGCAGGTATTCCACTGAGGATTCCTGAGGAGCCTCTCTGCTGCTGCCTGGGAGGTGGCTCTCTAGAAAGGCTCTGTCCTCAGGCAGACTCTTTTCATGCCCATGTCCCAGGCTGTCCTCTGACTTCTCACACATGGAATCCTAGAGGGAGGCCGGAACACTGGTGAGTGGTAGAGCCACCTCGCTCTGTGTCCCCAGGGCAGCCACTCTGCCACAAGCACAGCAAACCATCCCTGACCCTCCAAACCAACTCTGCCATGAGCACAGCAAACCATCCCTGCACCCTCCAAACCATCCCTGCACCCTCTAAACCACTGCCATTGTCCTCTCATCCTAAACATCTGCCATGTCACCAAACACCATTTTTAGGATGTGCCCCAGCTGTCCCAGGTTCCCCAAGCTTAGAGCTGAGAAAGAGCATGAGCAGGCAGTGAATAACACACATTCCATGTTCCAAGATGCCAAGCTCTACCTGTCTTGTCCCTTAGCAAGAACACAAATGGTGATTTTAACTACAAAGTCACTTAAAAAATATAAGTAACGAAAACTCCCCTGCTATCACATTTGTTTCAAGTTGACCAAAGCCCTGAAAGTTATGCAAGGAGAAGAAAGGGAACAATCCAGAAGGCATAATAAATTACTGTGCAGAACTTAAAGTAAGTGTCTATGGAGACAAGAAGGCACTTCAGCAGTGGGCTACTGCCATGAGAAAGGCCCTTCTTGCTGCACTCCTGTGCTGGAGTTTGAATTTTAACACCCAGACCAAGGGAAAGAACTTATGTAACCCTGCAAAGACACACAAGCCTTTCCTTGAAAAGCAAGGCTTATTCCTGAGAGCAAATTCTGACCAGGTGATTTGATATCAACCCTTTTGGGCTTTCTAATTGGAAAAATAGTTATATACACAAGAAACATGCCTAGAATCATAGAATTTCTGTTCTTGACTTTTTTTTACCCATGAAACCGCAACAGTTTCATGGCCCAGCTCTTACCTCCAAGCAGTTGACAAAAAGCAAGTAGAGCTCTTTTTTGTCATTTTTCTCTAGGAGCTCGTTGTGCTCCACCTGGCACAGGTAATGCTGCACATCATCTTTCACTTCATTGAAGCTACAGGAGAGAGAGACACCCCCCTTAACACAGCAGCCATGCTGACAGGACTGCCCCTGCTCTAAATCACAGCACAGCTCCCAGAGTGTGACAGGTGGGGTCACTCTGGATCCAGCTGCAAGATGGAAAAGTCATTGTGCCATTTTTTGCAGATGATGTTTGGCTTCACAGCCCGAGTTGAGCTTTGATCATCAGCAGTGCTCAATGAGCACTTCCAGGGCAAAAGGCACCTCATTCAGGAGGTGGCCACATCTGAGACAGGGCTTTTGTGGCCTGCCTGCAGAGGGAGGCTGGGAGAGCTGTGGGAATGGGGAGGCCTCTGGAGCAGACACAGGATCAGTCCTGATTAAATCTCTGTGAATGAGGAGTTTTGCTTTTCTGACCTAGATCAACTACTCATCCACCTTGCAGCACTCAGGCGTCCACCCTCAGCACAAGGTTAGTGAGGGACAGCCAGGTAAACCTTGCACAGGCTCCTCACACTGCACCACAAGCTCCATGCAAGCCAGCCAAGTTGCATGACTGATGCAAAGGAATTCAAATTCAGTGAAACTCATGGAAGCGAGGAGAACAATCAGATGGGTTTGATGAGGAACAGAGCTAAGCCTGGCCCTGGCCTAACCTCCCTCAGCTGAATGTGCTCACCTGTACTTTAAGAGCAGCTTCAGCATCACAGAGCGGATGATGGGAGTTTCATCCACCTCATCATTAAACGGGGACAGGAATTTTGTGTAGACAGCAGGGTGATCTATGGAGACAAGGGAAGGACAGGTTTGGCAGGTGAGAGAAGGTGCTGACAGATCCAGCTCTATAAGACTGAGTGTCAGGGTGAAGGGAGCTCACCTGAGTCTTTCACGAGGGTTCTGTGAACAAAGAGCAGATTCAGGAGGCTCTGGATCACCTCTGGCTCAGGGGGCTCGTTGTCCTTGAAGCACATGGTGGTGACTGCATCGATGAAGAAATTATTGCACCTCTGCCGGAACAGGGCGTTCTTTGCTATGGCAGCTCTGGGAAGGGCAGAAGCAAGCACAGAACCTCTTAAACCATGGAGGAATCAAGCACACACAGGCAAAAGTCACCAAAGGGAGATACAGTTCCACCTTCCCAATGACATGATCCTTAAGGTCCCTTCCAACCCAAACCATTCTATGATTTGCATGTTTTTACAGAGGCCAAGGCAGCTTTCCCCTTTTTTTTGAAACAACAGAACAGACAGGACCTGTTCAGTTCCAAAGGGATGAAGCAGAGTTCACATTCCACTCTGCTCAGAGCTGAGAGTTTCCTCACAAAGTTTCCCCACTTTGGAGAGGGTGGCTGCAGTACCTGAGCTCCTCAGAGACAGTTAACTCCACATTCCCCACGGCAACCCTGCAGTAGGGACAGTGCATCTGTGCTGGCACCAGCCACTGGCTGATGCACTTGTGGCAGAACACGTGGCTGCAGGGCAGGCACATGGGGTCCTTCGGCTCGCCCAGGCAGATGGGACACGGCTCCAGACCATGCCTGGAATCCAGAAACAGCAATGAACACAACTGCTCCATGCTGCCTCCTCAAAAGCCTTGAACAAGATGTTTGGCTGCAGCTAGACCAAGAGCAGACGATGCAAGACTGAGCAGGCTGGCTCACTGCGCAGCTCAGGGTGCAGAGCCAAGCAGGGTCATTGCTCTTCCTTTGCCTTTCACCAAACCCCATGCAGCACTGCCAGAAGTGTGCTGGCAGTGCAACACAGGCCAATGTCCCTGCTGGCCCCTGCAGCCAGTCCCAGTGTCAGTACCTGTAGAGCCTGCTGCTGACCTCGTTCTTGCACTGGCACAGCACTGTCATCACTGCAGCAAAGGTTGGATGAGACTTCATGTCTGAATCGTGTTGGAAACACTGCAGAGGGGAAGGACAAAGCCCAGTGACTCAGCTACAACACCTGAGACCAGAATTCCCACAACCAGCAGAAGAGGGAAGAGTTGAAATCACAGCTTTGCTCACCTTGGCAAGAAGCAAAGTGTATTTTTTCACCAAGCCCTCAAACTCTGGCATCACAGCGTGGATCCCAAACAGGACATGTTCCACAAAGAGTGCCATGGCAAACACACGGCTCCAGCAGGCTCTGGGGGGACAGCAGGATGGCACCAAACAGTGCAGCTGAGAGCAGGAATGGCAACCAGGGCAGCCACAGATCCCACTGCTGCTCGTGCTCCCCTTCACAGAATTCCTGCACTTCTCACTTGCTTTGCCCTTTGGCTTTCCAGAGGGATTTTTGTCAAGGACAGAACACATTCCAGCACTTTACCCGGGGGGTTCAAGGGTGCAGGGGCCTGGCCTGGAGGCAGCAGTGTAGCAGGTCCAGCACCACACACATACCTTCTCACACCTCTAACTTCCAGGTCAAAAACATTTTAAAATACCAATCACAATTAGCTGCATTTTCTTCACTTCAAATAAACTAAACAAGGTCTGTGAGAAACTGGTGTAGCACTCTGGGCTTTCTTCCAAAACATAAGATGCAGTGAAATTCCCCATCTCTTGAGTCCTTATGCACAGAGAATGAAGTGGGGAGACACTGCTGGTTAACAGGAACCTGAGGAGAGTTTTAAATAACCCCTGAACCCAGATGGAATGCACCAGATGATACTGCCAGATTTAGAGAGAATCTGCAGGAGATAAGGGGAAAAAAAATGTGGTTCTTGCTGCTCGGTATGTAATTGAGCCCAGCAGGAACCTGGAAAGGTTTGCAAAGCCTGAGAAAAGCAGTACCAGAGCAGCCTGCTCCAATGCCCCAGTGAACCACCAGGCAAAGAGCAGGGCTGTGAGCAGAGCTGGGTACCTACTTGAGCTCCCTCAGCAGCTGATGGCACTGGCTCCCCGGGCGCTGGGCACCCTCCTCTTGGCACAGGAACTCAATGGGCATGTGGAGGTTCTTCACTCTCTGCAGCCAGAGCTCAGGGGGGGCTGTCTGCACCTGCTTCTCCAGCTCCTCTGCACACACCATTGCAGCCAGCACATCCAGAACCTGCACACACACAGGGCCAAGGCTTCCACAACGGCTGCACTTCAGAATTATTCATGGACCTTGGGCTCTCAGTCTGGTTTGCTACAGCAGGTGTTTTACTGAATAATGTTTTACTTGACTGTCTTAAGCTCTGAAATTCTCACGTTTGTGGCTTGGCTCGTTAGCAGGTCCTATTAACTATTGCAAAAGCAGAGAAACCTATTTAAAAATCTGTTTGTAGCAATAACAACACAGCAGATCACTCCTAATTCTGAGGAACCCGAGCCTGTGCTTCCCACCTGCTGTCACTGAAATCCAAAGGAGACTGAACAGCAGCTAATTGAGTGCAGACATAGCTCCCTGCCAGGGCTGAGGAGCACAAAATGCCTGGGAGTGAATTTACCATCTCTGAGCGTGCAATTCTGCATCCTTGCTGGTTCAGGAGGTAGCCAATCACACGGGGGTGCACAGCCAGGATCCTGGAGAAGTTCTGCAGCCGGCTCTTGAACTGGTTGTGTGCCAGGTGGACCCAGGGCAGGGCAGGTACCAGCTCCTCTCTCCAGGGGGACTCAGCCACCCACTCCTCAACACAGGACACGAATGCCACGTGCAGACACTGCAGAGGTGGGAAACAGAGAAAAACCAAAGGTGACAAAGTACTTTCATAATTCATTTTGTACTGGAAATCCTGGGAAAATTCTCTGAAAGATGAGAATCACTTCCCTACAAAGACAGCCTTAAATGTGTCAATTTATACAGGTGCTGCTTTCCTCAGTAACCCAAAGAAGCCTCTAGTGTCCAGTGGTCTGCTCTGGGGCTCCCCTGCTGTTGGACTGGCTCAGAGGGACGTTTTCCCCAAGGCAGGACTGATTCAGAAGGACACATTCACAGGCATTATGCTCTTCTCCCCATCCAAATGGTTTCCAGCCCCTGTTGCAGACACTGACCTGCAGCTCCTCCTGGGAGGACACACCAATGGTCAGGACAATGAAGTCTGTGATGTAGCACTGGAAGAGCATCTGCCTTTCTCCCTCAGCCAGAGCAGAGATAAATCTTCCCAGGGCAGTTTTCTGGAAGTATTCCACGAACTTCTCAGCATGGCCTGGAAAATGAGGATGCAGAGAAAAGCTGGATATTGGGAGGAAGCTGGCTTTGACACAGCATCTATCCTAGAGACACTGACACCTCATCAATCACTGATGCATCCAGCAATCCCCTTATCCAGGGCACTGAGGAGGGACCCAGGCCAGGCCTTGTCAGCCCAGCACTGGTGTCTTATTTCTGGAATATCACCTTGTCATTAACTCTTGGCTGCTCCACAGCATTTTGAATGCAAGGGCAAAGAATAGGTGAGAAAGATGAATGGTGAGAAGCACAAAGAAAAGCTGCCTGCACAGAACTCTGCTGGCTCAAAGGAGCACAGAGGGACTAAAGGTGATTCCAGGGACATGAGGGGCACAGCAGTGACAGACCAGAGCTCAAAGGGCAGTGGATGGAGATGCTGAAAGCCAGGCCCTCACCTTCAGTGTTTTGGATGTATTGAGCCTCCAACCACATCTCTTCCAGGTACTCCTTTATCCTCCAGCTGAAGGGCATCTCATTTCCAGCATCAGCAGATACCATCATGTTGTTCTGCACCAGGATTATCTCTGGCTGAGAACTTGGAGGGGATAAAAGGTCATTAACACACCTGGCTTTGTCTGGGAAGCACAGTGCAGACAACAGAGGTAAGAGGCTGCAGAAAACAACTGAGCCCTAGGAAGGGAGAGACAAATCCCCTGGGCAGGCTGTGCTGGCAGCACACAGGGCTGGGTAAGGAGGGGGAACATGCCAAGGGCCAGAGAGCAAATCCCAGGAACACTCAGGGCCAGGCAGAAAGAACAGACTGAACTGTGAGCAGTGCCCTGCTGCCCTCACAGAGCAGCCAACAAACAACAGGCCTCTGTCTCTGGGGGTTAGAGCCAGTGCTGGGCTGCTCCCAGTGCTGCCACTCCAGCCCTCCTCCTGCTCCTCACCTGTTCTTCCCCACACCAGGAGGGACACTCAGGAATTTGGTGTCACTGAAGATGAACATCCACAGGTTTGTCACCCACTTTGCTCCTGGCCTGGCCAGAAGCTCCAGATTGCCATTCCTGTCTATGACAGTGATCAAGAGAGCCAGGAGGGGAGTGACCACCTTCTGCACTCGTTTCCACAGGGTGTGCCTTTGGGGAGAAAGAGATGGAGAAACCAGAGGGAATGTGAGCAATGACATCAGCAAAACAGGAGGTGCCTGTCCTGAGTAACTGCTGACATTTGCACATGACAGAATCCTAATGCTGCCTTTACGGGAAAAAATACCACCAACAAAAAAATCCTGCACTTCTCTCACTCCTGGCTCACCTGTAATCCCAGTGCTCCACTTCAGCATTCCTGTCCCAGTACAGCCCCTTCAACTCTAATTCACCCTTCCCCAGGAGAGGCTAAAACTGCCTTCAGAGTTTCCAGCACAGACTGGAGACTGACACTGCCAATGTTCAGGTCACACAAAGCTGCTGTCTCTGCTGCACAGGTGTCACTTGCAGACTCTTCCTGGGAGGCTGCAGGTGACAAGGCAGTGCTGCTGTCCTCACCTGAAGGTACCTGCCTCCTGCAGAGCACTGACGTTGGAAGCCTCCCGAAGCACCCAGTTTTTTGGGTGAAGGGAATTTTCCTCTTGCTTCTTCAACAGGCTGGAGAGACGAGCCTTGGTTATCTTCAGGAAAGAGGCTACAAAACAACAGGGAACTTGTGTCTTCTCTTCTATTAAGCTTGGACCTAAATATCCCACCAAGCACAGCATTTGGCAGTTGTTTCAATAATTGGCCAAGTGGGGAAAAAACCAGCCAAGCAGAGCCAGAGGAAAAGCCACCACTTAAAGAGCAGAAAAGCCCTACACCCACCAACACACACGAGCATGGACACACATTCTTGGGAGATCTCCACTGTCTGCACTACAGCAAGGACCTTTGGATCTCCAGTGACCTGACCGAAATGTTTTGGTGGCCCCCAGACGCCCAGGGGCACTCCTTGCAGCACACACCTTTCAGCTCATCCTCGCTGGAGAAAAAGCTAAGCAGAATCTCAATTCTCCTCCTGCTTCGACTCAGGTCTTCGTTCTGGTCCCGCAGCATCCCCACAGCACTCTGCACACAGGTCCTCAGCAGCACAGTGGTGTCCAGGATCTCACCCTGCCCAGGAAAATACAGCCATTCCCCTCGAGTCACCCTCCTGTCCCCAGCACATTCCCTTCAAAGCTTCACAGTGCTCCCAGCTTCCCTCATCCCAGGCTGCAATTCTCAGCTCTTTTGCTGTCAAGAACAAGATGCAGCTCCCCTGGCTCTTTCAAACTGGCCTGTGCTAACATTCATGATGCAAATATTGCTGATAGGTTTCAGGTGAAGGGGGACACAAAAGGTGGCATGTATCCATAGATGACAGAGCAGAACCACAGTGACAGCTGAGAGGCAAAAATGTATTCCGAACTGACCTCATGGTACTCTGCTCCTGGCACTGGTGTTCCAATCTCCATCTCTCCCTGCTGTGCTTCTCCACTGGCAGGCAGAGCTGCAGCTAAGGTGTAGAATTTGTATTAGAAAGCAGCAGTGCACTCCTGCATCAGTCACATGAGAATTTATTTTAGCAACTGCATCCCAGAGCAGCAGAACATCTGTCAGAGATCCATGAGCACCTGCATAAGTAGCTGAGATTCACCTCTCAAATACAGCCACAGCTGCTCAGGCTGTCAGGACTCATGCAGCAAGAGCTGGAAGAAATGTGACACTGAGCTAATGCCTTAAGCTCTCCCTGAGTCCTGTCAGGCAGTGTGGGGAAATGAAAGAGCGCGAAAAAGCTGAGGGGGAAAAAAGATCCTTGTCAGTGGTTTCTGCCATGCAGCATCTGCTGCCTCCTGTGATGGGACACAGCACTCAGGCTGCTGAGCAGTGCAAATGTCACATTTTTGTCAAAAACAAAAGGAAAAAATACCAAATTAACTTGCTTGGTGACCTAAAGTTGTAGCAATGAATTAAATACTACTTGAGAGCCATGTGGTGACCCCCCCCAGAACCGGTGCTGAGCAGGATCAGATACGTTGTGTCAGGCATCAGTTCCTGTAGTACCAAGTGTGGGAGCACAGCTCCCCCTGTCCCCAGCACACAGCTCACCTCTCCTTGCAGCTGGATCCTCAGAGAACACCTGGCTGATGGTGAGGTTCTGCAGGGTTGTCAAGTCAGAGATCATGTCCTTGGACCTGCGGAGGTCATCTATGTGCACTGACTGCCACAGCCCTACAGGCAGAGAACAAACAACAAGGAATCATTCCCAGCCTGCAGCTTGTTCTGCCAGAAGAGCTTCCCCAGAATTACCTGCCAGCACCTGGGGTTATGTTCAGAGTTCACTAACTCTCACCTCTTGCTGTAGGAGGGGAAAGCACAATGCCCTCAGAACTGCTGCTGCACATGCCCCTGGCTGACAGTTCCAAGGTTCTGAGGCTCTCAGAGAAATCCCCAAACCCAGAGAAACCTTGCTGCTGAGAGCAGAACATATCAGCACCTTCTCAGAGAGCCTCTGGAGAACAACACACCCACAATTACCCCTGTGGCTGTGTGCTGCTCTCCAGCTGACTGGAGAGGGGACCTGTCTGTCCCAGGTACTGATCCCGTGGGCAATCCTGAGAGACAGGGAAGCAGCTCTGACAACCCCCAGGACACACTGAGCCCAGGCTTTCCGCATGTAAAGGAACAGGGAGCAAGAGAAATGATTGCCTGAAGGCAGTGAAGAGATGGGCACACCCACCTCCCTGGAATCCCACGTAGGATGTTCCTCCTTCCACCCGGGAAAGCTTCATGATAAAGTAAACAAAGACAGAGACTTCCCCCAGGTCCACCTTGTTGATCTCATTAACCACGGTATACCTGCAGCAAAGAGGAAATGATGCTGGCAGAGCAAAGGCAGACAGAGGTTCATGGCCACGGGTGTTTCCTCAGGGAGGACACACTTCCTCTGCCAGAACAGACACAGATGACTCCCACTCCTTCCTCCCAGCTGTGCCCTGAATTATCTCACGACCCTCAGCCCTTCAGGACTTCTGCAGCCAGTGGCCAGAATTCACACTTCAAAGGGGATTATGTGTTCATTTCACCCAGTTTAGCTTATTATGACTTGGGTTACAGATTATTATTTGAAATACAAGCAGTGCATTTAGTGGGAATACAACTAGAGAGCAGAACTATGAGTGCTGCTCAGCTTGTAACAATTGACATGGATGTGTTAGCCACAGCAGGCCACAAGCCTTGGCAAGAGTGAGCCAGGTTTTGAAGAAGGAATGTAAGAGATAAGAAAGTGCTAGGTACAGGGTGTTTACCCTGCAGTTTCATGGGGATTTATGTGAAATACTACATGTACTTGGTTAGCCTAAAGGAGGCATGGATGGAGCAATGTTATGTAGTTACAAGTAAGCAATATAGCTTGGTAAAGTGAATATGATTGGTGTGCTATTTTTAGCAATAGGTGAAAAGGTATATAAACTTTGCTTTGTGTATCAATAAACGGCTTCATGGCTGCATGGCTTAATGCAAGCAGATCATGAAGACCCCATCTCTTCATTACCACCGCTGTCATGTTTAGATTCATTCTGCTACAGAATAAAGCACTGCACATTCCTGAGTGTGAGATGCTCAAACAGCACCAATAACCAAACACAGAGAGGAGTGGCCAGGCAGAACTGAACCACTCCACACCCGACTCACTTGGCTGAGGCGATGAGCTGGGCATCCTGAGAGCCATCTTCAAAGTCTGTCTGAATAATGAGGACTTTATTTCCTGAAGTAGCAACCAGGAAATCCCTGAAGAGTGAAGAGAGATTTAACAAAAGTCACTAATTGTAAAGATCAAACATTAAACACCACAGAACCAGTCACTCCATATTAGCTTTGGCTGCTGCAGGAGGAGAGAGAAAAAACACCAAACCCCATCTCATGTGGTGGAGCTGATAAGGTTTGTCCTGAGCCAGCCCGCTGGCAGCACAGCCTCTCTTTTCCTTCTGCGCTTCTCCAAATGCTCTGCCCACACACCTTCCACACCCTGCAGCCTATTCCAAGCAGGAGAACACAGTCCAGACTCACCGGATGCTCTTCAGGAAGGAGTACTCGGTGTCAAACTGCTGCAGGAACAGGATCTGGGGCCTTTGGGCCTTGCCCTGCACCTCCCTTTCCAGGCAGGGAACGTCGGCACTGGTGAGCAGCCGTGAGAAGGTGGTGACCTGGGCACAAAGGGGCAGCGATGCAGCACAGACCCACCTGTGCTGCCAGCCTGCTGCACAGCTGGGCTGCACCCCAAACTTAAGGCGGTTTATTTGCCACCACCTCCGCACACCCGGGCACCCAGAGCCGAGCACAGCTCAGGGGGTTTTGGGGGCACCCCAGACTCACCTCGGTGAAGGCCGCCTGGGCCCCGGTCCCTGCGCACACCTGGGCACCCAGGAAGTCAGCGAAGGACGTGTGCTGCTGCTGCCTGAAGTAGGTGTGTGCCAGGGAGCGCGCCACGAACGCCTCCGCGGAGCTGCACAGGCGGATGACGGCGTCGGGGGTGGCACAGTTGAGCAGGGCCAGCCGTGCCTGCTCTGTGACACGGGGCAGCAGCTGGGCAGGGGCACAGGCCGAGCGCAGGCGCTGCGAGCCCTGCAGCACCAGCGAGGCGCAGGCGTTAGCGTGGTAGCCCACGAACACGTCTGCAGGGCTGTACTGCTGCTGGCTGATGAAGTGCTCCTCTGTATTGACCGCCGTGAACTCCTGCACCCAGCGCTGCAGCTCCTGCACCGCCTCCCTCTGCCCCTCGTCCAGCATGGTGCTGATGTCCAGGTAGTGCTTCTCCAGCCGGTTGATCAGCGGGATGGGGAAGTGCTTGTACACCACGTCCTTCTCCTCGATGACGATCAGGCGGAATTTGGGGTGCACCCGACACTTGACGCGGTGGGTGCCCAGCCCCAAATCCACGTACTTCTGCCCAGCCAGGTACACGTAGTACTGGTTCAGGGCATCGTAGAGGCTCTCGTAGAGGTTCTGCAAGTTGAGGAGCACGACCATCTGGCCAGTTTCCATGCAGACCTTCACTCGGTTGATGTTCCTGCATATCTGGGTGTATTCTTGGTCCTTAGGAAAACTGGAGCCGAAGATGATTTCTGGCTGCTGCCGGGCAGTGAAGAAAGCCTGCTGGAGGATCTGCAGCGCCGCGTAGTTCTCAGTCAACACAAGCAGGTACCTGCAGTCCCCATCCTCAGCGCCACTGTAGATGTTCTTTTCGATCAGCTCTATCCTACTGATATCATGAGCACGTATCTCCCCTCTTTCTAGCAACTTGGAAGTGAATATTTCCAAGGCGTTGACATCATCTTTGCCACCGAAGTTACGAAGAACCACTGTGGCAATGTCCTGAGGTGTGGGCTCATTTTTGGAGCTCTTAGCTAAGGCAAAAAACATCTTTATGAGGCTGTAGTAGTCACGCAGGCCAAAGAACTCCCTGTCTTGGGCTTTGCAGATGTTTTCATATGCATCTGCAAAGTGATGGAAATACTGCTCGACCTTCTGCAAAGCCCCCTGTGCCGAGCAGCAGATGCCCTTTGCACTCTCGATGAGCTCTTCTCTGCTGGGGTCCCCACGAGACACAAAGATGCCTCGATTCATCTTGGCAGGGTCCAAAGCCCAGTTGGAAATTCCGATGAAGCCAACCTTTTTGTGAGGAAGAGGGACATCATCTATGCAGCCATCCTCCAAAAGTGGATGCAAAGTCTTTAAGGGCATTTTGGGAGAGTCTTCTGCCAGCCCAATCTCATCCAAAACAACCACTGACACATACTCCTCCAAGTTCTTCCCTTCCTGGAATCGAGCACAGTGCTTGAAAGTGCCTATGATTCCCTCTGGAGTGGAGAGGGGGCTGCACTGGAAAGACACGAGATGGATCTGCTTCAGGTCTTTGAACAGATCGGAATGAGCTGCTTGACCTTGCATAGCATCGGCCACAATGGTTTTTGCCAGGGATTTGGAGCTCCCAGGCTTCCCGACAAGAAAAAGAGGGATTTTCAGCTCAATACAGATGACCATCATGAAGACATTTTCCTTCAAGGCCAAGTTCCTTGCTATGGTATCCTGGAGAGGCACCCCACTCAGGAATAAGTCCTGCATCAGGGAGATTTCTTCCAAAATCCTTTTCTGGGTATTGTAAGGCTTTGGGAGGACCTGGCTGATAGCAGTCCTGTACGGCTCCTTCCTTTCCAGAGACGCGTGGTAGCAGACCCCGACCGCCAGCACCAAGGACCAGATGACGGCGCTCCTGTCACCGCTGCCCTTGGGAGCTTTCCTCTCAGCCAGGTACTTCTCCAGCTCCCTCAGCAGCAGCTGCCTGTGCCTGTAAAACCACTTGAACACCTCCATGCAGCGCTCCACATCCCGCAGGCTGACAAAGCTGCACTCGTCATCCCTCTGCCTCATGTACTGCTGGGAGGCAAAGAGCACCTCTGTGACCGTGCTCACCTCGTCCCTGGCCATGGGCAGCTCCTCCGCCACCCGCTGCACGATCTGCTGGATGTACATCTTCTCAGCACGGTCACTGAGCTGCCCGAAGTCCCAGACCAGAGGGATCATGCTGGGCGGGAGCGCGTGCACGCGGTACACGAGCTGTCTCAGGGGGATGGAGCCCAGCTTCTCCCTGCTGTTGTCGGCCTTGACCCGATAGCCCAGCCCAGCCAGCTCCAGGCGCTGGATCATCCCGTCCGTGTGCTTGCGGTAGGGATTGCAGGCTGCGATGATCCGCAGGCCAGAGCCAGAGACCAAGGGCTTCCCCTGCACCGTGCGGTCGCACAGAACCTCCTTGATGCTGCTCACGGCCTCTGTGGTGTTGGCTTCATCAAAAAACAGGACCGTGTCCAACCCGTGCTTCTGCTTGTTGGATTTAGCCAGGGCTTCCGCTTCTCTGATCCTGGCATAGATCATCTCTGCAGTGGTACCTCCGTGAACCTTGACAAGCTTCATGTTCTCCACCTCTACAAAGCTTCTGCGTAGCTGGCACAGGAACTTCACCAGCCTGGTTTTCCCACAGCCTGTTTCTCCCATGATGACGACCGGGATGTTGCAGCGGAATCGCATCTCGATGGCCAAGATTTTCAGCACGTTGTCTGTGGTGAGCTCGTACGTCTCGTCGGGGTCAAACACCCAGGAGAGTCCCAGCACCATGCAGAGTCTCTCGAGCTTCTCTGCGCGGGGCAGCTGATCGAAGGGCACGTTGAAGGGAACCCTCTGCATTAACAAGCCCTGGTACAGCTGGGCACTCATGATGTTCTTCTTGATGATGCTGCCATTCAGAGGATTGATGGCATCGATGCAATTCCCAGTCTGCTGGAAGTGGAAACCAATGAATGTCATGGACACGCGATCCTCATTGAAAAACAGATAGGGATGAGGCTCTGACTCCCACTTCTTCCTGATGCGGAAAGGAAGCAGATCTTCCTCAGCAACATTCTCCAGGTAAGAGGATTCAGGTCTTCCTGAACTCTGGTCGGAAATGTTCAGGGAGGGCGTGGCAAAATCCCGTGCCATTAAAATCATGAAGCCAACCACAAAGTTCTTGAAACCTTTCAAAGTGTCCTGGATAAAGTCAGGGTTGCAAAAGACAGAAGCTTCACAGTCTCTCAACTGAACGTTCAGGAACCAGGTGAAGTTGCGGAGCTCTGCCCAGGAGGGATCCACGACCCCACAGTGCAGGAGGAAGAGCTGCAGACATTCTGCAGGGCTGCCTTCCACGGACAGCTCCTCGTACCAGAACGTGTCCAGGTCATACCCCTGGTCAAACCTCTTCAGGTACTGGAAGGGTCTCTGGAAAGCCTCACTGCAGAATTCTTCCTTGTCCATTCCCAGGTCCAAAGCACCCCCAGAATGGTTCCCAAGTGTCTCCATTTCTAGCACTTCTTTGGGAGACCTGCATGTTATTTTAGGGAACACATCCAAGAAGTGGTACTTCTGGCCCACTGACATCTGGAGAAGAAAAAAAGAAAATAAAAGATCATCATGGAGCTCTAGCTTCAGTCTTCATCAGCTTAATCTGTTCTTAACAGTCTCCTTGCCTAAAACCATAGACCTGAGGAACAGGAGCCAGCCTTTTCCTCTGTGCATCCCTTCTTCCACTTAAAATGCTAATGAATCCTTTTGAATCCAATGAATCCTATTCCTTTCCACATTTTCCTTCCAGGGAAGTGAGCCTGGCATCACCTCTAGCCCCTTTGCAGGGCTACTCCAAAGAAAACGAAGCCAAATAAACTGTTGGTGTTTATTCCAGTCACTTCTACATTCTGTTCTTACAGCCGCATATAAATATTCCCCTATTTTCAAAAATGCAAATTAAAAATGCAGTATCTAATCTCCCTCATGTTATGTTTCCTATAAACGTTACAGTGGGGGCAATGAGGCTTGGACCAATACCTTCAGAAATCACCAACCAAGGAAATCGGACAGGCCTCATTTGCTGTCTGGTGTTCATGTCACTTGGTACAACACCAGGGACACCAGTTTGTTATGGGATACAGCACAGGAACGCAGAACTGTGCTGTGTTTAGAGTCACAGTCTCTACAAATCACCACAGCTATGTACAAACGTGTGAAAAGTGACAGAAATTCCCAGAAAAGGAGTATTGCTGGTACGTACGGGTCTGGCTGCTTTCTTTGGCACTGGGGACACCTCCAGGATTTCAATGATGTACAGATGACACTTCTGCCGTAGCCACATGTTGCCATTATTATCTGTCAGGTACTGCAAAACCAACAGCTTGAAGAGAAACTCTGGAATTCCACGCTGCACCTATCACAAGAAGAGATACCAAGGCACTTCTTTATTTACCCATCACAGCTTCACAGAATCACAGAACACTTGAGGCTGGGAAGGCTCTCTCTGCTCAAAGCAGGCCCAGCTAGAACAGGCTGCCCAGGGCCACAATCAGTCAGGTTTTCAATGTCTCCAAGGCTGGAGACTCTACAGCTTCTCTGGGCAACTGTTCCACAGTTCAATCACCTTGATGGTTATTTGTGTATTACTTACACAGTAATTTGAAAACACATGCTAGGGAAATGGCTGATTGAGAAACAAGAGCTTTAAGGAAAGCTCCTGCAAGGGTCCACAGAGGACCTGTGGGACAAGACAGCTGTGGGAGGGATGTACTCACTGAGGAGGTGATATCAAAATGGAATATCATGGGTTTTGTCTGGTGCTCTCTCTTCAGAAAAGGCAGGAGAGACTTCAGCACTTTATCTTCATCCACTTCTGGTTCAATCAGTCTGATGGTTTTCAGAAGTCCTGTACAGTCAGGATGCTCTTCTTGCAGTCTCTCATGCAGCCTCTTCACATACAGAGACTTCCCTGTTTTAAAAAACATCACAAGAATTAAAGCCATCAATATCACATATGTCACATTAAGATCATAATAGACAGAAGGAAATAAAACTTTTGAGTACTCCATGCCCTAAAATCTCTGAAGCTTCCTAAAAGGCATTCCAGAAGAAAGTCTAAATCTGGTTTGAGATGCTGGAGCCTGGAATCCAACACACTGCTCTTGTTATCCATTTGTTTTTTTTTCCTTCCACTGCCTAAGAGAAGCTTTCATCTTCATTAGAACTTGAATAGATTCTATTTTGTGCTTGTTTCTAAAGTCAAACCAGGGGACAAAGTGAATTCCAGCTTTCACTTCACTGCACTGACCAGTCCAAACTGCCCTTTTTGACCAAGATACTTGAAGCTTGGACACAAAACCTGGCAAGGTGAACCCCACTCTGGTTTTGAGCTCCCAGCAGAGCCCATGCTGCCTTACCCATGCCGGCTCTTTTGGAGGACACAATTCCAACACACATGTGCTCCTTGAACACGGCTGCAGCCGAGCTGGAGGGCTGAGCCACTCGGAAGTGGTGCTGCAGGTACTGCTGGATGTCTGCCCGTGACCTCTGGGGAATCATGTGCACCTTGTAGTGGCTGAAGGCAGAGGGCAGGTAGCTGTTCTCCCGCTCGCAGTTGCACAGGATGATGAGCCTGTAGGAGCTGCCATAGAACTGCAGGTGTTGGAACAGCTCCTCTGCCCTGCAGCTGACCTCATAGCTCAGCTCATCCGCGTAGAGCATGGTGTAAATCTTGTCCCCCCCGTGGCAGGGAATGAGGCACCTGCGCAGGAACAGCCCCACCTGCTCGGCACTGGTCTGGGGTGTGCACAGCAGAACCTCGTCGAAGGTGGGCAGGGGCTGCTCGGGGCTGTTCATGTAAATGGCCAGAGCACAGCTGAGCACCTCAGAGCGAGGGCAGGTGATGAGGTTGGGCTGGCCCACACAGAGCAGGTCCTGAGGGAAGTCTCTGGTGACACGTTCCCCACCCCTGCTGGCCAGGTTCTTCAGCCACACGCCCAGTGTGTCGATGTCCAGGCAGCTGGGGAGGAAGGAGCCCATGTTGCTCATGTAGCACTCCCAGATGCACTTCAGCCGGGCACTCAGGTCCTTCTCCCCATCCAGCAGCACTTGGAAGTCAGAAACAGCCTCCTCTGAGCTGGGAGGGCCCTGGCTCAGGAGGGCTGCTAGGATGTCCTGCTCGGTGCAGTTGTGGTTGAGGAAGGAGAGCATCATGAGGGCAGCCTGGCTGGGGCTGCCCTGGCCCAGCTCCTGGCACAGGTACACCAGCTGCTCCGCGCTGTAGTAGTTCAGGTAGAAATGCTCCAATCGCTTTGCGTTCATGAAGCTTTTCCAGCTCTCCAGGAAACTCTCCATGGTCTTACAGAGGGCTGGGAGCACAGCTGCCATATCCCCTTGCCCTTCCAGCACTGGGATGGGGCCCAGGGAGAAGTCTATAAGAACACAGGATTCTCTGTGGGGTGAACAATACACCTGGGCAAGCCAGGAGCGGAAGAGCATGTTCCCAGCTGAGTAAAGGTCTATAAAGGCCTGGGCAAGTCTCTGGACATTGGAAAAGACCTGTGCGAGGACAGAGGACAGAGAAACAAGCTGATTTACAAGTTTCAGCCATGAAACCACTGGAAGGATATTCAATGAAGTCTTTGGTCCCAAGATGTGCCAGGCCTTACACAGCAACCACAGACCCCCTGCGACTTTAACAGCAGCATCCCCAGGAAACCAGGAAGAAACTCCCAGCTTGCTACAAAAGTACAGTGATGCTGCCAGCCAGGACAATCCCCAGTGCAGCCAGAGGATAAGGCCACCAGTTCACTGCCCTGCCTCCAGCTTAGTTCCACTTTAACAAGGAACCAAAGGCAGAAACACCCATGTGCCTGTAACCACCACTCCCAGCAACTCCACTGTCAACCAGAGCCTTAAAAGCTTACACTCAAGGGGAAATCCAGCCCTGGCCCCAACACCAGTAAGCCCCTGGGTCTGGAATCTGACCTCAGAGAACCTCTCCACCTCCAGGCCTTGCTCTCCCTTGGCTGACATGAGCATCAGTTTGTTCTGCAGCTCACGGAGCTCTGCCAGTGAGTACTTCCAGGAGGCCTCACTGTCCCCCGAGCTCCCCAGGAGGGTGAAGTGCAGGACACTGTCCAAGGACACCTGCCAGAGCAGAAACTGTCAGTGTGCTTGGGGCTCTGCCCGAGGCAGGGGAGTGCTGGGGCAGCAGCCCCCAGGCAGGAGGGGCACTGGGAGCTGTGACCTCACCTTCAGGCCATCAGCTGGTGCCCGCAGCACATAGACCCCTCTGCTGTTGATGGCAGCTGCCAGGGACAGCGAGGACAGCTCCACGGAGCCGTGGCTCTCCTTCACTGTCTTCAGCCACTCCAGATGCTGAGCCGAGGCACGCTGTGGGAGAGAGGTGACAAGCACTGCCCTGACTGCTCTGAAATCCTGTATCTCTGGTTTACACCTGACCAGGACAAACATCTGGGGCTGGCACAAGGGTTTTGTGATGGGGAAGGAAGGAGGGAATGTGTACTGGCTTCAGGCTGCTCTTTCTGCACAGCTCTTCCTTACCCACTCCACAGGAGGCTGAACAGAGCCTGCAGTGCTCCAACACCTCTTGCTACAGAAGCAGGCCCTGCTGCAATAGGGTAAGAGCTCCCAGGCATCTGCCTCCCCTCTTTCACACCATCAAACCTGCATGAGCAAAGCTACATCACATCACACTGGAAATTCTCACACTGCCCTGGAGAAACCTGTGCCACACTGGTTATAGCTGCCTCAGTGAATTTTTGTGCCGCAGACATGAGGGATTTTTCCTCCAATAACAAGAGCTGCAGTCATGTCCCCACACAGGTGCCATTTGCCCAGTGCAGTCCAACTTCCAGCCACTCCCAGAAGGCAGAAATGCAGGAGGATGCTGAGGCCCTGCTCCAGGAGAACTCACCAGTTTCTCGGGGAGGCTCTCATCGCTGTCCAGCGCTCGCCACAGCTTCTGCAAGCAGCGCATGAAGTCCTCGAAGCCTGAGTGCTGGTGGAGCTCGTAGAGCAGGGAGGAGTAGCCGTGCACAGTGCCATGGAAACAGGCCACACGGTCCACATCCATGTCGTTCTCCCCCGCCGAGATGGATGCCAGGTCAACAAACACCTTCAGCTCGTTTATGTCTGAAATGAGGCAGCCCAGGAGTGAACAATGAATGAGGCAGCTTGGACACCACCTCTCATCACCACCTTCTACAGGAATTCAGGAAGAATGCTTTGAACAGCAGCTGCTATGCAAATGCCCTCTCTCCCCATCAGCTTTCCCAGGCCATCCATTCATCCATGGACCCCCACAGCCCCCAGATCCCCAGGCAGGAGGGGAGCAGTGCCTGGGGGGTTTGTGCAGCTGAGGGTGTCTGTGCAGGTCAGACAGCTCAGCTGGCAGACACATAACTCTGTGCCCTGAAACAACAGCTCTGAACCGAGCAGCAGCAGCTGCTGAAGCCCTCCAGGCCCAGCCCAGCTCCCAGAAGGGTGGTCACTGTGTGCTGCACCAGCCCACAGTGCACAGGCACCTTTAAAGGGTCCTCCTAGCACGTTCCACACCAAAGCCCATCAGAGATGTAACTACCAACACCAGAAGCTACAAAGGCACAAAGCAGATGGGTCAGGGATTCAGCGTTCCTTCTGCCTCCACACAAGCTGCCATCCCTTCTAGTACTCTGTCTAGTTCCTGGAGGAGCAGCACACACCTTTCAGTGCTTCCCTGACCCAGCAGACAAACTCCTTCTGCTGGGCCAGCTCCCTCAGACAGCGACGGCGGGGCACAGTGATCCCCTGCAGCAGCTTCTTGGCTTGCACGAGCTCAGGGCTGATGGAATCCAACTTCTGGGTCTTGTAGGATTCAAGCTTTTCTGTCTGGAAAGCAAGTGGGGCAAACACACACTGAGACTGGAACTGGGAAATGCCACTGGTTCTGCAGCAGGGAAATGAAAGCCCTCTGCAAAGCCACACCCCAACAGAGCAGTATCATCATCTCTCTTTAAGGAACAACTACACAAAAGCACTTGGAAATCTGATTTTTACCTCAAATAAGCATTTTGGGACAAAGAATGGCTCTTGACAGACTGAGACAGACTTGTGGGAAGATTCAAATTTAGCCAATACCCTGACAGTACGGAGCCAAAGTCAGGGATACTTACTATATGTAACAAGTTTTCTAGGATTCTGAAGTCACCAGAAAGGCCTAAACTGTCTTTGACTTGGGCAATGATCTTGGCCGCATCAAAGGTTAAATGCATTTCATGGTACTGCTGGATCTGCTGGACTCGCTGGTCAACCCAGCCTCTGTCTTCTGCAGCCTGAAGCCCACAGATAGTGTCCAGCTCTGCTCTGAGACCTTCAGGACGATTTGTGAATTCCCAGAAAATTCTATCAACCACAGAAAGCGTGAGACGTCCTGATCTGAGATCATCGTACAGCAGTGCATAGTTGTCAAAGCAAGGGCGGATCATGCTGTCCAAAACATCATCAAGGTCCAAGTCAGGAACCATCTCCTCCTCATCCTCCTCCTCCTCTGGATAGTCACACTCATACTCCTTTCCTGCCTTCTGTGCTGCTTCCTTCCAGAACTGCTGGAAGATCAGGCTGTCCTTAAAGAAGTGCATTTTGTGGACAAACTCTTTCAGCTCTGGGCTCAGGTTGTAGAAGGCCTCCAGGGGTCTCTTTCCCATGATCACAACTTGATTCAGTCTTTTTGAGCAAAGATCTTCCGAATGTTGAAATTCCACTTCATTTACATTCACTGTAAACCAGAGACAGGCCAGAGGGAGATCAGGTGGTGCAGCCTGGCTCCAGCTCACTTCATCCTATTCCCCCAAGCCACAAAAGCCTACCAAGGCAGGTGGAGCCCTGTAAGTGTCATTTGATGCACAAGCACTCAACTTGATCCCCCCACTGCTCTGGGCTTACTTCCCCCACCCCTCATCACCCTCACTTTGGGGTTTAGATTCAAACCAGTTCCCAAAGCCAAGAGATTTTCAAGGAAAATGCTGTTTTCTGGACTTGCCACTTTCAGACCGCTTCCCCAGAACTCTACCTCTCACAGACTTCTTCACCTTCCTGCACATGTTCAGGAAGGTTCCTATTGCTTTTTTCTCTCTTCTGAGCTGTGTGATTTCTTCATGCCTCAAATCCAGCAGTTCTTTCAGGCTTCTCTGGAGCACTTCCTTTTCCTCACGTGGTCGTTGCTGGTGCTCTGAAAGAATACTCACCTGTAGCTACAAAGCAGACACTTCCCACACCCTGCACCCAACTCAGGCTGGGAACTGCAGAGTCACAAACCCCGCAGTGACAACACAAACTGGATCTGGGAGCTCCCTGTCCAGGCCAGGGGACAGCACTCCAAACTTCTTCAGCCCCTCCTGAGCATTCCAAACTGCTGCAGCCCTTCCAGAGTATTCCCAACCCCTCCAGCCCCTCTCCTGAGCAGGCCAGCATCACCACAATGATGCTTTAAGCCAACCATGCCCCCTCTGAACTCCTCACTTACTTGTCTCCCAAATGCCAATGAACTGTTCTTCATGCTGGAAAACCTCCTCCAGATGTTTCACAAGGATGCAGCCCTGGTGGATGTCATCGGTGACACTCGTAAGCACTGAGTCTGCTGTGGCCATGACATCCTTTGCTTCATCTGTAAGTTTGTCCAGAAGGTTTCTGTTTGCTCCTGTTCCAGAAAAAAAGCATGTCACATTTCCCAAAACACAGGCAGAATCATGAACTCTTCCATGCCATGGTACAGAGTCTTTCCATTTCCTACTGAACCCCTACCCAAGAGCCTGTGGACTCACACCACCCTCCAACCCCTCATGCCTTTCTGAACAAAACCAGGATTTCAGGACAGCAATTTGGAAACTTTCCATGGAGAGCCCAGACCCAAACCCTGTGGGGCAAACGAAAGCCATTTGGATCCATTCACTTGGCCAACTCTTTGGCATTTTTGTGTGCCAATAACTTGTGAGAACTTCCCAGAGAAAGAAGTTATGGTCCACAAATCCTGAAGAAGCTGCAGTGGATTAGCACAAGAGGAAGAGTGGCTCCTCTTCCTTGGCCTTCCCCCTCCAAACCCAAGCTGAACACTTCAAGCTTTGAGATAGGGACTAAGGCAAGAGCAGGACAACTTCTCTCTGGTGCTCTGTGCAGTGGCAGCAGTGAGGCAGAGAAAAGCTTCTCACGGCCTCCTAAAACCCAACTACAGACCTACCGTTAAATCTGAAGATATGTTTGACATCAGGCCACGTGAGCAGGTGGTGCAGAATCTTATCAAAGTCCCCCTCAGACTGCCCACCCCTGACTGGCCACGACTTCACCACGACAGCAGACACAAGCTGGCTGAACTGGTCCATGTTGTAGGCAGAGATCTTCTCCAGGAGATTGCTCTGTGCCTGCCAGGGCACACAGAGAGGGCAGGGCTGTGTCAGACTTTGGGGTCCCACTGTGTCTGTGTCTCAAAACTGGCACTAACACCAAGGAGTAACCTCGAGTGCTGAGGTATATTCCAAAACTGCCCTGAGACACAACTGACCCCAGAGCTCATGGTGGAAACACATTACAAATATTCCTCACAGATTCATGCCCTGATTTTTTCTTGTTGATATTTTTTGTTGTTGGTTTAACAAAAAGTCCACAGCAACTCAAGCAACATCCACCTCCCCTTCCACCACAAGGCACATCCCTATGCAACAGAATTGATGTGAAATTCCACTTTTCTTTCTCCTCCCTTCCCTACCTTTCCCTTCCCCAGCAAGGCAAATACAATACCTGACAGGCTGCAGGTACAGCCTCTGTAGCACAGCTTTGGAAGCACTGGATGATGGAGGAGTCCATCCGTGTGATTTGGGAGTACTGACAACAGTACAGCAAGATTTGGTTCACTGGAAGCTCCTAAAGGGCAAAAGGGAGATTTCTCATCAGCTCAGTCTCCAAAGTACTTCTCCTGACAGCACCAAACAGTGCTGCTATCAAGACAATAAAAGGAACCTGAGCATCAGCTAAATTTTGAGAGCCTGGAAGAGATCAAACAAATAAATGCTTGGAAAAATTTTTATTATTTCCATCTAAAGTGTGATTATTTAATATCCACCTCTCCAAGCCAAGCTCGCAGCAGAAAATATTTGTTTCCTGATTTCACTGTTAAAATCAATGGCTTAAAGAAATGTAAATTGCTGTAGAGAGGAGATAAGGAGATACAGAGGGTCAGTTTGGAAGGGAGTTACACACATGGGTGTGCATTTGGCAGCCTGGCCAGCACCATTTCTGCACAAGGAATGAAGAGAAGCACTAACTTGGCTTCTCTGAGCCCTGGGGCTTTTATTTGGCACTCGCTGGTTCTTAAAACTCCAGAGGTGGCAATTGCTCAGAATGTGGATTTCCTCTGAAGCACCAGGACCTGCAGCCAGGCCACTGACACCAGGATTACAGTGTGGGACATTGCCATGGCCAATTCCTGAGCCTCCAAAATCTGGTTTATACCAGGCAAAGGCAATTGTTATGGCCAAAGCTACCCTGTTTCCATGTGCTCCTCCTCCAAGCACAGCACAAGCCACTCCCTCTGCTCTGGGCCACCAGCCAAGACTGCCTGGAATCTCCCCTACCTTCTGGATTCTTTTCTTCAGATCTGCAAGTAAAGTGTTCCTCCACTTCTGGGTGAACTGCTTATCTGGAAAGCTGATACTCACAAACTTATTCCAGGCCTGCAGGGGACAAGCAAACAAATATAAACCACTGAGTGCTGAGATTTAATAAAGAAGGAAATTAAAAGAGCATTGTAGAAGAGATGCCCCACATGCCTCAGACAGTCTGCAGCCCTTCCAGATGTTTCCATCCAAAGGAAAAGGAACACTCCCAGAGCCACAGAAAGCAGCTTTTAATCCCAAACACTGTGTAAATGTTTCAGCTGCTGAAGGAGACCTTTGAATGAGCTACTTCCACGCTGCTGCTGCAAACTGTCCCAGGAAAGGCTGGGAGCAGCAGCTCAGACTGGCAGGGCTGCTCTGAGCTTTGCCTGCTGGAAGGTTTGAGGACAATCAGTGGGACACACCGGGAGCAAGACACCAACAAGGGCAGCTCCTCACCCCAGCAGTGCCTTCAGGAAGAGCCAAGGAAGAGCAGAACTGAGCTGAGCAGTACCAATTCCAGCCCTGTGCTCCTCAGCCCAGTAGTGTTTCAAACACTGCCCATCCCCATCCCATTCCTTACCCAGCCACAGCTACAGAGACCAGCAAAGAGCCAACAGACTCAAGATCCTGGCTAAGCTACAGTAAACCCCCTTTGTACTGATGTTATTAGATGACAAACCTGAAGTTCAGAGGCCAAAGAGAAGGCCACGTGGCCCAGGTGCTCCTCCAATAACTTCTGGTTTAAAGAGGTTCTGAACCAGGTTTGAGCATTTCTCAGAGCTCCATGGAGGAACTCTGCCACTGGAACTTCCTGCACAGCATCCCCTGGAACCTGCCCCACACGGAGGGGAAGACGAAAAAATAAACACACTTCAAGCAAGACAGCAACAGACAACTGGCTTAAATCAGCATATCTAAAGAGAAGGGCCAAAAGCATCCAGAAAACAGAAGAGCCCAGCAACAGACCCAGCAATGCTTGAACAAGGAGCAGAGAGAGGCTGGGAAGGTGTAGTGCTTACAGGAAGGTTGCGCTCAAGCTTGTTCCAGGAAGTAAAGACAACTAATGTTTAAGGGGAAACAAAACCTGACTTAAAACAAAGCTTATCACAGCAAACCCAAGCATCTGACCTTATCTTCAATAAGAAATAAATTTATTAGGTGATTCCACAACTCTGTGAAAGTACCACAGTCTTGCTTAGAGTGTGAAGCTCTTAAAATTGAGTCTGGACATGATTTAAACCCAGTCTGCTGTACCACACTTGTGATATTTCTGGGTACCATGCTTGTATCAAGCCAAGAGTTCCTTGGTACTCACTGCTGGGGGCTGAAGCTGGGCAACCTTGGCAATCAGCATGGCAGCAGTGGCAGGGATCAGGAACAGATGCACTCTCCTGGTGGCCTTGCAGAGTATCTCATGCATCCTGAGGCAGCAGGACAAGCAACACAGCCAAGAACGAGCTTCCAGAGCTCTGATGGGCAGCAATAGAGAGGAAGAATTAATTTTCTGCTCTGAGGAAAAGTGAAAAATTAAAAACTAAGTAAAAACCCCACCAAATTCAACATGGTGTGCCAGCTGCCTCCCTCAGATGGATTTAAAAAAAGGGATAGAACTCCAGGATTCTTTTCCTTCCAGAGATGTCAAGGCACACAAGCAGGACCCCAGTCCTGGTGCAACGCTCTCACAAAGGTGCACTGCACTCACCTGGCTGGGGGCTCATCCAAGACATGCAGAACTGTGTTTAAAAGCTTCTGTACCACCTGAGAATGGAAAGACAAAAATATGAAACTCTGGAAGAAATTTTACAGACTGATTTCTGATTACCTGAGGAAGAGGGAACTCACCATTCTTTTGTATCTTCTCCAACATTTTTATAAATACACTGTAGAATAGCAGAACTTATTTACTGGATGTCAGAGCATCCAAATACCTGGGCAACTTTTATATGCACAAACCCAACCTGTACTTCTCACAATTTGGGGGTTTCAAATCTATCATTAGCTGCAAAATCCTACTCCTGCTCTTCTTACACCAATACAAGAGTTTTCACAACAGCAGGAAAATCTCCCAAACCTGCAGCCCCTTGCCCAACCCTCCTGTGTGAAAAAACAGTTGCAGGTACACATCTGAGGAGGTCAGGATTAGACCACTTGCCATCAGTAGCCAAGAGCAAATCCAGCTAAGAACCTCCTCCTCTCATCAATGCCAACACCACTTTTTGCTGTAGATACATTCCAAAATCCCTAAGGAGTCTCTGACTTCAGAGCAACCATTTCTGCTTTTAGCTAGGTTTGAAGCTCTTTGTGCTGTGACCTGCTGCCACCCCCAGTCCCCTCAGTGGTGGTCAGTTCTGCCAAAAGACACCCAGGAGCCCAGTTTGATCCTTCATCCCAGAGCTGGGTAAAGCTGCCAGAAGACAAACCTCAGAGTTATTGAACGAGAGGTCAACATTCTCCAATCTGTACAAAAGACCTTGAAGAGTAACTAACAAGTCACTGGAGAAGTCTCTTATGAACTCAGCCAGGCTCCCCAGGGGCAGCAAGCAGAGCCAGGATTTGACCAGAGTCCCATCCAACTCCATCAAGTACTTCTTTTCTCTCATCCGTTCCAGCAGGGTCACTCTGGAGGCAAGACAAAACAAAATCTTCAGGATTCGGAGGAACAAAAGGCCACGAGCTTGTGCAGCCCACAGAGGAGTCTCCTCCTCATCCCTGTGCTTTTATCACTGCAGCTGAGGATCAGTGGGATCCAGGGGTGGCAGAGCAGAGCCAAACCACTGAGCACAAGCTCTCAGGGAAAATAAACTCCAGGTATTGCTCAGACTCTACACAAGATGAGCAGCTTGAACTTCCAGCTGCTCCTTGGCTGGCAGAAATGGGGGGGTTGTGTTTGAGGGGTCACACCATGCCCAGCTGGGCTACACTCAATGACCTCTGAGACACCAGTGAGGCTGTGCCCAAGTACCCCCAACACCCTCCCTCAACATGCTGAGACATTTAGTACCCTAAAAATGAGGGAGGGAAAAAAAACCAAACCAAACCAAACCAAAAAAACAAAAAAAAAAAAAAAACAAAAAAAAAAAAAAAACAAACCCAAACAAACAAAAAAAAGAGATTAAGTAAAGAGATCACCCCCAGCTACAGCACCAGAACAATGGCTGTAAGTGGGAACTCTGGAAAACTCACGCATCTTTTTTCCTCCTGGTTTCAGCAAATGCAAGCCCCTCCAGCCCTGCCCAGACATCCTCCTCCACCAGCCCTTGCTCCTGCTGCAGAGGAGCAAAGGAATGCAGAAGGGGAAGGATCCACACCCACTGGTCTACATCACGTTCAATGCACCTCTGGCACAAGTTTGTCAGGTCGACCTTCAAACTAAATAAAAAGACAAACACACTGAGTGAAAGAACAGCTTTATCCAGGCCTTGAGAAGACCCTAGGGGTGTGGGAAGCTACATCTCAGTCTCCCTATGTGCCTTCAAGCAAACTCTGGTCATTGCTTTAGCTCCATCTACTCTTCATTGCAGAGTGTACTGCCCAGGTTTAAGGCCCAGAGCTGCAATGCTACTGAATCTCTCTGCACAGACCCTGCTGCTGGAGCACTGGGAAGACCCAGTCCTTTATCTACAGTCTCCCCATGAGCCCGCCAGCCCTGTGACACCCACACAGAGGACTCCAGAAAGAAATGCAATGGCTGCAGCTGTGCAAGTGAAGAACTCCAAATCCAGTACCTGGTAAACAGGCACACCAGGGGAAAACCAACCAAAAAGTCTGGAATGATGTACTGCAACCTTGCCTGGATGCTAGCCCTGCTTCAGGCAGGAGGCTGGAACTGAGACCTCCAAAGATACCTTCAATGTAACTTTTTCTCTGGTTCTCTGGCACTAAAGAACTGGACTCCTGTTTCTATCAAAGGTTTGAGCAACACCAGCCCAGTCATTTAGAAGGTACATAGGACACTTACTTGGTAAGTCCTGCAAAAGCCTGTTTGATGTGATGAATCTCATTCTGCACATCTTGTTGTGACACCTGATCAAAGCACAAGAGGCTACACAGGTCAGCCAGGTCACCTTTAAGTGCTGGGAGTGAACGGTCCTCAATTACCAGAAAAATGGTGAGCCCCAGAGCCAGCTTGCTTTTTATGACTCTGTCCTCTAGAGCTGCTTCTGGTGCAAGGAAAGGGAGAGATATTTTCTTCATGTATTTTAGCAGCAAATCATTCACCTGGGACAAAGAAGGGAAGAAATAAACCAATCACAGCATTAGTCTTTGTCTTCTGAAGCCAGTGTCTTCTCCCAGTTCCTGCGAGGCCACGGGACAGGAAGGAGCAGCCTCAACAACCGAAAAAGACAACGTGGCATTTCTGCCACATTTCCTAATTATGTTAAGTAAGAAATTTTGGATTCCAGAAGCCCTGCTGGCATCACCGCTTCACAACAGCACAAGGACCTTCACCCAAAAAGCAGTCAGGTTTGCAGCAAGAGTGCAGAGAAGCTGTTAGTGACAGAACAACTGGCAGCAGAACTTGATGGCAAGGCTTAGGAAATGAATATCCAGACAAAACCCACTCAAGTACAAAGTCACCACATCACAGCTCTGCTGCTGGGGGCTCAGAACCACACTGAGGTGGCACAGGCTGAAGCCCCCAAGACAGTCAGTGGCAGTCACCCCGGAAGGATCCCCACTGCTTCACCTGAACTTAGGAAAAGCAAAATTAACCCAGCAAGGCCAACAGCAAAACTAAAGTTTGGGTTCAGTAATGGAATGCTTTCTGTCTGTGCAAGAGAAGGGATTACCTGCTCTGTGCTGAAATTTAACTCTCTCCATATCGTTGGCTTGCCATCAAACACCCGCTGGGCTACTGCAACGGAATGGAACTGCCTCAGCTGGAAGAAGAAGCTCCTCAGGTTGTCAGGACTCCAGGTTCCAAGAATGCTGAAGATACTTTCTAACATAACA
The DNA here is from genome assembly GCF_963662255.1 of Cinclus cinclus. NCBI lineage: Eukaryota > Metazoa > Chordata > Aves > Passeriformes > Cinclidae > Cinclus > Cinclus cinclus. Next base: position 11,939,961 of record NC_085065.1, read on the forward strand.
GTGGCAGCTATTTTCTTCCCTTCCACCACTTCCTTGTTTTTATCAGAACCAAGTATGTACTTAATGTTTTTGAGCCTGGAAGGCTTTGCACACACAATGTCATCATACTGGTGCCACTCTGGAACAGCAGAGAACACAGGAAAACAACCATTGCAATCAGGTGCCTTCTCTCTTCCAGCTGCCACAGCAATGCCCCAGCAGCCCACTGAGCTCCCAGCTTCAGAGAGTGCTGTCTGGCAGGAATGCTGGGCCACAGGACAGCAGGGATCAGCCAAGGGGCAGGTCCAGGCAGCAGAGCTCACCTCCATTGTTCAGCAAATACTTTTTTATCAATAAGCAGCGATTCACAGGTTGACTGGATTCTTGACACTTATAAATGAACTCATAGTCTCCCTTCTCACAGGTCACCCAGTACTTGTAAGGAATGTATTTATCCAGGATTTCTTTGGTGAGAGTTACAGCACCTTCAATGAGGTATCCATGCTCTCCCAGATGCCTTGGAAACACAAACAGCAAGGGCAGGCAAAGGACACGTTAGCCGATCCACAGACCTTCTTTTCCATGCATTTCATTTTTAATAGGAATGGTGAGTGTTCTTCCACAAAAACATTTTAGGAGAGTCCTCTCCTCTGTGAAACCCTTTTCTGCAATCCCCCGCTGTGGGCACAGCCACACCTTGCACAGCAGCTGAGGACCCACAGGGACCCCGTTCTCAGAGCAGGGAACACTCACTCACCGGGTGCAGTTCAGCTCACAGATGTTGTCCTTCCAGTTGGAGTAGGGAGGAATGCCCCCAGCCCTGATGAACACTTTATGGATCTCAGGGTTGAGCTTGAAGTCTTTGGACAGTATTGCATGGAAAAAGACTGTAACACCCTCACTGCGGCTCACAGAACTGCAGGGAAGAATTGCAAGGGAAATTGAAAGGATTCCGTTGGTGTTTTTTAATTGCACAAATCAGAATTGAGCCACCAGCTGAGTGGCTGCAAGACCCATAAACTGTGGCAGCAGTTCACTCTGACTCATGTTTGAGCAGGCCCAGTACAAAGCCCAGTGCAAAAAGGAAAAACGGGCTCCTAAAGGCAGCAGGAGATGCTCTGGCCCAGCAGAGTCACCTGGAATGGCTACACTTTGAACCCCTTCCAGCTCACACACATGAAACAAAACATCAAAACAGCTCTTCATGTTGTGTGTGTGTGAAGCACATGTTGCTCATAAGAGCAAGAAATAAGAGAACAATCGATTTTTTTATCCATCAGATGCTCAACACATTACCCAGGACATCACCTGTGCTGCAGCTCCCATTCAACACTGGTTCTGTCATGCACAACCAACTCACAGTCTCAAGCCAATTCCATTTCCACATGTCCAAGGGACATCGTGAGCCAATCCCAGCACCTCATTCTGGAGTCCTGAGTCCTCCTCACAGCAACTCCTGTTAGTGAAGAATGCTGGGAAGCAGCAGGGCTCTTCTCACCTTTCTTTTATCTTTTCCACAGGTTTCTGGTTCTTTTGATCCTTTTTGCTCTTGGGGCTGTCTGCTGCAGCCTCAGCATCCTCCTTTCTTGCAGCCTCAGCTCCTTGGCTCGGACTTGGTTTCTCACTCATGTTCGGCATTTTCTCACTTGGGGTCTGACTTTTCTCTTTTGTGTTTGCATTCTGCAACATGGAGACAAACAATGCCCAGTGAAACAGGAGACCCTGGAAGCACAACATCTCCTCCTGGTGCAGCACCAGCTTCATCCTCCTGGAAATACTGATCCCTTGCTGAGGGAAGTTAAGGAAACAGCAGGAAGAGGAGCCCAACCCAAACACACTGCCAAGTAGTCAGGTCAGTGAGGCCCAGGTCACAGAGGATGAGGTATTAAAAAAAACTGAAAGAGAACCCACAGAAACTTCCAGCTTCCCAGGCACCTACAAAGCACAAAATTCCCTTGTTCAAGGGGATCCCAGAGCTCCCCAGAGAGCATGGCTGGCTGGAGAAGAGACACCTCCCAGTCCTGGGGACACCTGAGCAACCCCTCAGTGAGAGCTGGGCTAGAACTGACACCCAGGAGAACAGAACTCATATAAGAACCGCCCCATAGTCCTCCCCAGTTCAACCGTGTATCTGTGGGCCGGTGCTCCTCAGCCTCACTGACAGCATGAGCAAGTCACACTGGCAAAGTGAAGCTGTGCCCACTAGAACACTCACCAGAGCTACTCACACTCACCTTGACAGTGGAACTGCTCCCTTTCTGCTTGGGCTCCTTCCCAGCCTGCAGGCTCTGGGCCCCAGGGGAGGTCTTGGTCTCAGGTTTGCTTTGGGGGACTCCCTTGGCAGAAGGCAGCCCCGAGGGACTCGCTCCCTGCCCTGCTGACAGCTCCTTGCTGCTGCCCCGGGCCTGGGAATCTGCAGTGGCTGCTGGCAGCTGGCTGGGGGCACCAGTGGCCTGTTCCACACTGCCCCTGGCTGTTTGCTCCACATCACCCCTGGCTGTTTCTCCATGCCCTGGGGTTGTTCCATGCCCCTCCTTGTCCCCAGGGGCTGTGGCACTGGGAGCTGGGGCTGCCCCACTGGCTGTGCTGCTCTGCTCTGCAGGGCTCAGCCCCTCTGCTTCCAGGCTACCAGCTTCCTTCCCCAGGTGTGCCAAATCCCTGTGGCCTTCCTCTGTATCTTCAGAGGCACCAGTAAGTTCATCAGCACCTGGGTGTGCTCCCTCACCGCCGGGGGGTTTGATTTCTTGAGGAACATCACATGTGTCAGGCAGATCTGTGGTTGGAGCTGGTGCTGTGCTTTGAGGAGGCAGAGAGTCCTGTTCTGCAGAGATGGACGTCTGTTTCTTTGTTTTTCTCCTCTTCTTTTTCTATTAAAAAAAGAACACCAAAGACCACAATGTCTGTTTATTCATTGCCAGAGGGAAACTCTTTGTCACCTCCTCCTTGCAGCAAGTACTGACATCTTCCTGCTACATGGGGCTAACAGAGAACAATCAGGAAGAGGAGGGACAAGACCAGCCAGTGAAATGCAAATAACACTTGAGAACTGTGTAGGTTTAACATTCCACACTCGCTCAGCAGGAGCACAGAGCAGCGCTGCAGTGCCTAAGCTCACTTGTGTAATTTGTGTCTTCCCCCGGCCTTGCACACACAACACAGCATCACCAAACACAGCGAGCTTCTCCTGGAGGCAGCCAGGCAGCAGCTCCCCGACATGGCCAAAGGGACGTGGGGCATGCAGCCCGATCCTCCTCACTTCACACCAGAGAGCAACAAGTCACAGCTGCTCCCCAGCACCCAGCAGGGTCCTCACCTCGGGCAGAGGAGCCACCTCAGCAGAGTCGCCAGCCCCACGCTGAGCTGAGGGCTCTGTGCTGTCCCCTGGAGCTGTGACATCCTCCAGCAGTGAGGATCCCTCTTCCTCCTCCCATGTCTCAGCAGAGGAGAGAGATCCACCTGCAGTGTCAGGTGTGGCATCTGAGGTGTTGGGCAGAGCTCCGTCCATCAGCACCTTCTCCCTTCACCTCTTCTCTGCATCAGGGGCTGGAGGCACCTGCACCTCTCTTCTTTCTGCAGTGGAAGGAAATTAATCGTTAAACTGGAAACACCCCCTAGTGAGGTCATGGGATGGTTTGGATTGGAAGGGACATTAAAGCTCATCTCATTCCACCCCTGCCACAGGCACGGGCACCTTCCACTGGACCATGTCACTCCAAGCACCTGGATGGGGGAGAGAACCAGAAAAAAGGCAAAACTTACGGGTTGAGATAAACACAGTTTTACAGGACAGAAAAGGAAAATTATAATGGAGATAAAGAAATACCCAAAGCAAGTGATGCACAGGGTCATTGCTCACCACCCACTGAGCAATGCCCAGCCAGCCCCTGAGCAGTGGCCCCTGGCCAAATCCCCCCAGCAGCCCCCTCAGCACCACGCCCTGTGCTCTGGAACATCCATCCCTCTGGGCTCTGAGCTCTCCTGGCTCTGAGCCCTCCCAGCTCCTCCTGTCCTGCCCGGACAGCCTGGGAGGCTGAGAAGTCCTTGGCTTAGTGTAAGCACTGCTCAGCAGCAGCTGAGCCATCAGGCTGTTATCAACAGGAGTCTCATCTGAGTCCAAACACAGCTCTGAACCAGCTCCTGGGAACACCAAACTGTCCCAGCCAGAGTTGGGACATGAGCACACAGGAGGTGTTTGCTGTTCCCTGTTCAGCTCCCACCACTCTCCCAGTACAGACACCTGCCCCCTCCAAGGCCCTGCCAGCTACAGGATAATGAAGGACCCACAGCACTGAGGTGGAGCTCTATGCCTGTCCCTCCTGCAAACACAAACACTGCAGAAGTGCTGGCAGCCAGCTGCCTCTGCCTGGAGCCCAGGATGAGCAGTGACAGGACAGTGGCACACCCCAGCTGGCACAGCCTTCTGGGGAGGCACTGTGACTGCTCCCACTCTGCTCAGGCCTTTCCAGGAAGGCAGAGGAAACTCCTTTCTTATCCTCACAGCTTTATCCATTCCTTCAAAAACGTGTGGAAGGGCATCTCCGGGCCCAGCCAGGCAGCAGAGCAGATCCCTGCCTTCTGCAGGGGCCTCACAGGCTCCTCCACACTGCTTCTACCCCAATTCTGAGAGCAAAAGCTTTAAACCTCAGCTGCTTTGGGTGTTATTCCTACAGCATTTCAGAGCTGGAGATCCCAGGTTTGTTACCCTGCCATGCTGGAGTGCAGAGGGATTTGCTAAGAACCAACCCTGCAGCAGCTTTATTCTGATTTAGTGTGTTTTTCTAGGATTCCATTCTCTCTGCCAGCAAACCAAAAGCCACTCTGGTGGCTCAGGTCATTCGGTATTAAACAAGTAAAGGATTAGGAAACACTTCCCCCAGCATAACCATGTTGTATACTCGATTCTGTCTCTGTTCAGCGAGGCACAATTAGTTGTCAAACACAATTCAGGGGCGAGTTCTGAATATAAGAACAAGCTGCAAGCTGGAAATTCTGTGTCAAGGATTCAACCAGTCTTTTAGCATAAAAAACAGCACTACTTCATTGGCAAAACAGAAACTAGTTCAACACTGGAGACCCGAGCTGGAGACTGTGTGTAGGATGCGTCACCAAGTGAATCATTTCTGTGTCTCCCAACAGTCACTGCAAAGTGAAGAGAACTCCCTCTGCTCAGGAATGCCAGGGAAGGCTGAGCTGAGAGACTGGGAGGGGAGATGGGGGCGAGAGCAGCGTGGAATGACCTGGGCAGAGCCCAGAGCCACACGGGCACCGGGGGGGACACAGGGAGCCTCTGATCAGCGTGCAGACCCAGGACAGCTCGGCCCCAGCCCAGCGCTCCCAGCCGAGCTGGGCCGGGGCCCAGGGCCGCCCCGCAGCTGCTGCAGGAGCCGGGTTTGTTATGGGGAGGTGACCTGCGACACCCGGGCGGGGATCATGAGGGGACCCACAGCGCTCAAAGACAAATAAACGCACACAGCCAGCGCTGAGGGCTCGGGCTCACACCCAGGGCCTGGTTCCCCTTCCCTACACCCTGCCTACGGCCGCTCCGCTCGGCCGCGAGCAGGCGATGGTCAGGAGCGGGTCCCGGAACGAGTCCCACAGCCGGGAGCCGGTCCCTCACACGGTCCCTCAGCCGGGAGCCGGTCCTTCAGACGGTCCCTCAGCCGGTCCCACAGCCGGGAGCCGGTCCCTCACACGATCCCTCAGCCGGGAGCCGGTCCTTCAGACGGTCCCTCAGCCGGTCCCACAGCCGGGAGCCGGTCCCTCACACGGTCCCTCAGCCGGGAGCCGGTCCTTCAGACGGTCCCTCAGCCGGTCCCACAGCCGGGAGCCGGTCCCTCACACGGTCCCTCAGCCGGGAGCCGGTCCTTCAGACGGTCCCTCAGCCGGTCCCACAGCCGGGAGCCGGTCCCTCACACGGTCCCTCAGCCGGGAGTTCCGGCCCGGCGCGGCGCTAGCACATGGGCGGGGCCCATATGCAAATGAGCCGCTCTCGCTCCTCGCGGATTGGCGGCTCTTCGCCCCGTCGGGAGATACGCAAAAACACAGGGCATATGGACCAATGGCGTGGCGAAGCGGCGGCCGTATGCAAATGAACCAGTTATATGATGTGAGGGGCGGGGCTAGCGCGGCTCCCGGGGGTCGCCGGGAGAACCGGGGGGGGGACGGGACACCGGGGGGAGGAACACCGGGAAGAACCGGGAGGGGTTGAGACATGGGGGGGGAACACCGGGGACGGACACGGAGAGGAGGGGAGGGGGGACACGGGAAGAACCGGGGGTACCGCGGGGTAGGGGCGTCCCGGGTGGACGGGGAGGAGACGCAAGTGCCCAGGGACGCACCGGAGGGCTGCGGGCGGATCGGGGATCACGGAGCACCGGGGAGGTCGGGGCGCACGGAGGTGTTTCGGGGGCACCGGGAGGGTGCAGCGGGGCCCGGAGCCCGCAGCTGCCCCCGCCCCGCACCGGGGCCCCCCCAAGCCCAGGCCCCGCGCCCCATCCCGCCACTCGCCGACCCCGGCAGCGCGACTCACCGAGCGACCGGGCACGGGCACGGACACCTGCACCTGCAGCGCCCGCTCGTCCTTCGGCTCCGCCGAGTCCCGCCCGGACAAGTTTCGTTTCTCTTCCGAGCCGCCAACTTTCGTTTTTGCTGTCACGGTCCCCGCCCAGCCCCGCACCGCCCCGGCCAATCCCGGTCCCGGCCGCCGCCCCGGGCGGCTCTCGAGGGTCCCGCCCCGTCCGGCCCCCCCATCCCGCTGGGCATCCCTGGGGGCTCTGCTCCGGTACCCCCCGAGCATCCCCCCACCCAGCAGCCCAGGTGTTCCCCGGCCGGCAGGGACGCAGGACGGGACGGTGGGAGGGCAGGGGCGTTGGAGGAGAGCACATCGTGCTGGACCCCACAGCCAAAAGCGGATTACACGGTCAAAAAGTAAGGACACGCCTGGTGGCCCATCCCGGATCTAAGCCGAAGACGGGCTCCCAGCAGCCCTGACCTCCAGCAGTGCTCTCACAGGTTTGAGCACACATATATTCCTAAACAACCAGCCCATTTTGTCCCCATGCCCGTTTTCCTCCTCCCAGCATCCCCATGCTGCAGCAAGGAACTCACAGCTCGGCACTGCTCCGGACCGGAACGAGCACCCCAGGGCAGGACCTGGCAGCCCAGGCAGGTGTGTGGCTCCCGGGCACCTCTGCTGCTCTTCCAGCAGCTCCAGCAGCAGGAGCTGTGCCAGAACGTGCCCTCAGGCTCGGCTCAGCTGCACTGCCCCAGCCTGGTTTCAGTTTCTTTTCCCTGGCACGCTGAGCAGCACCCAGAAGAAAACTTCCTCTTCCCACACAAAAGGAAAAAGCTTTCCCTCAGGAAGGCAAAGATCGCACTGACTCATTAGGAATTTCTCATTTATTACACCCTTGCTGTTGGCCGAGGGCTGTTCAGGGAAACTGAATTCCCAACCCTGCCCAGCCCCACAAGGCGCTGTCCCCATCCACAGCTGGGAACAGCTGGATGTCACCATGCCTGTCCCCTCGGCAGGGCCCAGGCCAGGGGCTGCACCCCAGGGTGACAGCCCAGCTCTGACCCAGGGCAGTGTTTGGCACAACACCCCACAGACAAGGTAAGGATAAAAAAGATAAGTAAGGATAAAAATCAGTAAGGAGCACGTTCCCAGATGTTTTCCCTCTCCCAGCAGCAGGAGGCTGAGCCCCCATGCCCGCCTGGAGGGCAGCACGAGCAGCCCTGAAGCAGCTTTGACTGTTTCAGGGACAGCACACCCTGTGTCACCACTGCAGTGACCCAGAACATGAAAAAGGTCCAGAATTAAAACAGGTGTTTAAAAAACGACAGCAGCTCCCTGCTGGAAGGATGGCTTTGCACCAGTCACTGTGACAGGGAAGAGTTTTGTCCCACAGCCCGTGTGGGGCTGGGCTGGTGCTGCTCTGTCCATCTCAGTGTGGGACATGGGGATGTCCCATGTCCTGCTGCCCAGGCCTGGCTCCCACAGCATGTGTTGGTGTCCCTGGGGTGTCCCTGGGGAGTCCCTGGACGTTCAGCCCAACCTTGTCTCACTGGATAAGCCCAGTGCTCTCGGCAGTGCTGGTGAAGGGCTCTGCCCTGCTGGCCCCCAGCTCTGCTCCCTCACACTGCCCTGGGACAGAACAGGGGGAAGCAGAGTCAAGCCAAGGCTCATGTCCCAACTCTGGCTGGGACAGTTTGGTGTTCCCAGGAGCTGGTTCAGAGCTGTGTTTGGACTCAGATGAGACTCCTGTTGATAACAGCCTGATGGCTCAGCTGCTGCTGAGCAGTGCTTACACTAAGCCAAGGACTTCTCAGCCTCCCAGGCTGTCCGGGCAGGACAGGAGGAGCTGGGAGGGCTCAGAGCCAGGAGAGCTCAGAGCCCAGAGGGATGGATGTTCCAGAGCACAGGGCGTGGTGCTGAGGGGGCTGCTGGGGGATTTGGCCAGGGGCCACTGCTCAGGGGCTGGCTGGGCATTGCTCAGTGGGTGGTGAGCAATGACCCTGTGCATTACTTGCTTTGGGTATTTCTTTATCTCCATTATAATTTTCCTTTTCTGTCCTGTAAAACTGTGTTTATCTCAAGAGTTTTACCTTTTCTCTGATTCTGTCCCATCCCTCTGTAGTGGAAGTGAAGGGCTCTGTGGTGCTGAGCTGCTGCTGGGTTGAACCACCAAAGCTCACCATGAATCCCCAAGGCTGGAGAGATCCAGCTCACCCTCCCAGGAGCCCCTGCAGCCCCCCACACTGCTGCTCCGCAGCTGGACAGGTCAGATCCCCTTGGGTGCCCACACTCATCCCATCCTGAGAGAGCAGCCCCGAGCCTCACCTGCCTCCTCCCAGCTGGGGAAATGCTGGAATCCTTCTAAGTCTGCAGACAGGAGCACTTGGAGAACAGGGTCCTGAGGGCAGAGCAAGCTGGGTTGGGGGAGTGCTGGCCCCATGCCAGAGCCCCAACCATCCCAGCACGGAGCATCCAGCTCTGGGAGATGCAGGTGCTTGGATGAGGATGGTGCCACCAGAGCAGAGGCCAGCTCAGAGCACAGGGAAGGCAGCTGGACTGGGCCCACCAGCCACACCTTCCCTGGGTCTGGGGTGGGGTGGCCGAGGTCCCACACACCTTCAGGCCACAGAAGGCCAGCGAGAGGCCGTGCCTGTGCAGCTCCTGCAGCAGCTCTGCCAGCCCCAGCACTGCTGTGTAATCAATGCTGCTGACGTGGCAGCAGTCCAGGATGACAGAGCGTGGTGGAGATGCTGCTGGAAGAGCATAAGGTCACGTCCCTGACGAGTCCAGAAATGACCAGCCCAGAGGTCACAGCCCCCAGAGCCAGGGCAGGGGCTGGCAGGGGTGGCACAGCTGTGCTGGCACCACTTGCACCCACAGTCCTCGGGTCTGGGCAGCACTTGCCACCTGCACCAGAAGTGATGCAGGCGGTGACAGCCGTGTCCCCAGGACAGGCTGGGAGCTCAGTACCTGCCAGAGCAGGTAGCACAGGGAGCTCAGTACCTGCCAGAGCATGGCTGCACACGCAGTCCCGCAGGTGCTCCACGGCTGGGAAGTGCAGGCTGCTCCCCGGCTGCACCAGCAGCACAGACCCCTCCGACACCTGTGGGGTCACAGGGAGCTCAGGGCTGTGACCTTCCCCAGGCAGGGACAACTGCCTGTGTCCCTCACTGTCCTCCTGAATGGAGTGGGAGAAGCAGGAGCCTCCAGCCCTCAGGGAAAACCCTCCTGCACACAGCCGAGTGTCAGCAGGACAGGGACAGGGATGCCTCCCTTTCCTGCTCTCCAGACTGAGGATGTTCCTTTCCTCCTCTTTGAGAGGGGTCCCCGTGCTGTGCCCATGGCAGGCTGGGGACAGCAAGAACAGGTCAGGAGCATCCTGCACTCCAACACCTCACTGCCCTCAGGAGCCCCCTCCCAGCTCCCTGGCCCTGTCACATCCACGGAGAGGGGTGAACCCCACCTTTATTGGGGGCCTGGCAATGGAGTAGAGCAGGAGAATCCCAGAAACCAGCACCCCAGCCACGATTCCATACTGAACCTCCCAGAAGCAGAGCAGGAATGTCACACAGAGGGGCACAAGGTCCAGCCCTGCAAGAGAGAGAAGCCAGGCTCAGCTGTGGCTGGTCCTGGGGCCACAGGGCACTCGGTGACAGCGTCAGCTCTGCGGGCAGAGCCGGGCTGCACCCGGGTCCTGAGGAATCCATTCTGTGCAGGTGGTTCGGGGCAGCTTCGGTGGAGCTGCAGGCTGAGCTCTGGGTGGGAGCCTTTGGAAAAGGAACTGCCATGCCACCCTCTGCATGGCAAAGGACTCAGGCACCGGTGGGCAGGCAGTGATGGGACACTCAGAGACAGTGATGGGACACTCAGAGACAGTGATCAGACAGAGAGAGGTGGCAGGAGCAAACCACTCCCAGGCTTTTGCATGTCTGTGAGGGGACAAAAGGATAAAAGCTCACAGACTCTTTTGTTCTGGATCCCTCTTCAGAAAGACTCAACTCAGCTGTTATTTTGTTATTTAGTTATGGCACCATGATTAAATTATTTTAAGGATCAGGAAGTCTGAGACTCTGTTATGGGAAACCTGGGGCAGAGCAGGTGAGGAAACCTGGTCTGTGTGAGTGGGGTAGGGAGGAGCTGCGAAGGGGCCTCTGTCCCAGCTCAGGGGGGCGAGTGTGACAGCCAGAGTGACTCCTGGATGGATGGACAGGGAAGTTTCCTTAACAGGGGGATTGCCCGTTCCCCAGCCATGCCCTCACTCTTAACCCGCCAGAGCGTCCAGAAGATGCCAGGGTCGAACAAGGGCACCACAGCCGAGATGATGACAGCAGCCAGCGCTGCTTTGGGGATGTAATAGAAGAGAGAGGTGAGGTATGCCAGGGACAGCAGGACCAGGGCACCTGTGGGAGGGGGGACCCATGAGCCACGGGCACCCTGACACCCAGGGGTCCCCAACACACAGGGGTCCCTGGCAGGGGGAGCAGCCCAGGGGCAGGGCAGGGCAGGGCAGGGCTGTACCTGTGATGAGCCCTCCCGCGGGGGTGCAGACCCCTGACTGAGCATTCACCGCAGTCCTGAAATGCAAACCCACACATCCCAGGCTGTGCAGGGCCTGGGGGCTGCTCCTGCCCACTCAGGAGAAGCACCCACCCTAGCAGGAAGGAACACGACCAAGCCCCTGGCTTTCAGCCTGCAGCAGGGCTGCACAGCAGGAAGGGAGGTGGCTCTCAACAGAAGGGAAGGTGGCCACTGGGACACATGCATAGACCATCCACCAAGGTGGGCTGCTGGGGACCAAGACACGAGCTCAGGCACCCCCTGGGGTCACCACAGCCTTCCACTGAAGATCTTGCAGAGTTCCCTCACCACGAATGCCCTGCTCCCCCTCCTGCTACCCACCGGCCAAAGCTGCCCGTGATGGGATACGAGGACACGAAGGAGCCCAGGACATTGGCAACGCCTGAGGAGACAAAGGACAAGGGCTGGGGAGGCACTGCTGTGTCTGTGACCCCATCCTGTCCCTCTCCCTTCCCGGACCTGCTGGGCAGTGCCCACCCAGCTATGCAGGAGGGACTCAGCCTGCTCTGGAAACCCTGAGCTGTGAGAGTGCCTGGGGTGGGGGCAGCATGCAAGGTAAGGAAGGGAAAATTTCAGGTGGAGGTAGGACTGGGCAGATGGGGATGTCAGGCAGCTCAAGGGCTGTGGGACACCCGGAGCCCCACCCTTGCCCTTCTGACCAAGCAGCTCTTACCCAGAGCCAGCAGCTCCTGGTCAGGGTCAATCCTGTAACCATTCTGTGAGGCTGGAAGGAGATGTTGGGGTTGGCCTGAGGCTCCCACAGGCACAGCCTGCCACACACACAGAGCGGAACCAGCAGCGACTGGGACAGCGTGGGCCCTCTCCTGGCACCCCTTGGGCACAGGAGCACCCTGGGACAACACTCACCTCCTGGGCGAATTTCAGCTGCGCTGAAATTCATGGCAGGACCCCTCCTGCCATGCTATGCACTGGACCCCAGTCCCTCCCAGCGCCCCAGAAGGAACAGCACCTTCCCCAGCACCCCAAGCCCTTGCAGAGGCCCCCCCTGTGAGCACAGGGCACAGCCCTACCAAAAGCCTTGGCAATGGCGATGGTCTCCAGCAGGCCCATGAGCGGCACCACAGCCACACCTACCCCCATGTCCTGGGAGGGAAGGATCCAGTCAGGGGGGGCTGGGACCCAGCACACACAGGAGGGAGTAGAGCAGCCCCTGGGGAGCTGCCAGCACCCACCTGCACCATGCTCTGGAAGGGGACGGTGCCGTTGGGCACTGCCAGGGAGAAGCGCGGTGGCCGGAAGGCTGGGAGGCCCTGGGGGATGCTGCCCGTGAGCCTGAAGGGCTGCGAGCCCATCACCTGGAAGGAGTAAGCCACCAGGCCAGCAAACAGGACAACGAGAGCGTTGCGTGCTGCAGAAGTGGAGAGAGCAACTATGAAAGCTGCCTGGAGCCCAGGGCAGCAGCAGGGGACGGGAGATGGCTTCCCGAGCTGCTGAGAGGCACAGTGGCAGCTCTCTTGAGACTTTGTCCTCCCTGAGCCACCTCCAGGTCCTGGCTCCTGCCAGCCTGGCCTTTACCAGTTTCAGGCTCTGTCTTCCCTGACTCAAAGAGCCCCTGGGAGGGGATGGGGCAGGGGGCAGCTGACACACCTGTGCCAGAGATCCAGACAATCAGGTGGCTGATCCTGACAGCCAGTGCTCCTGCAGGGACAGCTCGGGGCAGGTGGCTCTTCATGGCCCGGAGCCCTGCCAGCACAGCCAGGCAGGTCAGCCCCAGCACAGCGTCCCCAGCCCTGCAAAAGGCACATCAGTGCCACCCCAGCCACGCTGTGGGCACAGGGAGAGCTCCCACACTGCCCATGGGGAGGGGGATTGTGTCACAGCACTGGGCAGGGGACGCTGACCTGGTCTCCCCAATCCTCCGCAGCGTCTCATAGACCTGCAGGAAGAACTGCCTCGGGATCCCCTGCAGCCCCAGGATGTTCTGTGCAGGAACACAAAGCGTGGTGACAGCCCTGCACAGTCCCGTGACCGCAGCCATTGGCCAACACCGGCCTGCCAGGCTCTGATTTGGGTTAACCACAAAGGGAAGTGTGGCAGCCCCGCAGTGCCTCAGGTCCCTGAGAGGCCAGCGAGGGGCTGCTGGGGCTGAAAACTGCCCTCAGCTTCCAAATTTGCAAACCCACCGTGCCAGAGAATCACCCAGAGCCTCCTGCAAGTGACCAAACCCAATGTCCTGGTTTTACTGGTGTCCTGGATGCCACCAGCTGGTCACCAGCTGAGGGTGTGTTCACCTTGGTCTGCTTAGAGCAGAGCTCAGGGACCCAGCAGAACCACTGGCAGGTGGTCCCAGGACCCCTTTGGGGCTCCTTCCTCCAGCACCAAGCACATCACCCAGCCCAGTGCTAAATATCCCAGCTGCACAGCACTAGGAGAGAGCTGGAGAGGCAACCAGGACAGGGCAGATCCTACCTTGATCTGGTTGAAGCTAATGGTGATGGAGGCAGCTGATGTAAACCCTTTAATGACAGGGCAGGAAATGAAATCCAGAAGGAATCCTGCATGGGATGGGAGGCAGTGAGCGAGCTCCTGACCCTAGCGGGGCCTCGTGTGTGGGCACAGAGCTCTCACATGCATTAGCAGGACAATGCCAGTGTCCCGAGAGCAGAGAGGAGGAAGGAACAGCTCCAGGCTGTACAGCAATATCCTAAACATCCATCTGTGCACGGCAAGAGCATCTCACCGAGGTGCAGGAGCCCCATGGCCAGCTGGACGCAGCCAGAAAGGAAGGCGAGGAGAACGGCTTGGACGGGCTCGTGGGAGGCGTAGGAGGAGACGAGCAGGGACATGATGGCCGTGGGACCCAGGGTCACGTCCTTGGCCGTGCCCAGGAGGCAGTAGACGAAGCAGCCCATGAAGGAGGAATAGAGGCCGTACTGCAGGGGGACAGAAGGGACAGTGGCACAGCCCTGGGAGCCGGGAGAGGCCCGACACCTCCTGAACTGAGGGCTGGGCTGATCTCGGGTCATTCCAGGGTCCTCGGCACACGCACGGCATCCTGCCCGGGAAATGGGCGACTGCACAGCGGCAGCCCCCGGTCACCCAGCCCAGCTCAGCCCGGCTGCCAGGCTGCTCCGGGGGCGGGGGTCCCGGCTGTCCCCGGGCCCTGGCACCCACCTGCAGCGGCAGCCCGGCCAGCTCGGCGTAGGCCAGCGCCTGCGGCACGGCGGTCAGTCCCACGGCCAGCCCGGCCAGCAGGTCCAGCGGCAGCCACGCCCGGGAATAGCGCGGGAGCCAGCGCAGGATCGGCAGCGCCGGGAGCGGGCAGCGGGACCCCGGCATGGCCGGGACCCGTCGGGCCGGTACCGGGGAGCAGCGGGACCCGTCGGGCCGGTACCGGGGAGCAGCGGGACCCGTCGGGCCGGTACCGGGGAGCAGCGGGGCGGAGCGGGGACCCCGCCGGTGCCAGCCCAGCACGGCCGCGGCTCCGCCCGTGCCGGATCTGAGCGGCCGGAGCGCCCCATGTGACCGGGGTGAGGAGGAGCCGGAGCGGCCGGAGGAGCCGCCGAGCCCCGCTGCCCGTGCTGGTGTCGGTGCCGGTGCCGGTGTCGGTGTCGGTGTCGGTGCCGGTGTCGGTGTCGGTGTCGGTGCCATGCGGCCCTGGGCGCTGCTGCTGCTGCTGCTGGGCGCGTTCCGAACCGGCGGATCCCCGGCCCCGGCCCGCAATGTGCTGCTGCTCCTGGGTGAGTGCGGCCCGGCCGAGCCCCGGAGCCGGCCCAGGGATGCTGGGAGCGTCCCGCGGCTGAGAGGGAGGGAGGGATGGAGGGAGAGACTGTGCCGGGACCCCCTGCATCTCCCCCCGCAGCACCGCCCGGCTCACCCGCAGCCCGGGGATGCTCCGGGGTCATCGGTGTCCCCCGAGCCCGGTCAGGGACACCCCGGGCTGACCCCGCACCCGTCCCGCAGCCGATGACGCCGGCTTTGAGAGCGGCGCCTACAACAACTCTGCCATCCGGACACCGAACCTGGACGCGCTGGCCCGGCGCGGTTTGGTCTTCCAGAACGCCTTCACCTCCGTGAGCAGCTGCTCCCCGAGCCGGGCCAGCATCCTGACCGGCTTACCCCAGGTACGGGCACCTGCCTGTGCCGAGCCGGGGCTGCCAGCCCACGGCAGATGGCACAGGCACGGCTGGACGTGTTCTGGAGCCGGGCTGGCAGCCCTGGTCCAACCGTGCTGTGTCCCCTCACCTGCAGCACCAGAACGGGATGTACGGGCTGCACCAGGACGTGCATCACTTCAACTCCTTTGACGGCGTGAGGAGCCTGCCCCTGCTGCTCAGCAACGCAGGTGTCCGGACAGGTAGGGAGCTGGGACAGGTAGGGAGCACGAAACCCCACCGAGAGAGCCTGGTGAGCTCCCTCCCTGTGGGCTGGGGAGCACTGCCTGGGCCTGTGGCTATCCCCAAAGAGAGGGACATCAGCGGCCACATCCCCACCTCGCACTGCTCCTGGCACAGCACCTGTCTGCATTCTCACAGGGATAATTGGGAAGAAGCACGTGGGGCCAGGGGCTGTGTACCCCTTTGACTTTGCCTACACAGAGGAGAACAGCTCGGTGCTGCAGGTTGGGAGGAACATCACCCGCATCAAGGCGCTCGTCCGGCGGTTCCTGCAGAGCCAGGACGAGAGGTGAGACACGGCCCCCTCGTCCTGGGAATGGCTGTGGGAGGAGGGAAGCTGGCTTCCCTGAAGATGTGGACCCAGCTGGTCACAAACAGGAAGGGGCCCCTTGTCCTTGTGTCACCCCATATCCAGATTAGGTGGGGGACTCCTGCCGAGCCCAGCTCGCCGCAGCACAGCCCAGGAAGGTCTCTGGGCAGTTCCTTTGCTTCACCACCTCCACATTTCCCCTTTCCATGCCCAGGCCTTTCTTCCTCTATGTCGCCTTCCACGACCCCCACCGCTGCGGGCACTCCCAGCCCCAATATGGGGCCTTTTGTGAGAAATTTGGCAATGGAGAGAGCGGGATGGGCTGGATCCCTGACTGGAAGCCACAGATTTACCATCCAGAGCAAGTGCAGGTGAGAACCTGTGGGTGTGGGTGGGGGTCTGTGGGGCTGCACACGATGGAAGCCTCTGACGGAGCCAGGGCTGGCCCCCAGCCTGTCACTGCCTCCAGTGTCACAGCAAGAGCTGGTGAAGGCACAGTGGCCTGTGTCAGCCCCGTGCCCTTTCCCTGTCTCCGTGTAGGTCCCTGCCTTTGTCCCGGACACGCTGGCTGCCCGGGCAGACCTGGCTGCCCAGTACACGACCATCGGGCGCATGGACCAAGGTGGGAGCCGTGGGCCAGGCTGGGGCTGGTGAGGGCTGCTGCAGCCCCTCCCTCCCCGCTGAGCTCTGTCCCTCCGTCCGTCCGTCCGTCTGTCTGCAGGGATCGGGCTGGTCCTGCAGGAGCTGCGCCGTGCTGGATTCCTCAACAGCACCCTGGTGATCTACACCTCGGACAACGGCATCCCCTTCCCCGGGGGCAGGACCAACCTGTACCGCTCGGGCACCGCCCAGCCACTGCTCCTCTCCTCCCCCGAGCACCCCCAGCGCTGGGGGCAGGTCAGCCCGGCCTTCGCCAGCCTCCTGGGTGAGAGCCGAGGGAGGGAGGCAGCACAGCTGTGCCTGGGGACACCCAGGCTGCTCCCCACTCTCCCCACACCAAAACTCGGGGTCCTGTCCCTGGCGACAGCCCTGAGCACTGCAGGGCCAGGGCAGGGAAGGGAGAGGGGGGAGGACTGAACAGGGTCCCCTGCAGGGACACCATCCCCAGGGACCTTTCTGCCCCTTTCTGGGGCCGAGTTTCCTCCCACTGTGCCTGTCCCTCCTCTCACCTTTTTCCTCCCCTCCAGACCTGACGCCGACCATTCTGGATTGGTTCTCCATCCCCTACCCTGCTTACAGCATCTTTGGCACCAGGCAGGTGCAGCTCACTGGAAAGTCTCTCCTGCCAGCCCTGGAGTCGGAGCAGCCCTGGGCCACTGCCTTCAGCAGCCAGAGCCACCACGAGGTGACCATGTACTACCCCATGCGAGCCGTGCAGCACGGGCAGTTCCGCCTCATCCACAACCTCAACTACAAGATGCCCTTCCCCATCGACCAGGACTTCTACGTCTCGCCCACTTTCCAAGACCTGCTCAACCGTACCAGGGCGGGGCAGCCGACCCACTGGGACAAGAGCCTGCACCAGTACTACTACCGGGAGCGCTGGGAGCTCTTCGACTGCAGCCGTGACCCCAGCGAGAGCCAGAACCTGGCCCCCGACCCCCGCTACGCCCACACCTTCCAGCTGCTCCGTGCACAGCTCCTCAAGTGGCAGTGGGACACGGGGGACCCCTGGGTGTGCGCCCCCGACGCCGTCCTGGAGGAGAAACTGAGCCCCCAGTGCCAACCCCTGCACAACGAGCTGTGAGTGCCACCTGTGCCCTGGGACAGGGCTGTGCTCCCGGGGGGCACGAGGGTTGGATCGCTGATGGGCTGGTCCCAGATCCCGGGGGCACCGTGAGGGTCTGCCTTGACTCTCAGCCAGAGGAGCCAAAGGGCCAAGCTGCCCCTCAATAAAGCCTCTGGAGGATAAGGCTCCATTTTCACCTGGAGCTGAGCACACCTCTGCAGCAGTCCCCGGCTTGGAGCCAGCAGGACAGGCCAAGAGCTGGAGCCAAGGCACAGCCAGGGCTGCAGAACAGCTGGGCACTCCCACCACCCTGGGAAATGGGGTGAAGCCTTCAAGGGGCACAGGGGGGTCCCACTGGAGACCTTCAGGCAGGGACAGAGCTGAGGTGTCCCAGCCGAGGGCGCATTCAGGACCAGGAGAGGGGACAAGGACACGGCCTGGGACTGCTCCCAGCAAACAGCAGCTTTATTCACAGTACTGCTCCCTCAGCCCCTGCACATCATCCTCCCCAAAACCACAGCCAGGAAACTCCCTGCAGTCTCTGCCCCAGTTACCAGTCCCCCAGAGTAAATGGCTTGCTGCCTCAAAAAGGCACTTGGGTCATTTTTCCCCTGATCTGATGATGATGATGAGGTTTTCCCTGTTCCTGGGGGATGTGCAAGGCCCCCCTCCCTGTGCCAGTCCAGTGCTCACCTCTCCATCAACACCTGGCAGTCAGAGGGCAAACAAGGCCCAGGAGTGTGGGAAGAGCAAGGGCAGCTCAGGGTACAAGGGATGGGACGGATTTGGCCTTGAATTCCAGGAGCCCAGCATGGCCTCTCCCTGTGACTGACACTGCCTCAGGACCAGGAGATCACAAACTGCTCCCACATGGGCAGTGACACAGGGACCCTCAGCACCTGAGGGGAGAAGGAAGGTGAGAATAGCCAGGATGGAGCCCAGGAGTGTCAGAGCCCAGGGGGATCCTGGCCCTTGCAGAGCCACAGCCTGGCACACTCCTGGTCCCACAGATCCCCAGGAAGGGCACCCATGGCCCGTGCTGTGCCATCGCTGGGGCAGACTCCACCAGCTGCACTCTGGGTCCCTTCCTGATCACCACCCCTTCCCAGGATGGGAACAAGCACTCACCTGGGTGTCACTGAGGTAGGAGAAGTCGCTCACGGTGGCACCGTTGGCCAGGACTCGCCGGGGAGGGCTGGTGACACCCAGCACAGTCACAGCCTCCAGCAGGACCCCGTCGAGGTGGGCACTGGCCCGCAGCAGCTGGCTGAGCACGGCGTCCTGGGGACAGTGGGGATGGCACCGTGTGCTCCCAGCTCTCTGCCACCCCACGAGCACCCAGGGCTCCTCCAGGTGCCCTGCCCCACGTACTGCCCCTCTGCCACCACTGAGCAGGCTCAGGTGTGCCAAGGCCACCAGCACGCCCTGCCCAGATGCCCCCAGCCAGCAGCTGCCCGTGCTCACATTTGAGGCCAGGAAGAGGATCTCGGTGTAGTCCCCCCTCTCAAAAGTCTCCCAGCTCTCCCCATCGTCCCAGAACAGGTCTCCCCTGGCGAAGCCATCCAGGGTCAGTGCCACCACCAAGGCCATGCCCTTGCCACGGGACTGGGCAGTGCTGAATGCGGGCTCCTGGGGCACGGGGCAGGCACAGCTCGGGGCACTGCCACAGCTGTGTCCCCCAGCCCTGCCAGGCACTGCAGCCACCGTTCTGACATTGTCCTGTCAGCACTGTGGGCACAGCTGCTCTGCCAGCCTGAGGCTGGCAAGTCACCGTGGTGTCACCACGGAGCAGAGGGGACTCACCTGCAGGGGCAGGATGTGCCCTGCACGGACGTGCACGTTGATGGCGTCCAGGGGTGCTGGCAGGAGGATCCACTGCCCTTTGCTGTGGATGGTGGAGTCCTACACGGGGACAAAGAGAGGGAAGAGCAGGCACAGAGAACGTGGCAGGCAGCGCCCAGCCCAGCGCCAGAGCCCTCAAATGGCCACCAGCAAAAGCAGGTGAGGCACAAGATCCACACACAGCCCCAGGGGACTGGTGGGGTGCAGGAATGTGCACGAGGTGCCCCAGCAAAGCCCCCTGTGCAACACAGCAGGAGCACCCACCCCGGCCAGGCTGTACCACGTCCCCGCTGGGAAGTAACCTCTGACTTTGGTCTGTCCTGCCTCCAGCACGGGGGTGACGAGCAGCCCCCCGCCCCACAGGAGCTGGCGGTCCACGGCCCAGGTGTTGGGGTCTGTGGGGAACCTGGGGAAGGAGGGGAGGGCAGTGCCAGGACACCCTGCAGCCACTCCCTTGAGGGCTGGCAGGGCTGGCACTCACTCCAGGAACAGGGGCCGTGCCACGGTCTCTCCAGCACTGTGAGCCCGGTGGAACAGGGTGTACAGGAAGGGCAGCAGGGAGTAGCGGAGGCGCAGGGCGTTCCTCATGGCATCCTGGGCAGGAGGGCTGAAGGAGTAGGGCTCCTGTGGCTGCAGGAGGGGACAGGCCCGAGGGGATGCTCAGACCACGTGGGGAAGAACGCAGGGTGCATTTCAAGGATGCAGAACGGACTTTCCCAGCGCTGGGGGCACGCTGGCACTGAACCAGCCACCTTCCCACACTGGCAGGGCAGCCCCTCGCTGGCCCAGAGCCCCCTGCCCAGCGGGGTGAGGGCTCCCAGGGCTCACCCGGGTGCCGTGGTCGTTGTGGTTCCTCATGAAGGGGTAGAAGGCGCCCAGCTGGGTCCAGCGCACGCACAGCTCCTCGTTGGTGCTGCCCATGAAGCCACAGATGTCGGCACCCACCAGTGGCACCCCGAAGAGGTTGAAGAGCAGCACCTCTGCAGAGAGCACAGAGGGTGTCAGGGCTCTGCGGCACCAGGGGATGGAGCCTGTGGAAAAGCCCCTGGCTGTGGGGGCAAGGGGGAACCATGGGTGTGGATGCAGGCCCAGTGCCCACAGCCCACCTGGTATGGAGTAGTAGAGCTGCTCCCAGTCACTGCCAACATCCCCTGTCCAGTGCCCGGCGTAGCGCCCGTGCCCAGCAAAGGTGGAGCGGGAGATGATGAAGGGACGCTTGCCCCGGACCCTCAGCAGAGCACTGGGAGTGGGATGGGTCTGCTCAGCACCCCCCAGCTGGGGAGGGGGCTCAGGGCTCCCACTGTGCCCTGTGTTACACACCAAACCCAACGCCTCCCCACGCTGGGTCTCTCCTAGCTCTGCATCCCCCAGGATGTGCAGGAGCTGTGGCAGGAGCCCCAGGCTTGCCTGTGGGAGGCGACAGCCTCGGTCAGCCCGTACAGGCTGTGCAGGTTGTAGTGAGAGGACAGGTACTGCTGGCTGGAGGCACAGATGGTCCCGGCTTGCAGCCGTCCCCCAAACACACCTGCACGGGAGAGGTGGAGCTCAGAGCATACCCCGGGCTCCTCCCGACTTCCCAGAGCCCTGGGCAGGGCTGGAAACCCTCTCCTGTACCTGGCACATAGGGGGGATGCTCCAGGTTGTTGTTGGGGCAGCCATGCTGGGAGCCCTCCACAAAGTTGGATGGCTCATTCATGTCCTGGGGAGGGCAGGAAAGGATGGGGTGACCTCGCTGCTGCTCCGCAGCCCAGCAGAGATGCAGAGCAGGAGCTGGGGCCAGCAGCTACAGCAGGGCCACTCACAAGCCACATGCCATCGAAGGGCACTTGTTCGTGGAAGTCCTTCACCATGTCATGCCACCACTCATGAGTCCTTGGATTGGTAAAGTCTGGGAAGGCTGTGGGGCCTGGCCAGACCTGCAGGAGGGAGAGCACTGGGCAGAGCCAGCAGCCCCACACACCACCCCACCTTCCACCACAGCTCCCCAAATGTTTCTCTCCTACTCTTGACCCCACGGCCCCAGTGGGCACTGGGGCTGCTCCCCACACTCACCTTCCCGATCAGGGGCTGCCCCGTGGCGTTCCGGATGAACACCCCTCGCTTCAGGCCCTCATCATAGGGCTTGTAGGTGCCAGGGGGCCCCGAGCTGCTGATCCCAGCATCCTGCAAGGGCACAAAGCCAGGGCTTCACCAGCAGCAGGAGGGAACGGCCAGCCCTGCCTTCATCACCAGCCTTGGGCAGCTGAACCCGTGCCAGCCTGCCCGTGTAACTCACCACAATCATGATGTACCTCAGCCCACGGCTGTGGAAGTCCCGCACCATCTCTGGGTAGTCCCTAAAGCTTTTCTTGTTGAAGGTGAAATCCCTCTTGGCATCTGCATAATCCAGGTCGTTCCACTGCACGTCCTGTGGGTGGAGGCACCGGTGCTTGGGGAGGAGCAGGGACCCCACGTGCTGCTGTGGGACCCCCACCCCACAGGACCCCCACCAGCTCCCCAGGGTGGGCAGAGGCTCCAGGAGCAGCCCAGACCTACCAGGGGGAAGCGAGCTGCTGTCATGTTGGCCACGACCTGCCGGGTGATGTCGGTGGAGGAGTAGCCCCAGCGGCACAGGTGGAAGCCCAGGCCCCAGTATGGGGGCATGAAGGGGAACCCTGGAGGGCAGAGGGTGGGTGCTGGCAGGGATGGCCCAGCCTTGTGCCATCCCACAGCCTTGCTGTGCCACACTGCATCGTAGCAAAGCCATCCCAACAAAGCCATCCCAACAAAGCCATCCCAGCAGCACCCATGGCTCAGCCATACCAACGACATCCAAGTACTGCCGCACCACACTCTTGGGGTCGGGGCCCAGGAAGATGTAGAAGTCCAGGATCCCACCCGTCGTGCGCCAGGTCAGGGCCGGGCTGGGCTGCAGGAGCACGTCTGGGGAAGGACAAGCGCCAGGGGGGAAGCTGAGCACAGGGCCAGGGCCAGGCCCACGGCCGGTGCCTCCCCGGGACTCACCCATCGCGTTGCTGTTCAGCAGAAAGACGCCGTGGGCGGAACCATCGTCCTCCATCACCAGGTAGAAAGGGTGGGAGCCGTAGAGGTTGACGTGGGGCTGGAGTAGAGCACGGAGTGGTGCCAGTGAGGCTCTGCTGGAGACCCCCACACCCACCCAGCCTCCCCTTGCCTCCAGTCAGGAGCACTGGCTTCAGGTGCAAACCCAGCGCTTGTGGTCCCAAACTCTGTTCAGTCAGTAGAGCTCTGCCCTGAGCCAGAGCCCTGGAAATGGCTCCCATGAAGCACAGAGCTCCAGGGGACAAACCTGGGCCTGGAGACAAGGGTGCCAGTGGCGTGGCCGTGGCCCAGAGCTGAACCAGCACGGACACATCTCCCCAGCCCCAGACAGAACGTGAGAGGCCGCAGGAGCACAGATTAATCTGTCTCCCTTTC
This sequence comes from Cinclus cinclus, assembly GCF_963662255.1. NCBI lineage: Eukaryota > Metazoa > Chordata > Aves > Passeriformes > Cinclidae > Cinclus > Cinclus cinclus. Next base: position 11,962,706 of record NC_085065.1, read on the forward strand.
CCTCGGTCCTGCTCCGTACCGCGGGTGCCATGTCCCGGTTCCAGAGGGTGACCCTGGTCCATGCTGTGTCCAGGAACAGCGGTGTCAGGTGCTCCCCCAGCCCCGAGATGAAGTGGGAGGGCAGGGAGGTGGAGATCTGCAGGAACTGGTCTGTGAAGATGAGGGGCGCGACCGTGGTGTTCAGCCTGTGGAGAGAAAGGGAGACTCCAGCAAACGGCTCAGAGGGAGGCACCAGTGCCGGGCAGGGACAGGGATGCTCATCACCACGTGAAATAAAAACAAGTTTTGGATGAGATCTGGGATTCCTGGTGCCCTGCCCAGCCGCTGAACTGCAGAGGGAGTCAAAGTAAAGCCCCCACAGCCATCGAGAGCCGCGCCGCTGCCGTCAGCAGTGTCCCAGATGAACACCAAGTGTCCCCGCACCACCCCGGGGCTGTGCGCGCTCCCAGAGCGGATTCCTCGGGAATCGAGGGGAGCACTCACAGGACTGTCCCGCCGCGCTGCCGGCACACCACGAGCCCGAAGGGGTCCTGGCTGACCTGCAGCCCGTAGAGCGTGGCGGGGGCTCGGCCGTGCACCTGCGGCGTGGCCAGCGGCACCTCATAGCGCTGTCGGGCCGCGTCCCGGAGCTGTGAGGGACAGGGGGCAGCGGGGACACGGGGCTGTCACCCGCGGGGAACGGGGCTTTCACCCGTGGGGATCCGGGGGTTTCACCCATAGGGATCCGGGCGTGCCGGGGCGCACCGTGAAGCGCAGGCGGGCCGGGGTCTCCAGTGCCAGGTCCAGCCGCACCGTGTCCACCGCGGCCGGCAGGAAGGCGGCGGCCACGCGGCGCAGCCGGGCCGAGAAGCCGCTCTCGGTGGCCGTCAGGTTCTCGGCTCGGTAGCTGCGGTAACCGCGGGGGAAGAAGCACCAGGGCGGGCCGGGCCCGGTGCGAGGGCCGGGTCCGGGGATGTAGCAGCAGCCCCGAGCCTCGCAGTCCGCCCGTGCCAGGAGCCGCTCGGGGCCGCAGTCGAAGCGGCCGCCCGGGGACACCTCGCAGGCGGCAGAGCCGGGGCCCCGAGCCGCGGTCGGGACCAGCAGCAGCAGCAGCAGCGCGGCCGCGACCCCCGGGCCCGGCCCCAGACCCATGGCCCGGCCCGCGGCTCCCGGCACCGAGACCGGCGCCGGCACCGAGACCCGCACCGAGACCCGCACCGAGACCCGCACCGCGCCGCCGCCGCCGGGCCCTGGCGAGAGGCGGGCCCCGGGCCACCCCCGCTCCCGGGAAAGCGGCACACGGAGGCGGGGCCCACGAGCTGCTTGGGGCAGCGAAAGTGAAACGTAAACAGAAACATACCGAAAGAATTACAATGGTATGTCTTAAATAAACATTATACCCGACAAAGTAAATATTGTACCCTGCTCTTGCTTTCTTTGTTTTTTTCCTCCCCTTAATTTTATTTATTTATTTATTTATTTACAAAGTCTAAGGCCCGTAGAAGACTGTAAAAGATACTACATGTATTTTCTACATTTCTGTTAGGTTTTCTGCGACCCGAGCTTGGATCCCAAGCAGTGACTGAGCCACTGCAGAGCCCTTCGGTGCTGTGGCTGTTCCTCCTGGATCTGCTGCACGATGGTGTTAATGCTCTGCAGCCGACCCTGCAGTTTCTCGTGCTGGTTCGTGCAGGCCTCTTCAGTGTGACACAGGGCCTTGTACTTCTGTTCCCTCAGTGCCTGCAGCTGCTTCTGGTGTGCCTGGTGGGCCACAAGTTCCAACAGGTTCTGAGCAAAGCAAAAAGAGAAGGGGTTGTGACAGCAGGAAAAGCATGGTTGGGACTCGTGTCAGGTGCTGTGACCATCATGTTGGACAAGGAAGGACAGTGCTGTGAATTCCCCACCGTAACAGCCAAACAGCACTTCCAGCCTGGGTGGGGTACAGACATCACAGAATTCCATAAATCAGAGAAATCCCACATGCATAAAGCAACCCTTGCCAGGACAGGGTTTCAGTTCAGCCAGTTGGCTCTTGGTGAGCCCCCAGAACATGCTCAGTTAATGAGCTGCTGTAACACCACAGCGAGCACACCCAGTTCAGGACAGAGCTGGCAGCAGAGGAAGCAGCAGGCTCTGTCTGGCTCACATGCTGGAAGGGTGGATGTGCTCACCCATCGTTTCTCGTTCTGAAGACATTCCATGTCCAAGCTGAGGCTGTCCATCTCAGCCTGGAGCTGGCACAATTCCTGCTTCTTTTCTGAAAAGGTGTCACTGAGCGACTCTTGGATGGTCTCCAGCTCCTGTATGGTTTGGTTGCATTCATAAATGTTCTAGAAAAAGGAAGAGAAGGAAATGGCAGATTTCAGTTCTCTGATTCAGCTGCATTACTGACCATCCTCCCAGAACTCAGTTTTGGGAGATTTTCAATTAATGATTTTCAAAGCCTGGCCCTGTGCACGGACACTGCTCTGCTCACCACAAGGCCAACCCCAGCTGTGTAAGCTCCTAGAGCCCCACTTTCCTTGCTCACCTCCTGAGTTTCCCTGATCTTCTTCTTCAGCTCCTGTTTCCTGCTTTGGAAGGTGTTCTTGGTGCTTTGTTTCTTATCTACTTTGCTCTGAGCCTCTGCCCGATTCGTTATTGTCTCTCTGTGAGAAACA